>NC_089849.1:104443057-104750557 GCF_035609145.1 Eleutherodactylus coqui
CCCTAAGAAGGACCGTTGGGGTTCTTGAAGCCTAAAATACTCCTAACGCTCTCCCTATAGCAGCTCCACCATCAGCAGCACTTTCCCTGATCTCTGTCAGAACGCATCTGTGGCGAGCCGCGGGAGGGGCCGATTTTTATACTCGGGTGACACCTGATCTCGCCAGCCACTCACTGCAGGGGGGTGGTATAGGGCTTGAACATCGCAGGGGGAAGTTGTAATGCCTTCCCTGTCTTTCTATTGGCCAGAAAAGCGCACTAACGTCTCAGAGATGAAAGTGAAAGTAACTCGAACATCGCGTGGTGCTCGCCTCTAGTAACGAGCATCTCGAACACGCTAATACTCGAACTAGTATCAAGCTCGGACGAGTACGTTCGCTCATCTCTATTTCTGAACACGGGACAAACGGGGGTATCCATTTGGGGGTGAATGTCTTCTTTCCTATGTGTGCTGTACAAAAAAACTGTTTTTAAATTTAAAAAATTGCCAAAAAATTGAAAATCGTAACTTTTTCCTTCTGCTTTGCTTAGATTCATTCAAATACTGTGGGGTCAAAATACGCAGTACACCCCTAGATGAATTTGTTAAGGGGTCTAGTTTTCAAAATGGGGTCATTTGAGGGGGTTCTTTATAGTTTTGGCTGCTCAATGGCTCTATAAGTCTAGGGTCACACAGGGCGGATTTTTTGCGGTTTTGCTGCGGTTTTTCCGTTGCGGTTTTGACGCAGAAGAACTGCTTCTGCGGCAAAACCGCTTCAAACGTTAATTTGGGCTTGCGGATTTTGCTGCGGATTTTTCCGCAGCGCTTTTTTACTTTTGTCGCGTATTTGTCGCGTATTTGGTGCGGTTTTGGCTGCGTCCATAGAGGTCTATGGACAAAAAAGCGCTGCGGAAACGACCAAAGAATGAACATGCTGCATCTTTTAAAACCGCGACGCAGTTGCATTTCCGCACTGCGGCTGTGCGGAAAAAATCCGTCCTGTGAGAACAGCTTTTTGGCAAATCTCATTTGTGCTGCATTGCACTGCAAACGCAGCGGTTTTGCCGCAGTGCGGATATGCAACGGCAATCCGCGGCAAAACCGCGGCAAATCCGCCCTGTGTGACCCCAGCCTAAGTGGGCAATGGGGCCTGGAATTTATTCAGTTGTACCCTGAAATCCAACGGGTATTCCTTTCATTGTAGGCCTAGCCATGTGTCCTGTAAGTCTATTAGGGCCACAATGGGTATGTTTCTGAACACGGGACAAACAAGGGTATCCATTTTAGGGTGTAAGTCTTCATTTATACATGTGCTGTACAAAAAAAATGTTTTTAAATTGACGCAATAGCCCAAAAAATGAAAATTGTACTTTTTTTCTTACTGCTTTGCTTAGATCTATTCAAAAATTGTAGGGTTAAAATACACAGTACACCCCTAGATAAATTCGTTAAGGGGTCTAGTTTTTAAAATGGGGTCATTTGTGGGGGTTCTCTATGGTTTTGGCTGCTCAAGAACTCTACAAGTGGGCAATGGGGCCTAAAAGGACTTCAAGCAAAATCTATGTTCTGAAGGCCACCGATTACTCCTTTCATTTTGGGCCCCGTTGTGCATGCGGACATAATATTAAGGCTACAATGGGTATGTTTCTGAAAACAGTACAAACAGGGGTATCCATTTTGGGGTGCAAGTCTTCCTTCATATGTGTGCTGTACAAAAAAAGCTGTTTTTAAAATTACAGAATTGCCAAAAAACGAAAATCCTAATTTTTTCCTTTTGCTTTGCTTGAATTTATTCAAAAACTGTGGGGTCAAAATACACAGTAAACCCCTAGATAAATTCGTTAAGCAGTCTATTTTTCAAAATGGGGTCATTTGTGGGGGTTCTATATGGTTTTGGGCGCTCAAGAACTCTACAAGTGGGCAATGGGGCCTAAAAGGACTTCAAGCAAAATCTATGTTCTGAAAGACACGGACTACTCCTTTCATTTTGGGCCCTGTTATGCATTCAGACATAAGATTAGGGCCACAATGGGTATGTCTCTGAACACGGGACAAACAGGGGTATCCATTTTTGGGTGCAAGTCTTCATTCATATGTGTGCTGTACAAAAAAAGCTGTTTTTAAAATGACAGAATTGACAAAAAAACGAAAATCACAATTTTTTCCTTTTGCTTGGCTGGAATTCATTAAAAAACTGTGGGGTCAAAATATGCAGTACACCCCTAGATAAATTCCTTAAGGGGTCTAGTTTTCAAAATGGGGTTCATTTGTGGGGGTTTTCTATTTTTTTGGGCGCTCAAGAACTCTACATGTGTGCTATGGGGCCTAAAAGGACTTCAAGCAAAATTTCTGTTTTGAAAGACACTGACTACTCCTTTCATTTTGGGCCCCGTTGTGGACTCAGATATAACATTAGGGCCACAATGGGTATATTTCTGAACACGGGAGAAACAGGGGTATCCATTTTGGGGTGTAAATCCTCATTTTCATGTAAACTATAGGAAAAAAATATGTCTTTAAAATGACAGATTTGCAAAAATATGAAATTTTACTTTTTCTCCTCTAAATTGAATTAATTCCTGAAAAAAAACTGTGGGGTCAAAATACTCATGACACCCCTCAGTGAATACACTAAGGCGTGTAGTTTTTAAAATGGGGTCATTTGTGGGGGTATCTATTATTCTGACACTCATGAGCCTTTCCAATCTTGGTTTGGTATAGGAAAACAAAGTGTTCCTCAAAATGCATATTTAGGCCTTAGTCAGACGGGCGATTTTTCGCGCGATTTGCGGATCGCATGACGGATGCGCATCCGCAAATCGCGTGACCGGTGCGCGCAAGTCGCCCGCAAATCGCCCGAAAATCTGCTCCTAGCCGCGTTTCATTAGAAACGGGCCGGAGCTGTCCAGCGCATTGCATTCAATGGAGACGGCAATACAGCTGTCTCCATTTAAAGCAATGCGCTGCGGGCGAGCCCGGGATGAATTGTCGGTAAGGGCTTAAATATATAAGCCCTTCCCTGCAATGCATCCTAAAATGTGTTAAAATTAAAAAAAATTGTATACTCACCTTCTTCCGGCAGCCGGAGCTCCGTGCGGCCGTCCTGCAGTGGGTGTGAAGGGGGTGTGAGTCAGACCTGCCCCCTGATTGGCTCAGCGCTGAGCCAATCAGAGGCATGCCTCACTCACACCCATTCATGAATTTATGAATGGATGTGAGTCAGACCTGCCCCTGATTGGCTCAGCGCTGAGAGGCAGCAGTCACTCACCCATTCATTAATTCATGAATGGGTGTGTGAGTGTTTTCAGCCTCTGATTGGTCAGGGCTGTGACCAATCAGAGGCAGATCATTCAGCAGGCGGGGATTTTAAAGCCCCGCCGGCTGAATAGTGCCAAGAAGCAGTTCAGGAGAACTGACAGCGGCCGCGGCTGGACTCCGGCTGCAGCGGAAAGGTGAGTATACAATTTTTTTTTATTTTAACACATTTTAGGATGAATTGCAGGGAAGGGCTTATATATTTAACCCCTTCCCGACAATTCACCTCGCGCATGCCGGCAGCCCATTGCTTTCAATGGAGCGGCTGTATTACCGCTCCATTGAATTCAATGGACAAACATCGTTCTTCTCTGCCACAGCTGTTACAGCTGTGGCAGAGAAGAATGATTTGTCTTCTATATGTTCTCAATGGGGTCGGCGCTGCTGCCGCCGGCCCCATTGAGCGCATATAGAGAAGAGAACAGGAATCGCAGATCGCAGATAGGTGCGATCTGCGATTTTTTGTTCTATAATTTATCGGATGAGCGCATAAAAAGCGCTCATGTGTCCGATACCATTGCAAAGCAATGGTTTTATAAAATCGCCGGACGCATGCGCATGCGCAAATCGCGGTTAAAAACGCCCGTCTGACTAAGGCCTTACAATTAAAGAATCTAAATAATAAAACAAAAATACATATTTGGTATCGCTGTGTCCATCAAAGTCCGATTTATCAAAGTAATGCATCATTTGCCCCCACGAAGTCCAAAAAAAAAATAGATAATGCCAGAAATGCGCTCTTTTGGTCACCCTGTCTCAAAGAAAAAAGGCAATTAAAGGCAATGAAAAAGTCGTATGTATTCCAAAATGATACCAACGCACACTACTGGCCGTCTCTCAAAAAAATGACCCCTCGGACAACTATGTTGATGGAAAAATAAAAAAATTATTGCGTGCAGAAGATGGCGGCAAAAAATAATCTAAAAAAATTAAATGTCTTTGAAAAAAATAAAAGTAGTATAGTAAAAAAAAACAAAACTACATATGTTTGGTATCATAGTAATCGTACTGACCCATAGAATAAAGTTATCATGTCATGTTTGTTGCAGTTTGCGCGCCGTAGAAACAAGACGCAGCGAAAGATGGCGGAATGTCATTTTTTTTCATTTTACTGCACTTAGAATTTTTTAAAGTTGCTCAGTACGCTATATGGTACATTAAATAGCACCATTGAAAAATACAACTCATCCCGCAAAAAACAAGACCTCATACAGCGACGTCGATGGATAAATAAAGGAGTTAAAATGAAAATGGAAAAAAATGGCCGCGTCATGAAGGGGTTAAAATCACCCGCATGAATAAGCCCTCCTATACTAATGTGTCTTGAATGAAGTGCTGGTAAGTACAGAGTATCACTCATAGTCATTATTTATAGGGCAGAGTTGTGTGATCTGCTTCACTCCTGATTTTTTGTGTCAGATCTTCACAAATAGCAACTAACTGAGAATCTGGGCAAAGTTTAGGAAGGGGGCCTTACTCAATACAACAGAGAGAAGTTTGGACAGAGGCCCAAAAATACAAACCCCTCACATCTGCCTCTGACCCACATGAGCACAGTAGATCCACACACAGCACAGAACGCAGAGCGGAGGGGGCCAGGAGCAGGAGGCTTCCCCTCCTACTACAACTGCACACAACGCAAGACCCACACACTGCAGGACCCCCACTTCTCTGCAGGCCCCCCACTCATCTCAGGGTAAGTGGCCACAGGGATTAAGAGCTGGGAAGGAAGAGCAAGCTGCACTTATTCTTGTTTTATGTGTTGCAACATTTTGAGACTCTTGTATCAGGACTGTGTGTACTTCAGGGTGACTTCAGGGTGGGCAGAAACGGGTTACAATGAATTATCTAAGGATTGACTGCACCATGAAGGGGATGACTAGAGACCCTGCAGCTCCCATCACCTTCTCCATATTTTGGCTGATGTCGGACATGTCTGCTGCTGGTCATCCCATAGGTCCATGTCATGTGACGATAGGTAGATGATAGTTTATTATAAGGTTATTGAGCAAATGTAAAGGACACAATTGACCTCAGTGACGGGTCCGGTAAAAGGAGCAGCTGTTGCGCTTTGTGTGTGACACAAATTCAGTATTGGATGCTACTGATTATACTATGATCATTTTAGGTAGTAGAGCCAAGCAGGGCGGCACAACATGGGCCACAGCAAAGACATAACACCCAATTCTGGCCCAAAGAATAACTGTTCTGCATACACTTTGAATTATAAAGGAGTTTGTCAAGGTTTTCACCATTTTGACAGAGTGTGAATATTAATATAAGAGGAGCAAGTCAACGTTCAAGCTGTGAAGAGCTGCCCAGGGGTCAGGCTTTTAAAAGAACCTGGTTCAGGCTTTGAGGAGCAGTTTAGAGGCAGAGCTATAGGGAGTAGATGAAAGACAACGCTATGAGGGGCAGCTCAGAGCCAGAGCTATGGGATGCAGATGAAGGAAGAGGCTATGAGGAGTAGCTCAGAGGCAGGGCTATGGGGAGCAGATGAAGGACCAGGCTATGAGGAGCAGCTTAGAGGCAGAGCTATGGGGAGTAGAAGAAAGGCCAGGGCTATGAGGGGCAGCTCAGAGGCAGAGCTACGGGGACCAGATAAAAGACCAGGCTATGAGGAGTAGCTCAGAGGCAGGGCTATAGGGAGTAGATGTAAAACAACGCTATGAGGGGCAGCTCAGAGGCAGAACTATGGGGTGCAGATGAAGGACAAGGCTATGAAGAGCAGCTCAGAGGCAGAGCTACAGGGTGCAGATGAAGGACCATGCTACGAGGAGCAGCTCAGAGGCAGAGCTATGGGGAGCAGATGAAGGACCATGCTACGAGGAGCAGCTTAAAGGCAAAGCTATGGGGGGTACATGAAGGACATGGCTGTGAGGGGCAGCTCAGAGGCAGGGCTATAGGGAGCAGATGAAGGACAAGTCTATGAGGGGCAGTTCAGAGTCAGGGCTACGGGGGACAGATGAAGGACAAGTCTATGATGGGCAGCTCAGAATCAGGGCTATGGGGGACAGATGAAGGACAAGTCTATGAGGGGCAGCTTAGAGTCAGGCCTATGTGGGGCAGATGAAGGACAAGGCTATGAGAAGCAACTCAGAAGCAGAGCTATGCGGAGCAGATGAAGGACAAGGCTATGAGGAGCAGCTCAGAGGCAAAGCTAGGGGGAGCAGATGAAGAACCTGGGTATGAGGAGCAGCTTAGAGGCAGGACAATACAGAGTAGATGAAGGACAAGGCTATGAGGAGCAGCTCAGAGGCAGGGCTATAGGGAGCAGATGAAGGGCCAGGCTACAAGGAGCAGCTCAGAGGCAGTGCTATAGAGAGTAGATGAAGGCCAAGGCTATGAGGAGCAGCTAAGAGTCAGAGCTATGGGAAGCAGATGAAGTAGAAAGCTATGAGGAACAGCTCAAAGGCAGGGCTATGGGGAGCAGATGAAGGACCAAGCTATGAGGAGCAGCTCCGAGGCTGGGCTATGGGGAGCAGATGAGGGACAAGGCTATGAAAAGCAGCTCAGAGACAAGGCTATGAGGAGCAGATGAAGTACAAGGCTATGAGGAGCAGCTCAGAGGCAAGGCTATGGGGAGCAGATGAAGGACCAGACTATGAGGAGCAGTTCAGAGCCAGAGCTACGGGGGCCAGATGAAGCACAAGGCTAAGAGGAGCATCTCAGTGGCAGGGCTATGAGGAAGCAGATGAAGGACCAGGCTATGAGGAGAAGCTCAGAGGCAGCTCTATAGGGAGCAGATGAAGGACCCGGCTATGAGAAGCAGCTCAGAGGCAAAGCTACGGGGAGCAGATGAAGGACCAGGCTATGAGGGGCAGCTCAGAGACAGAGCTATGGGGAGCAGATGAAGCACAAGGCTATGAGGAGCACCTCAGAGGCAGAGCTATGGGGGGCAGATGAAGGATACGGCTATGAGAAGCAGCTTAAAGACAGAGCTATGGTGGGTAGATGAAGGCCAAGGCTATGAGGAGCAGCTCAGAGGCAGAGCTACAGGGACCAGATAAAGGTCCAGGCTATGAGGAGTAGCTCAGAAGCAGGGCTATAGGGAGTAGATGAAAGACAACGCTATGAGGGGCAGCTCAGAGGCAGTGCTATGGGGTGCAGATGAAGGACAAGGCTATGAGGAGCAGCTCAGAGGCTGGGCTATGGGGAGCAAATGAAGTACAAGGCTATGAGGAGCAGCTCAGAGGCAGGGCTATGGGGAGCAGATGAAGGACAAGGCTATGAGGAGCAGCTCAGAGGCAGGGCTATGGGAAGCAGATAAAGCACAAGGGTATAAGGAGCAGCTCAGAGGGAGCGTATGGGAAGCAGATGAAGGGCTAGGCTATGAGAAGCAGCTCCGAGGCAGGGCTATAGAGAGTAGATTAAGGACAAGGCTATGAGAAGCAGCTCAGAGGCAGTGCCATAGAGAGTAGATGAAGGCCAAGGCTATGAGGAGCAGCTAAGAGGCAGAGCTATAGGAAGCAGATGAAGGATAAGGGTATAAGGAGCAACTCAGAGCGAGCGTATGGGAAGCAGATGAAGGGCCAGGCTATGAGGAGCAGCTCCGAGGCTGGGCTATAGAGAGTAGATTAAGGATAAGGCTATGAGGAGCAGCTAAGAGGCAGAGCTAGGGGAAGCAGATGAAGGACAAGGCTATGAGGAGCAGCTCAGAGGCAAGGCTATGGGGAGCAGATGAAGGATCAAACTATGAGGAGCAGTTCAGAGCCAGAGCTACGGGGAGCAAATGAAGCACAAGGCTAAGAGGAGCATCTCAGAGGCAGGGCTATGGGGAGCAGATGAAGGACCAGGCTATAAAGAGAAGCTCAGAGGCAGCTCTATAGGGAGAAGATGAAGGACCCGGCTATGAGGAGCAGCTCTGAGGCAAAGTTACGGGGAGCAGATGAAGGACCAAGCTATGAGGGGCAGCTCAGAGCCAGAGCTATGGGGAGCAGATGAAGGACACGGCTATGAGAAGCAGCTTAGAGGCAGAGCTATGGGGAGTAGATGAAGGCCAGAGCTATGTGGGGCAGCTCAGAGGCAGAGCTACGAGGACCAGATAAAGGTCCAGGCTATGAGGAGTAGCTCAGAAGCAGGGCTATAGGGAGTAGATGAAAGACAACACTATGACGGGGAGTTAAGAGGCAGAGCTATGGGGTGCAAATGAATGACAAGGCTATGAGGAGCAGCTCAGAGTCAGAGCTACAGGGTACAGATGAAGTACAAGGCTATGAGGAGCAGCTCAGAGGCAGGGCTATGGGGAGCAGATGAAGGACCAGACTATGAGGAGCAACTCAGAGGCAGGGCTATGGGGAACAGATGAAGCACAAGGCTATGAGGAGTAACTCAGAGCCAGAGCTAGGGGGGGTAGATGAAGGACAAGGCTATGAGGAGCAGCTTAGAGGCAGGGCTATGGGAAGCAGATGAAGCACAAGGCTGTGAGAAGCAGCTCATAGGCAGGGCTATGGGGAGCAGATGAAGTGGAGCAGCTCAGAGGCAGAGCTATGGGGGCAGATGATAGACAAGGCTATGAGGAGCAGCTCAGAGGTCAGTCTGTGAGAAGTCATTCAGGGTTCAAACTCTGAGAACTCAGTTTATGTGGAGCAGAATAGTGGTCACTCAGAATGTCTTCCTATATCTGGGGATCTTCCTTATGGCTCTAAATGGGGGATTGAACTTAACTGAACCTTCTCTTCAGAAAAAAGGGCAAAATATATTACCTACCCTAGGAGGTGACAGGAAAAGAATTTTAAGACCCTGTCTCATTGGTATAGATGCCTACTACCCTTCACAAGATGTTCTCTACAGCCGCTACCTCCTACTGGTGGTGCCTTTCTGATATTGGAATATATAGCCATATATGGTTGAGTTGCCAATTACTGCAACCTCTATGGGAAGTGGCCTTTCAACTATATAATACAGTTTGTGGAGGTTCCATCACTCCAACCCTGAACGCATCACTACTTTCTCGGTAATCAGGTCCTATTTTAAGGTGAAAAAAAGGCCTTTTCTGACATTTTAAGAACACTGCTGGAAAAAAAAAAATTTTTTCACAAGAATATTTAATTGTGATTCTAGTAGTATTTCACCTCTCGAAGTCAAATACATTGTTAGAATTTTTGCATCAGGCAGTGTTTTTTTTACTTATTTTTTCTTTTCAATTTAGTTGTTCCTTATGGTTTGCCATTGGATGAATTACCTGCTGCGGCGGTTCTGGGATTGCTGCCGTGCTGATAGTCTGGAACAGGTTTTGCAGGTGGTTTTCTATCTTCTGGCCCTGGTGGATGTGGTATTAGGTGGAACATGCTTAGCCGCATTTGAGGGTAATTGTCATGGCTATTTAGTCTGGCTGAGGCTGGACTGAATTGCCATTGAATCTTCTGTCTAGCTCTGACTGTGGTCTCAGTCAGAGCTTGGTCCTGGATCATTCATTTCTTCCCAGAAAATCTTGAGGCTGTCATTGACCACTACGGCGAACTCTTACATCAGCAGATTTCTATGATGGAACAGAGGTGCCAAGGCAATAAGCCCAATAAAGATGTAAAGGGGGCAATAAACAGCAAAAAGAACACATTTAAACTATAAAAACAAGAAGGCATTGAAGAAGCACTAAAACCTATGAGAAAAAAAATTAGGTAAAAAGCAGATAAAAGAAGCAAAGATGGAGACAGAGAGACTTATTGCCAAAGAGGGTAAAACTAACCCTGAACTGTTCTTCAATTATATAAACAGTAAAACAAATTGTACAGAACGTGTTGGCCCCTTAACCCCTTAGTAACGAAGCCTTCTTTGCACCTTAATGACCAACCAATTTTTTTTGTTTTTTTCATTGTCGCATGTATAAAGCCATAAGGCTTTAATTTTTCCATTGACATAGCCATAGGAGGGCTGGTTATTTTGGGGGACAACTAGTATTTTTTAATGGCTTAATTTTTGGGTAAATATAATGTGCTGTAAAATGAATTTTTTAGGGGTTTGGTGAAAAAAAAGGAAGTTCTGCCATTTGTCTTTTGGATTTCATTTTTACAGCGT
This sequence comes from Eleutherodactylus coqui, assembly GCF_035609145.1. Taxonomy (NCBI): domain Eukaryota; kingdom Metazoa; phylum Chordata; class Amphibia; order Anura; family Eleutherodactylidae; genus Eleutherodactylus; species Eleutherodactylus coqui. The sequence goes on from NC_089849.1 coordinate 104,453,369, forward strand.
TCAGTCAGCAAAGTAAATACACATTATAATATGATTACATTATTCTCTGGGTCAGCAGCACGATAACGGCGATACCATGTTCATTAATTTTTTTATTTTTTTTTTGCTTTTTTGTACACAAAAAACGTTTTTTTTTTCTTTTTTAAAGATTTGTTTTTGTGTCGCTGCATTCCAAGAACCATAACATTTTTATTTTTCCATTGACTGAGCTCTATAAGGGCTTGTTTTTTGCAGGATGAGTTCTAGACTGGGTATTGTAGTCCACCCATTCCGTTTATTACTTTAGCTTTTATTAAAACTTTTGTGCAATTTTACACATTAATAACTAGAGAAACATTTATTACTTTCCCCAAGTCCTTCTCCATGTCAGTTTTACCCAGTGGTTTCCTGATTTAGTGTGCAATGGTGCTAATAAGGAAGATGGGACAATTCCTCTGCAGCACCACCTATTGGATGGCAGCATTCCTTCAAATCAATGTAGGACTCTTTAAACAAGTTTGTAAAACAATGATTGGGAAGCCAGAAAACTATACACAGACAGCTGTTTCAGGTGTTTGCTCCTCATCAGTGTGCAGTAGGTTTCTGGCTTAGCTGGTGAGAGGCCTGTGATATGGGTCAAGAGGGGTGTTGTCTCTCCTTAAGGAGAGCACCCAAAAGGTTTGTGGAGACACTTGGGAGGTGAGTGGGTCAGGAGGGGCATCGTCTCTCCCCAAGGAGAGCACTCAGAAGGGGTGTGGAGACACCTAGGAGGTGAGTGAGGACACTTATAAGGCCATGCATGCTCCTCTGGGTAATATATGCAAATAAGAAAGATGGAACAGCGCCACCTATTGGATAGCAGCATTCCTTCAAATCAATATACGACTCTTTAAACAAGTCTTTAAAACAATGATTGTGAAAAGGAAACCAAGCCAGAAACCATACTCAGATAGCTGTTTCAAGTTGACATGTACTTCCACTGCCCATGTGCATAGCCTTACATTTATCAGTGTTAAACCTCATTTTCCACTTTTCTGCCCCCAACTTATCCAGATCTCCTTGCAACTGCCTTGCGTTCTCTCTTGTTTTAATTATGTTACATAATTTTGTATCATCTGCAATATATTAAGATTTTACTGTACAATCCTTCTACAAGGTCATTAATAAATATAAATAAAAAGGATAGAACCCAATACTGCCCCCTGTGGTACCCCAGTAGTAATGGTGACCCAGAGTATGTACCATTTATAACCACCCTCTCCTTTCTCTCACTGACCAGTTATTTACTTACTTACACACATTCTTGCCCAGACCAAGCATTCTTATCTTATATACCAACCTTTGATTTGGCCCAGTATCAAAGGCTTTGGAAAGTCCAGATACACAAGATCCAGTGATTGTCCCCGGTCCAGTCTAGAACTTACCTCCTCATAGAAGCTGATCAAATTGGTATGACAGGAGTGACCCTTCATAAACCTGTACTGATACACAGTTATATAACTATTCTCATTGAGGTACACTGGGTACATCGGGCATCTCTTTAAACATTTTACCAACAAGTAAGACTTACTGGTCTCTAGTTTTCATGTTCATTTTTTGCCCCCTTTTTTGAATATTGGCACCATATTGTCAATACGCCAATCCAACGAAATAGACCCCATCACTACAGAGTCCTTCAATATAAGAAACAGTGGTCTGTCTATTACAAGTCTAAATTCCCTTAGAACCCGGGGAATCTATGCTATCAGAATCTGGTGATATTTCTAGCTTAATCTTTTTAAGGTGGCTCTGCACTTCTTCCTGGGTTAAACTGCTGATATTTGGGGAAGAGTTTACTTTATCACTCAGCATCTCATCTGACATTTCATTTTTCTCTGTGAATACACCAGAGAAAAAACTATTTAATAGATTTGTGGTGGCTTCTATTACCGTATATTCCGGCGTATAAGGCGACGGGGTGTATAAGACGACCCCCCAACTGTCACCTTATACGCCGGGAATACAGCGGAGCAAAAAAAAAAAAATCATTACTCACCTCCCCCGGCGTTCTGCGGCGCTGCTGCAGGACGTCGCTCCCTCCTGGTCCCCGGCAGAGCATTGCTTTCTGGACGCGGGGCTTGAAATCCCCGCCTCCAGAAAGCTAATACTGTGATTAGCTAACACACGCCGTCAGCCAATCACAGCCATTCAATGACATCATTGAATGGCCGTGATTGGCTAAAACACACGTGCCTTCACCCAATCACAGCCATTCAATGACATCATTGAATGGCTGTGATTGACTAACACACGTGCGCCTTCAGCCAATCACAGCCATTCAATGATTGACTGACGGCGTGTGTTAGCCAGTCACAGTATTAGCTTTCTGGAGGCGGGGATTTCAAGCCCCGCATTCAGAAAGCAATGCTCTGCCGGGGACCAGGAGGGAGCAACAGCCTGCAGCAGCGCCGCAGAACGCCGGGGGAGGTGAGTAATGATTTTTTTTTTTGACACTTTCTTTTTTTTGTATTACCGGCGTATAAGATGACCCCCAAATTCAGAGCAGATTTTTGGTGGTTCAAAAGTCGTCTTATACGCCGGTATATACGGTATGTTTGTTGGCCTATAGAAAACCTCTATGAGGATTTTATTATTGTTTTTCCCTCCATGTATCTCTACCCATAGCGACTCCACATTTTCATCTCTCTCACATATATCTTCCTAGAATGTGGGCTTTAAACAGGATTTTACAATCCCGTCTGAACAGACTGTAACCCTGTAAGTTCACCGTCCAGTCACAACTTTCATCCAACCAGGCCTCAGTTATTCCAGCTATGTCATAGTTTTCCTCAGACATTATTCCTTCCAGTTTGTCTACATTATTGGTCAGACTTTTAGCATTAGGCCTCCTTCCCACGAGCGTGACGGGCTCCGCCGCGTAATATTACGCAGTGAAGCCCGTCACGGCGCCCCCCAGAGCCCCTATACTTACCTGCGGGAGATAGCGTGAAATCGCTTCCCCGCCCACCGCCGCCGCATCACCGCCCACCGCCGCCGCGTCACCGGCCGTGTCACGTGCGCGGCCGGCCGTGTCACGTGACGCGGCCGGCCGCGTCATATGGCGTCATATGACGCGCGGCGGTGGGCGGGAAAGCGTTTTTTCACGCTATCTCCCGCTGGTTACAGCGGGAGATAGCGTGAACGGACGGCTTCCATTGACTGCAATGGAAGCCGTCAGCGCGTACAGCCCATCCTCACCCGCAGAAAATAGAGCATGCTGCGGGTGAGGACGGGAGAAATCGCGGTGCGTAATTCCACGGTGGAATTACGCATCGTGAGCATTGTGCTATTAGGTTCAATAGAACCTAATAGCAGGGTGCAACGCAGCGGATTTTTGCCGCGAATTTACGCGGCGTAAATCCGTTCGTGGGAAGGAGGCCTTAGTCATCATATAGTTTACAACGTTTGGGGTAATTTTATTTTAAGTAAAATGTGATTGTTCTCAGCCAGAGAAACGACGTAATCTTGTAGATATGATACCTTTTAATGGCTAACAAAAATACATGATGTAATAATAGCGAGCTTGCGAACCAACGCAGGGTTCTTCTTCAGGCTTGGTTCGCAAGCTCGCTATTATTACATCATGTATTTTTGTTAGCCATTAAAAGGTATCATATCTACAAGATTACGTCGTTTCTCTTGCTGAGAACAATCACATTTTGCTCTACTGGCTAACACGGTACCAGATCTTTGTTTTCTTTATTTTAAGTGTATCCCTATTAACTATTCTGCCAGTTCTAACTGTACTAATGGCTCCCACCGCTCTACCCCCATTCTCATTACTTAGTTCCACGTCACTGTCTACACCGTCTTTTCCTCTATCTCTCTGGTTGTCCTTTCCCCAGTCCCTAGTTTAAACACTCCTCCAACCACCTAGCCAACTTCTCCACCAGCACAGCTGGATCCTCCCCATTGAGATGCAGCTCATCCCTATGGTAAAAGCTGTAGCCAACTTCAGAAGTCAGCCGACTTCTTACACCAACTCTTGAAGAATATGACTGTCATGGTTTGCCGGCTGTGTTAGATTAGCACTGTGGTGACATTAAAGTGTTAGCCGCAGCCCACGTAATCCACACTCCGATGAATACTTAGTGTCACTCTGGCACTGGAAGCTGACATGAGCATTTCTCTGTTGGTGTGGTTGGATTGGTTGGCTGGAAAGTGTTTGTCCTAGTTGACAATTGACGCTTGTCTAGATACATTTATTCCAGCTCCTCCTTATGGAGGATGCTGGTTATGCTTCTAGTCTGAAGGTGTCTCCTATCTAATCTGCAGCTCCCGTCCTATTCTCCTATTCCACTGTCAGATAAGTCTCTTTGGTGTTAAAGGGATCCTGTTTTCTCCAAACAACACAATAAAATATAGTTATCATGCTGTTCGGGGAGGTGACGGGGAGCCATAGGAGGCATTTTCTATATTCACCTCCTCTCCGGTTCCCATGCTCCATCCCAATGGAGTGTGCGCGACATGAATGAGATGTAAGATGAAACCATCAGCCCAAAAAGACCTGAGAGACGATGTTGGCTAATTCCTGATATTGCGCAAAGACATTGAAATTGTGTGCTTGCATGAGTAAAACTAGATGGAACGGGCAAGGAAGACAAGAAGTGACAAATTTAGATAGTCTGCATTAACAAGTCATTTATACTGTGCAGTGAATGTCATAAAAATGATATCTGTACAACAATGATGGAATTGATGTTTTTTTTTAATTCCCTCTAAAAAGAAATTGTGCCTTGATGTACTCCACGCAGTTTACATGTGTCCCCATCTAATATTAATAAGCCTACATGGTTTTCCTGCACCACACTTTGCCCCCTTTGGTGTATGATGATGGTGTCATTAGATGACACACACGCTTACCGCTGCTGTAAATAATCACGTCAGTGTAATACATTCAGGGACTGTCAGGCGGGGCGACAGTTACAATGTTACGTCTATGGGCGCTGTGCTTCGGGCATGCGCTGGAATGAAGGAAGCGTTGCTAAGCAACACAGCATATACTGCTAAGCTGCACCATACACTGCCCAACCAAGAGCGATAGAGGGACAGAGACAGCGTTAGAGAGATAGCAGTAGAGAGACAGAGAGAGATAGTGATAGAGGCAGAGAGAGAAATAGAGAGAGGCAGTGAAAGAAAGAGTGATAGACAGACAGCGAGAGAGACAGTGATAAAGATACAGACAGAGATAGCAATAGAGAGACAGAGTGAGAGAGAGGCAGTGAGAGAAATAGCGATAGAGAGACAGAGAGAGCAATAGAGAGACAGAGGGAGAGAGCAATAGAGAGAGAGAGTGAGAGAAAGAGCAATAGAGGGATAATGATAGAGAGACAGTGAGAGCAACAGCGATAGCGAGAAAGACAATGATAAAGAGACAGTAAGAGAGAGCAATAGAGAGACAGAGTGAGAGAGCGATAAAGAGAGACAGTGAGAGAAGGAGCGGTAGAGAGACAGCGATAGAGAGACAGACCATGATAGAGAGACAGACACAGGGAGAGAAAACATTAGAGAGACAGAGTGAAATAGCGATAGAGAGAAAGACAGTGAGAGAAATAGCGATATTAACACAGAGAGAAAGCAATAGAGAGACAGAGAGAGAGCAATAGACAGAAAGAGAGATAGATAGTGAGACAGAGAGAGAGAGCGATAGAGAGATGTACAGAGTGATAGAGAGGCTGACAGAGAGCAATAGGAAAACAGGCAAAGGGAGGGTGATAGAGAAACAGAGAGAGAGCAATAGAAAGAGAGCATAGAGAGACAGAGATAGCGACAGAGAGAAACAGGCAGAGAGCGATAAACAGAGTAACAGAGAGAGAGAGGGTAGAGAGACAGAGAGAGCGATAGACAGAGAGTGATAGATAAATAAAGAGACATAGCAATAGAGAGACAGAGAGAGAGAGCAATAGACAGCAGAATGAGAGTGATAGACAGAGAGAGCAATAGAAAGAGACAGAGAGCCACAGAGAGACCCAGAGAAAGTAATAGAGAAACAGCAGAATGAGAGCAATAGAGACAGAAAGAGAGAGATAGATAGTGAGACAGAGAGAGCGATAGAGAGACAGACAGAGTGATAGAGAGGCTGACAGACAGAGCAATAGAGAAACAGACAGAGAGAGAGAGAGCAAAAGGAAACAGACAGAGGGAGGGTGATAGAGAAACAGAGAGAGAGCAATAGAAAGAGAGAGCATAGAGAGTCAGACAGAAAGAGAGAACGACAGAGAGACAGAGATAAGAAATAGGTCAGGGACGCGCCAGGTGAATAATGTAATATTATAAAACCAATCGGTGTAAACTCACCTGGTGCCTGACGGGGAAATCAGCCTGATAAACCTGATGTCCAGAGAGGCTTTGAACAAGTTCTTTTAATCCCACATCCGCTGCAAGACGGAGAGCAGCAAAAAGGAATTCAGCAAACAAGCACCTGCGGGTGCTTGATAAACTGCAATAATGAAAAGAAAAAAAGTTGTTTTTGCGCTCGTCGGGATAAAAGGCAAAGGTTGTAAATATAATTAAATTTAATTATATTTATGACCTTCGCCTTTTATCCCGACGAGCGCAAAAACAGCTTGTTTTCTTTTCATTATTAGAGGGACAGAGATAGCGACAGAGAGAAACAGGCAGGGAGCGATAAACAGAGTAACACAGAGAGAGAGGGTAGAGAGACAGAGAGAGCGATAGACAGAAAGTGATAGCTAAATAAAGAGACATAGCAATAGAGAGACAGAGAGACAGCAATAGACAGCAGAATGAGAGTAATAGACAGAGAGAGCAATAGAAAGAGAGAGAGCCATAGAGTGACCCAGAGAAAGTGATAGAGAAACAGCAGAATGAGAGCAATAGATAGAGACAGAGAGAGATAGATAGTGAGACAGAGAGAGCGATAGAGAGACAGACAGAGTGATAGAGAGGCAGACAGAGAGAGCGATAGAGAGGCAGACAGAAAGAGAGCAATAGAGAAACAGACAGAGAGAGAGAGCGATAGAGAAACAGACAGAGGGAGTGTGATAAACAGAGAGAGAGCAATAGAAAGAGAGAGCAATAGAGAGTCAGACAGAAAGAGAGAATGACAGAGACAGAGAGAGAGACCGATAGACAGAGAAAGAGAATAGAGAGACAGAGAGCGATAGACAGACAGAGAGAGTGATAGAGAGACAAAGAGAGATAGCAATAGAGAGACAGAGAGATAGTGATAGACAGCAGAATGAGAGCAATAGACAGAGAGAACAATAGAAAGACAGAGAGAGAGCCATAGAGAGACCCAGAGACAGATAGAGAGACAGATAGAGAGAGACAGAGAGACAGTCAAACAGAGAAAGACAGACAGATTGAGAGACAGACAAAGATAGACAGAGAGAGATAGACAAACACAGAGAAAGACAGACAAACAGAGAGAGAGACCTGTAAGCTTTTTTATATTAGATATCTGCTCCAAATACAAAGTGACGCTCTAAATAATCACCTAACCAAGCAGATTTAGGAGTTCACAACAACCAATTCTGAAGCATTTTATGTTCGCGTAGCGACCATCGGGTCAATCTAGTATTATTAATGAACATACCAGTAAAACCACAAACAAAACTACCACTTTTTACACACCTAGATGAATACCTTGAGGGGTGTCGTTACCAAATTGGGGTCAGCTTTTAGGAGGGCTCCACTGTATTGGGTACCTTAAGGAGCTCTGCAAATGTGAAATGGCATCCAAAAATGACTCCAGCAAAATCTGACCTCCTTTCCATCTGAGTCCTGCCATGTGCCTGAATAGCAGTTTGTGTTCACGTGGGGCATTTCTGTATTTATGACAAACTGAGTAGCCAAATTATGTGACACTTTTTCTCCTATTACCCCTCATGAAAATGAAGATTTTGGGGTTAAACCTATGTATTATTGGAAAAATTGTAATTTATTATTGTCACGGCCTATTGTTAACAAAATTCACTAAATACTAGTGGGATCAAAACACCTACTACACCCTTTAATGAATACCCTGAGGGGTGAATTTTCCAATTAAAGTCATGTTTAAGGGGTTCCCATTGTACTGCTACTTCAGGGGGCTTGGAAAATGCAACATGGGTCCAAAATTATCCCAGCACAACCTGCACTCCTTAAATTCTGAGCACTACCAAGCAACAGTCTACAACCATATATGAGACATTTTGGTACTCGGGAGAAATTGCGTAAAAAATTGTGGAGCGCTTTTTAACCTATTTTCCTTATGAAAATGAGACATTTTGGACTAAACCTACATGTTGTTGGAGAAATTAAATTTTTTTATTTTCATGGACCAATTTTAACAATTTCCCCTTGTAGGGTAAAAAAGTTCACTACACCCCTGGGGGCCTGGTTTTCAAAATGTGAGTCCCTTTTGGAGTGGTCCACTGTTCTGAAAATGCCAATTGCTGTCCGAACATTATTCCAGCCAAATAGTGCTTAGTCCCTTCAGAGCCATGTTATGTGCTCAAACAGTAGCTTATGTCCAAATATAGGGCATTTCCATAGTTAATAGAAATTGCTTAGCAAATTGTGGAGTCTTTGCTCTCTTATTGTCCCTCGTAAAAAGGAAAAATGTATGGCTAAACCTACATATTATTTGAAAAATGTCATTTTTTTCCTTTTCATGGCCCAATGTTAACAAATTCCACAAAATACTGGTGGGATTCTAATGTTTAATATACCCCTTCTTAAATTCTTTGAGGGATGTAGTTTCCAAAATGGGGTGATTGGGTGTGGGGGGGGGGGGGGGTCTCATAGATTTTGGCACCTCATAGCTTCTAAAAACCCGAAATGGGGTCTGGAGTGAGTCCTAAAAGAAAGGCCTCAGAATCAATAAAATGCTTCTCTCTTTCTTAAGGCCTGTTTTGAGTCATGTTGTACACCAGGGCCAGATATGGGATATTTCCAACATCTGCAGAATCGGAGTAATAAATATTAAGTTTTATTTCTCTGTTAATTCTAGCTGTGTCACAGAAAAAACAATTAACATTTTAAATCTGCGAGAAAATTGAAATTTTCACATTTCTACTACACTTTACTTAATTCCTGTGAAAGATCTAAAGGGTTAACAAACTTCCGAAATGCAGTTTTTAAAATGGGCCAATTTATGGGGAATTTGTAATATATATGCCCCCAAAGCCACTTAAGTACCGAAATGCTCTCTAAAAACAGATTTTGGAAATGTTTTTGAAAATGTGAAAAATTGCTTCTAAACTTCTATTTCTTGTAAACATTCTAGAAAAATGAAAGCGCGCATACAAAATGATGCAAACATAAAACAGACATATGGTGAATGTCATTGACTAACTATTTTGTGTGGTATGACTATATTATAAGCAGAAAAATTCAAATTCTAAAACTTTTTCAAAATTTTCTCCTTTAATTTTGGATTTTGCTTTACAAATAAATGCAAAACATATCAACCGAAACTCCCCACTAACATAAAGTACAAAGTGTCTCAGATAAACAATCTCAGAATCACTTGGCTAACTACAAGCATTCCAAAGTTATTACCATATAAACTAACACATCAAATTAGAAAAATGGGATCTGGTCAAGAAGGCCAGAACTGGCTGTGGTGTTAAGGTGCTAACCTCTTAACGCCACAGGACATAAGTTTACATCCCCGCTAGATGGTAGTTAACGCAATTGGACAGAAGTGAGCCCATGCCATTACGTAGCAAAAACCAGCTGTGAGTAATAGCTGGCCTCCCGTTGCAACAGCAGGGATCGATGAGAACATAGAAAGTTTTACAGTACACTATATGTACTCAAAAATGCTACCAATAAAAACTACAGTTTGCTATGCTAAAAACAAGCCCTCATACGGCCGTGTCGATGTAAGAATGAAAAACACTATGGCTTTTGAAAAGAGGAGATGAAAATCTCTAAAAGCTCATTGTGTCCTTTGGGCCAAAATTGGCCATGTCTTTAAAGGGTTAATATGACATAGACCTGTCAGGGTAAAATTCTAAGTACAGCACCAATCAGGCCCACCCCACTTGCCCCATTGCCGGCGGTAAGAAGAGACACCACACACAGGTCTGGTATAGTTTCTCACACGGGACATGGCTGCGCTTTGCCGACATGCTTTATTACAGATTACATGAGATCTTATACCCTTTGTCCCATCACCAGCCAGGGGTGATGGGCTCATAACCATATATGGGAAGTCCGGATTTCCGGCCTGAGACAGTGAAAACAGTCGTTATCTTGATATGGCGCCTCTGGCTTATGTACAGAAAATCACGTATTCAATTAACTCCAGTGCAAAGAATCACCCACTCAATTCTAAGAAAGCGGCCAAGCATGCATTCTCCATATATGGGAAGTCCGGATTTCCGGCCTGAGACAGTGAAAATTATGTACATGGTTGAACATCTTGATATCTTGCTTCTGGGAAAACAGCCAAGTACGCGTCCTTCGTCCGATTCTTCTTTGCTGTGTTTTAAGATACATTTTTTGTCTTCGCCTGGCAAGGCCTTAGGAATATCTGATTTAAGGCGACATATAAGTTTTTTCTCTCATTTGGAATTGAATAGAACTTGCATACAGGTATAAAAGCATAAAAAACATTTGGCAATATATATATATACCCTCACAAACCCCCCTAAAAAACTTAATATGGAGATCAAGCACCAGGCCTTGCACTCTTCCTCGGTCGTCTCTCCCTTGCGTCAGGGTTTTCTCCACTGCCCGTAAGTCCCTACTCCTAAAAGGGGAGGGATCCCTACCTCACCTCAGAAGGAGGCCATGGATTCCCTGGGCTTATTTCCGGGCATCCATACCCTCTATCTGTACGAGTTAACCCCCCGCAGGGTGTGCCCTCGCCGGAACCTAAAGTCTTCTGCACTCTCCCTAGGCAAATGGGAATTCCACTGACAGTCCATCTTATGAGACCGGGGTAGGCGAAGTACTAGTACATTTCTCCATTCTTCTGGTAACGTACGTGGTTGGCATTATCGGAACTGGCTCTTCATCTTTTTCAAACAAGGGAAATTTTGGTCACATTGTCCAGTCCCTTACTCATACTCTTTTTGATCAAAGGGATAATACACATACAGGAAATTACATACCCCACCTCTTCCTGCTAAAATCATATCCAGGGCCACTCTAGGGCTATGGATGCAGTGGGCCCTAACTGGTCAGCTAACCCTTGCGAAGCATCTCTGGTGTAGTTTACAAACCTCTGCCGATTGTATTAGATATAATTCATCCAATCTACATTATTATTAACAGTGATAATAGCAAATAAGGACTCAAAACCTGCTTTAACCTGATCTCTAGAATTAAATTAATCTCGCACCCCCCTTGGCACTCCTATTGCATCTATGTATACATGTGGATCAAAGTTACCACCTGGAGTGTCAACTTCTCTCTTAGCACGATGCAGTGTTGGATTCTTACCCTCAGTGTAGTCTTATTGATTGTATTAATTTGTTCTGAAACAGGGGGCTAGTGTACAGTTGTCAAAGGTGTGTGTTAGAGGAATTGTACCACATTATAGCATGTAAAGGATATACAGGATCATTAGTTCTTTCAGTGCGAAGTGTATATCCAAGTGAGCTTTCCTTCAAGCTTGACTGCAGTTGGGGTGGTGAACAACATCTGGTAGGGACATTCAAACAGGGTTTCTCTCTTAAACTTTTTCACACAGACCCTGTCACCTGGTTTTAGATTGTGACACTCATCTGTAGGACCTGGGAGAAAAGCAGAGACTGCAGAATGGATTACTAACAATTCCTTAGAGAGGCCTATGACAAAATTAACAAGAGAATCATTCCCCAAACTCTGATACTGTGGCATGTATCCTCCTAAGAAAAAGAAAAACTAATAGAAGACACTCAATTCAAAATTTACCCATTTCCTCCATTGCCTTTTGTATCTACTTTCCCACTACTCCGCGGACGGTAGGGTGTGTGAAAAGCCTGGAATATACCCAAAGCAGACATGATGTGTTGCATTATTTCACCTGTGAAGTGTGTACCTTTGTTTGACTCAATCACTTCCGGTGCCCCGTATCTGCGGATTACCTCATTCATGAGCTTCTGTGCGATTACCTGCTTATTTACTTTGGTAACAGAGTAGGCCTCCAACCTGAAAAGAAATCAACAACAAGCACATATTCATGCTTCCCAACAAGTAGGAGCTGAGTGTAGACAAATTTGCAATCCCTGAAATGGGTAGAGTGGCCTAGGCAAGTGTGATGTGGCAAATTTACTTCTGCCCTGTTGCTTACGGCAAAGATCATGCAAAATTGGACAAATGATGCAGCAGCTACAGAAAACCAAGGAGCCACCCGTCGTTGTTCAAGCGTTGACATCATTGTTGCTTTGAGAGGTGCGTCTTTCCGTGCATCAGCTGGGCCATCATGGGGCACAGGGACTATGGTAAGCAAGTTCTGTTGACTGTTCACCATACGCCGTCCCTTTTTAGTCCATTTTTCCTTTTCTTCCTTGCTGGCTTGTAACTGTAAAGTCTTTAGCATATCAAAGTTCAAATTTTTATCAAAGTCTAAGTTTTTATCAAAGTCCAAGTTTTTATCAAAGTCCAAGTTTTTATCAAAGTCCAAGTTTTTATCAAAGTCCAAATTTTTATCAAATTCTTCTTTTCTTCTTTCTTCCATGGCTTAAGGGCCGCTGCTTTTGCTGTGTGGTCTGTGATGGCATTGCCTCTTGCTTCTCCGGTGTAGGAATTGGTGTGAGCTTTCCACCTTGTCAGGTAGAAGTAGAGCCTCCATGAGACTCTGCACCGCTGCACCATTTTCAATTGGCTGTCCTGCTGAGGTAAAAAACTGTCTGGCCTTCCATGTTGGGCCTTAATCATGAGCTATGCCAAATGCATACCGGGAGTCAGTGTAAAGGATTGCCGTCTTACCTGTGGCCACTCTACACGCCTCAGTGAGGGCCTTTAGTTCCGCTTCTTGTACTGCGACATGCGGAGGCAGAGGTTCTGCTTTTAGGACATCTTGTTGTGTAACCACTGTATATCCAGTGTGGAGTCGTCAATCACCCTGGGACCATCTATAAAAAACAACTCAAAATATGCATTATTAACAAGGGCTTTCAGTAACTTTTTAAAACTTAAATTTTCTTGTTGCATCAATGCTAGACAATCATGCTGGTATTCTATTTCAAAAAGATCAGAATCTTGTTGCAAAAAATTTAAAAATTTAAAAATGGCTTGCAAAAAATTTAAAAATGGCTGACTTGCAATACCTAGATCACCTATGCCTTCTCCTATCCCCCTTTGAACCCGGGTACACAATTGGAACAATAGTACCCGGTTTCAAGGTAGTATAACATTGTAAAAAGATTTGATGGATACAGATAAGGCCTGTAAGATGTTAGCACCAATAGCAGAAACATGAGTTACATCGGGGCAGAATAATCTACAAACACCTATTAATATTTGAAATGTGATATCCCTTTAAGTGAATTCATTATTAGTCTGTTCCTGCCTGCAATGTCTTTATCAAATTTCAGACAGGAGAAAAAAAAACAAAACAAAAACTTTTACTAGCTGCTCAAAATCCTCACCCCTCCCTTGTGGAGAAGAGGGATGAAACATTACGTACTATTACATCATCTAGCTCCACCCCTTCGATATTGGCTCCGTGCGTCCGTCTTCTCAGCTTAATTTCAGCTTAACAGTCTACACGTCCACATCTCAACCAAGCAAAGTCCCATGCATGGGGAGGACTTTTATCCCCAGTCATTACCTGCATCACACATTCCACACAGCCCGAACACGGGTCACTAACTCTCATCCATCCATGCTCTCAAGTCTGCTCCGTCACCCCCTATTGAGGGTGTACCAGTCCATGCAGATGCACAGACAACAAAAAAAAAAGTTTGACAAACATACATACATCAGCTGAAAAACATTGAGGTGAGTGCTATAATGTTATAAAGTACATAATTCTATTGAGATGAGATTGTGAATGAGCGCTATTTATGACAAATTATGTGAAAAAAGTTTTGCTGAGTGACTGAGACATTCTATCTTTCTTATCTACTGAAGCTATTATATGCTGTATTAAACGCTGAAGTATTTTAGAATACGTGGGTGTTTTTCAGCCCCCCTTGTCTCTCTTTCTCTGTATTTGACCCTGAACAAAACGTGAAGTCTGAAAGCCCCCACCTTTCCACGAATATGAAACACAGACTGAATAGAGTTGTTTTAGCCTAAACTATTGCCTGCATTTGAACTCATAATTAACACATATGCTGGGACCTTGCAACATTCATTTTCAACCCCTGTATAAGTAAGAATATAAATTGCTATATTTCCTGCCTACTAAGACAGTATAATTAATTAAATTCATTTCAAGCCTCCATTCCATTTACGCAAGCAGAGATATTATCCAGGGTTATTATTGAATTCTCTCTCGCTTGGTTATCTTCTTGACCTTGAAGACTGAACACAAGCTCGCAGCTACATGTCAACAATCTTTCTCATCTAAAAGCAAGCTCAGTTAACTATTTGCACATACAGTATATACATATATACACACATATATATCCATATCTATTATCTATCTTGTATTATACACATTTTTATCTTTCTGCCAACAAATCACATGCATTGTAACTTTCTTCTCGACTTGCTTGTTCCTCATACTTCTCTCCCCTACCTAACTGCCAATATAACCTTCAATAGACACTCTCCTGACGCCCTCTTGATCACTTACTGTACTTTTCAACATTTCACTTACGGATACTTTCTTAAACAAATAATGTGTACATACCTAACTTTCTCTGACTGTCTCTCTCTCTCCTCCTCCTCTAGCACTTTCTAGAAAACCTTGATCTTTCAAGGCACCTCTCGGTCCTAAAGACCTCCCTCCCAGACACCATTTTGTAATCTGCCGTGCGGGTCGGTGTCACACATTTTCATTAGAGTTTTCTTACATTCTACAAATTCATCCACACAGCGGCAGCCCTTGAGGGGCTCTGTCTTCTTTAATAAGGTCTTACGCATATTAGAACAACAACAACAATAAAAATAACACGCTCCAAAGAGTGCATCCTTCTGACCCGAATTGTCAGCCCCTTATATATGGCAAAACAACCGAAGGCATCTCCTTCCATGGAACCAGTCCCAAAGAGTGCATCCCTCTCAGCTAAACCATCAACAACTAAACTAAACTAAAACGGAGGGTCCCTTCTTCTATGAGACAAAATACAACAAACAACCTTCACTATCGTTAAAACACCATGGACTTCAAAGTACAAATAGACTACAGACTAGTTTCTGGGTGACCTATTGGTGCGCATATCGCGGTCAGTGGTCCATGACGGCAAACCCGAAGCCCACACGAGTTACCGTGTAGAACTCTTAACCCAACCCTTCCGGTCACAAAACACAGATAGTCAGTCCTGCTGCAAGACTCGCAGTGTAAAACACAACATAAATATATGCTGGCCTTACCTGGAGTTCTGTGAGTTGATCAGGCTCGGTTTGCAGCAGGACGGCTTCTCCGCGGCGTGGATCCGGGTGAATTGCGCTGTAAGCTCCTGGTTTTACCGCCCCAGTTGGTTGCGCCATTTGTCAGGGTAAAATTCTAAGTACAGCACCAATCAGGCCCACCCCACTTGCCCCGTTGCTGGCGGTAAGAAGAGACACCACACACAGGTCTGGTATAGTTTCTCACACGGGACATGGCTGCGCTTTGCCGACGTGCTTTATTACAGATTACATGAGATCTTATACCCTTTGTCCCATCACCAGCCAGGGGTGATGGGCTCATAACCATATATGGGAAGTCCGGATTTCCGGCCTGAGACAGTGAAAACAGTCGTTATCTTGATATGGCGCCTCTGGCTTATGTACAGAAAATCACGTATTCAATTAACTCCAGTGCAAAGAATCACCCACTCAATTCTAAGAAAGCGGCCAAGCATGCATTCTCCATATATGGGAAGTCCGGATTTCCGGCCTGAGACAGTGAAAATTATGTACATGGTTGAACATCTTGATATCTTGCTTCTGGGAAAACAGCCAAGTACGCGTCCTTCGTCCGATTCTTCTTTGCTGTGTTTTAAGATACATTTTTTGTCTTCGCCTGGCAAGGCCTTAGGAATATCTGATTTAAGGCGACATATAAGTTTTTCCTCTCATTTGGAATTGAATAGAACTTGCATACAGGTATAAAAGCATAAAAAACATTTGGCAATATATATATATACCCTCACAGACCCAATAGACTCAGAATTACCAACACTGCCATTCTTCCTTTCAATCAGAGAAAACCACACATTGTATCTTTTTAACAAGTTCTTTGACTCAGACTTAGAAAAGTTTATAACTCACCCAGACATGCAGATGATTGCCTCAGGGAAGGACAGGGGTTGAATCGTAAGAGTAGGCTTCTTACCTTTTATGCAGCTGCGTATGGTCTGTCCGTTCCAGAGTTGAACTCCCCCTCATCTAGGTTCAGGAGAGAGTGATACAGATGATGTCTAAAGGCCCATTTAGACACAACGATTATCGCTCAAAAGATAATCATTGTGTCATTTACAGCGCAAGATGATCGCTCAAACGTTGAGCGATCACCTTACACTCCAAGCAGAGGATGCAGAATACAAGGAGAATCGCTGCACTCCGAGTGGAGGATGCAGAAGTCAAGTGGGGTGTCCTCACTTGTCTTCTACATCCAGCTGTTCTCTGCTCCGAGCGCTCAGCTGTTATATAACAGGGTATGGAGAACAAAGCTGGACCGCTCCTTCTTTATACCCAGCCTGTCATCAGGGAGCGGGATACGGCTGAAACAATAGTATCAGCTGTGTCCCGCTGTTAATCCCTGATAAGGTTCATCGGAGAATGAACCAATGAAAGTACATTGATTTTCAATGATCCATTTACACTTGTATTATGTGCTATAGAACTCATTGTTCACTATGGGCGTAATAAACGCTGTACATACGCAATTATATTGCGTTTGTGCAGCGTTTATACGTGCTGTCGCCAAGCGACAGGGTAGGGGATTTAAACGGAAAAAGAAACCAGGAAGACTGTGCATGACAGCGTGCAAGAGTTATGCTGTCATGCACAGTCCAAATAACTGCCATGCGCAGCAACAGGCTGGCTCACACAGCAGTAAAACGCTGCATATTCATGCAGCGTTTTCCGCATATAGTCGTGTGAGTGGGCCTGACTATGAGCCATAAAGCTATATCCTCTTTTTCTAATGCTGTTTTAGCTGATGCTCTTGTTTAATAAAGCGGAATAATTTCTATGAACACTCGTACTCTGTGTGTTACATATCTTGTTTCTTCGAGCTCATACCCAATTTGGCACCCACATTATACAGCATTATACAGCATTATACAGCAGCGCAGTAGTGCTAACAGAAATTTGGCGCCTGAAGAGGGACATTAGGCCCAAATTTCACTCAAAACCGTCTTTTGAGCGATAACTAATGTCTAACTGCACCAACATTGTGCAGTTTTCATTAAGCCGTCGATCATCGTTGTCTTTCAGCATGCTAAAAGACAATGATGAGCCTTATCAGGGATTCACAGCGTGATACAGCTGATACTGTTTTTTCAGCTGTATCCCGCTCCCTGATGACCGGCGGGGTTGAAGAACACAGCGGTCCAGCTCTGCTCTCCATACCACGCTCGGAGTGCTCGGCTGTATAACAGCCGGACGCTCCGAGCAGAGAACAGCTTGATGCAGAAGACAAGCGGGGACATCCCGCTTGTCTTCTGCATCTTCTGCTCAGAGCACTCGGCTGTATAACAGCCGGGCACTCGAAGCGGGGAACAGCTGGATGCAGAAGACAAACGGCTCCGCTTGTCTTCTGCATCCTCCATTCGGAGTGCAAGATGATCGCTCAACGTTTGAGCGATCATCTTGCGCTGTAAATGACACAACGATTATCGCTCAAAAATCACTAAAAAACATATTTTGAGCGATAATCATTGTGTCTAAATGGGCTTCACAGAGACTACTGTTATCACGAATGCTATGACTGCTGTTACATGAGGTTTAGTATGTGCAGAGTGATTTCCTGTTGAAACAAGGAAATCATATGCATTTTTTTGTGTGCGTGGGAAAAAAATCTCTTGTAAGCTGTTTGTCCTTTTTTTAAGTAGTATCTTTACACAAGCTGAAAGACAAAATGAAGTTAGTATAGAGGACATGCGCCATTCTCTCACGCTAGTGGGGCTCTATGCCCTTTTAGTTGTTTTTTGCTCTACTGGAATCATTGGCTGCCGCTGTTTACTCCATCTTGCATTCCTTAATTCTTTATCTTCAATGTCTCGTCTTCTGTTATAGATGGCGGGAGGGTCAGTGAGGAAGACCAGTCTGTGGCAGCAAACTATCGCTCTCCTGTGGAAGAACCTTCTACTTAAGTGGAGAAGAAAATGGCACAGTGTCCTGGTGAGTAGCCGCAGTCACTGCTTCTGTCACGACTAAATTAACAAATCCCTCAACCCATGGATTTATCTCTTTGCATGTCACAGAGAATTAATTTCACAAAGCCTTGTCCTTAATTGTGCTTTCAGCACTCAGGCAACTATACTAAGATGGAACAATGCCTCCACAGGGCCACCTACCCTGTTTCCCCAAAAATAAGCCCTACCCCCCAAAGCCCTAGTTACACTACATTAAAAAAAGAATACATTTCCCAAGCTGAGAAAGCCCTCCAGTGGAGAAGGCCCACTATTACCGGCTGGCTAATAAACCTGATAAACTACTAGCTGCCAAGCTCAGGCAAAGAGAGAGGCTTAACACAGTCTACTCTATACGATCCAATAATGGGACGTGCACCTCAAACCCCCGCACAATAGCCCAGACATTCCGGGAGTTCTACAGCTCCCTTTATAAACATAAACCACAAAGACATCCATCAACACCACAATCCTTCTTGATAGGAATATCCCTACCTCAACTAGGCCCTAATCAACAATCTGATCTAAACCAGCCCGTTGCGACAGAGGAGGTGGAAGAAACCATAAAAAAACTAAAACTGGGCAAGGCCCTGGGGCCGGACGGGTTGACCGCCCTCTACTATAAAAATTTGCCGAATCCCTTTCCAACCCCCTAGCACGCCTGTACAACGACATCCTATCTGGAAAACACATACCCAAAGAATTCTTAGACGCTCATGTAGTAGTAATTCCTAAACCCAATAAAGATCACACCACCCCGAAGAATTACCGCCCCATCTCTCTCCTAAACCTTATCTATAAAATATTCACTAGCATCCTTGCCACCCGGCTAAATAAATTCCTCCTCACCCTAATCCACAAGGACCAAGTTGGTTTTATACACACGCATCAAGCCCCAGATAACGTCAGAAAAATGTTAAACCTAGTCCACATATCACAAACTCAAAAGTCCCCACTGCTCCTCCTAGCACTTGACATAGAAAAAGCATTCGATAGCTTGTCATGGGAATATCTATTTGCGGTCTTAGATAGGATGGGTATAAGAGGCCCATATGTGGCGGCCTTGAGATCCCTGTACTCCCGTCCGTCTGCGAAACCAAAGCTTCAGTTTCAGAAAACGACTCGATTCCTATTCAGAGAGGGACAAGACAAGGCTGCCAACTATCACCGGCCCTATTTGCACTCGCGATGGAACCTTTGGCCTGCCTAATTAGACAAAATCCAAACATATCGGGCCTTAGATGTGGGGAAAGGGAATCTAAACTGAGTCTCTTTGCAGATGATATTTTATTGTCTCTTACTAGACCCCTAACCTCATTACCCAACCTGATTAGAGCTCTTGACTCCTTTGCGGAGGTGTCAGGCTTAATGGTCAATATGGACAAGACTGAGGCTCTCTATATTAATATCTCCAACCAGATGAAAAAGCTGATAGACCTCAATTTTGGGTTCCACACTCCCTCACACTTCCTTACATACTTAGGTATAAAACTAACCCCCAATCTAGCCTTGTTATACAGATGGAACTATCCCCCCTTATTTAAATCCGTTAAGGCAGATCTGAGGAGATGGGACCAGCCCACCCTGTCCTGGATTGGACACATAAATGCTATCAAAATGACAATACTATCACAACTTCTCTATCTCTTCAGATGATTCCCCATAAACATTCCGGCGGCAGATTTGATAGAGATCCAAAAGGCAGTCTCCCAATTTATCTGGAGGGGAAAGATACCAAGAATCAGGCAAAACGTTATGCACTACCACAGACGGGTGGGCGGACTATCTGTACCCAACTTTCAAAAATATTTTACGGCGGCCCAATTGTCTCAGATTCCTCCAATATTCGCAGGGTCGGGAGCACCAATCTGGGCAGAACTAGAGGCCTCTATGATAGCCCCAGTGGACCTCCATACAGTCTTCTGGAATAGGGGCTTCAAGGGCCTGACCTTATGACTACTGTCCCCATTGACAGCTCATCTTTTTGACATCTGGAGAAAAACTAGATTCAAATATTCCTTGATGACAGATTTCCCGCCCCTTTTACCCATTATCCCTAACCAGGATTTCCCTTTGAGTACCCAACAGGGGGCTTTCCAGTGGTGGAGAGACAAGAGTATAACACACCTACACCGATTCTTACAGTTCCAAAGGCTCCAGATCACTGATTTTGACATCCCCAACAATCGATGGCTCAAACTTTACCAGAACCCACAGTTTTGTTAGAGCATTGCTGCCTAGGTCGACATCTATACCCAATAACACCACATTTGAAAGGATATGCCTATGGACCCCCCTCCAACCGAGGACCATCTCCTGTCTATATGTATCTATGAAGCAATCACCTCTTTTTTTTTTTTTAATGGAGCAATATGGGAAGTTTAATGCAAATCTATTACCAAGGTCAAAAAAACACATTTAAGGGCCAAAGAGGGACAGAGGGACTTGGGTCAGAAGAGGGACTGTCCATCCAACAGAGAGACACTGGGGAAGTATGAAAATATCTTGTCGGTGACCAACTACAGGTCCGTCCTGATCCGGGGGCGGCTTGATGTCTTTTTTTTTTGGTAATTCGCTT
Source organism: Eleutherodactylus coqui (assembly GCF_035609145.1). Taxonomy (NCBI): domain Eukaryota; kingdom Metazoa; phylum Chordata; class Amphibia; order Anura; family Eleutherodactylidae; genus Eleutherodactylus; species Eleutherodactylus coqui. The sequence continues at coordinate 104,474,360 of NC_089849.1, forward strand.
TTTATTGAAAATTTTTCTTATACAGAGCAAACAGCATTGCATAGGTGCGCTTTGTTTGACCAAAGCATGACATCGAATGGTTCAGGCGGGTTCTTACAAGATATATACATACATTACAATGTTTACTGATTATATCTAATAACTAATCTCTGGTTCCAGTCGCTCTCTCCGGCCCAGTCACTCAGGCTTAAAGGCTTTATTTACTGGGCCAGGGTGGGCGGCGGCGACCACTCCCTGAACGCGTTCATGCACCTGAACTTATTTTAACTTTATAAGTTGTTAAAAGAGTAATAACCGGGGTGGAGAGGGAGGAGGGGAAAAGGGTAGGAAGGGAGTGGAAGGGGGATACGGGGGGAGGACTAGACTTCAATCTTTTATTCTGCAGCTTACTCCACTTTGTTGTTTGTAACTCATAGCTCCGGTGCCTCCGAAGGTGTCCCCTCTTTTATATATTTATATACACAAATATATAACGCCTTCCTTCTTTTTCTTCGAATTTTAATAGCATCCTGTCCAAGCGTGATCGCTCAGGGGCAGGTGGCCGTGTCTCTGTCGGGGGATTGCAGAGAGACAGCTGTCCAGGTGGTGCTCCACTTATTGCTCCTCGGAGTGATGCAGCCTCGGACGCACCGGAGAGTCATGGTTCGGCAGGGGGGGAGTTAGTCATGTCCAGGGTCTGCGGATGCGAGATGACGTAGAGCTAATGTACCAGATCGGCTCCCAGTATATGTTGTTTTAAGGTTATGTTTGCTGTGTGAAGTAGAGTAAGGTCAGCTATTGGCTTTTCTTGTTTGCTATTTGGAGATATCGCTAAGTCAATGCGGTCCCATCGCCATTCCAGTGGAGTCGGCTGGGAAGGATGTAGTGAGTGCTCTATTGAAGCTAACTTCACCAGACAGAGGAATATCAGACCTGGGGGGGGGGGGAACCAACCGCCTCTTGACAGAAAATATCTGTATGGCAACCAGAGTATACATAGCCTCACAATGGTTATCGCCCGTATTGCAGATAGGCCCTGTCAAAGCTAGAATCTCGCTGATGATGGCATATGAGAAGCTTTCGGCTATCAGAGAAGACAGGAGGGAGCTGTTCTTGAAAACATGGCAACCGTGGTCCGACTACTTAGGAGTTCCAGGTCTCACAGAGGCCCTCGAGCAATAAGTTGGGGAGGGGAGAGAGATATAAAGTAGCCCTACGGAAAGCATAGATAGCAGCAGAACTAACCCCAAAAATACATTACATGGTTTGCGGAAGTTGTTGCCTGGATACTTGACTGAGCTTGCTTTTGTTATGTTTTGTTTTATAAACCTTTTTATATTGAAATCCCCCTGCAAGGGGTATATATATAGTTACTATATTGTAATAATTTGAGAAAAATTAATAAATCTATTTGAAACTAAAAAAAGAATACATTACCTAGCAGGTCCAGGTCTCTGCCGCTGCTCTCCAGAGGATCAGTGCAGTTCCCATAGTCCACAGATACCCGTACAACATCACTTCCTAGTTACAGGATTCATAAATCCCACCTCTAAGAAGCGATGGCTGTTATTGGTTCTTTGACTGCTTCTCAGCCACTCAATGCAGCGCTGGATGAACCAATGCAATGGCTGTGATTGGCCGCGGCTCAGCCAATTCATATATCCCACCTCTACAGCGCAATTGTTGTTGATTGGTTCTTCCACTGCTGCTCAACCAATCAATGTAGTGCTGAATAAACCAATCACAGCCATTGCATTGGTTCATCCAGCGCTGCATTGTTTGGCCTTAGCAGCTAACCAAAGCCGTTGCTTCCTGGAGGCAGGATTTATGAACACTGTAATCAGGAAGTGATCTTATATGAGTGGCCGATGACTGCGAGAAGAGCAACGGGAGGGACCTGGACCCGAGCCTGCTAGGTAAGTGCAGTAAGACATCCCCTGAAAATAAGCCCTAGTTCTCTTTTGGGACAAAAATTAATATAAGACAGGGTCTTATTTTTGGGGAAGCACGGTATTAGAAAATGACGTTGTGGAGGCATTGTTCTATCTTCCATTTGCATATTTCCCAGAGGAGCATGCATGGCCTTATAAGTCTCCTGATACCTAAGTGCTCTCCCTAAGGAAAAAAGATACCCGTCCCAACCCACATCTAATCTTTCACACTCGTGAGTATTGTATGCTCATGACAGGAAGAGACATGATATCATCAGAATCTCACAGTAGTGCAGCTTCAGGAACTTAAATCTGTATTCCACATGCCAGATATGTCAACCCATGGGTACGGAGTGGGTAAAGGATGCCTTCTTCTTGAACATGTTAAGCTCTACCACTTGCTGGTACCAGTAGATTATGGGCTGTGTTAAGCTCTGTGTTTACCCTTCAGGAATGGCTCCAGAACTTGGCCTATGTGCTGCTGATGTTCATCGTGGCAGCCATGGCACGGATGTCACCGCACAGTCAGCTCTCCCCATATGAGGCTCTTGGGCGAGTTAATGAATTTAAGTCAACAAACTTCACAGTGGGATATGTCAGCACCATGCCTACTAACGGGGAGATCATGCGGAGAGTGGCGGAGAGCGGAGACCTGCGAGGTAAGTCACAATGAATGGGGGAAACCTGCACACTCTGTATTCAGTTACTGATTGCATACAACTGCCTGCGTGTGTTTGTTACAAAACACAGTATCATTGCCGACAACAGGTTTCCCTGAAAATAAGCCTTCCCCTGAAAATAAGCCCTGCCCTGATTTTTCTGGATTTTTGGGGAGGCTTGAAATATAAGCCTTCCCTTGAAAATAAGCCACAACTGCATTACATTTAAAAAAAGGAATACATTACTTTGCAGGCTCGGTCTAGGTCCCTTTCGCTGCTCTCCAGAGCTACGATATGCTTCTTGTAGTCCTCGACCGCCGACAAAAGATCACTTCCTGTTTACGGGATTTATAAATCCCACTTCCTTGAAGCGATAGCTATGATTGGTTTTCGAGAGCTGCTCAGCCTATCAATGCAGCACTTGATGAACCAATGTGATGGATGTGATTGGTTCATTGAGTGCTGCATTGATTGGTTCTTCAACTGCTGCTCAGCCAATCACAACCATTGTGCTGGGGAGGCGGGATTTATGAATTGGCCAATAATACCACTGCTCAGCCAATTTATAAATCCTGGCTCCACAACCCGATGGCTGTGATTGGTTCTTCGACTAATGCTCAACCAATCAATGCAGGACTCGAGAACCAATCAGAGCCATCACTTCCTGGAGGTGGGATTTATATATCCCATAACCAGGAAGTGATCTTCTGTGGGCGGTCAAAGACTGCAAGAAGTGTGTTTAAGCTCCGTAGAGCAGCGGGAGGTAAGTATAAAAAGACATACCTGAAAATAAGACCTAGCACCTCTTTGAGGCAAAAATGTATATAAAACAAGGTCTTATTTTCAGGGAAACATGGTAACCAGGTCTTGTTCAGCTGATGTGTTTAACTGAAATGAATATGTGTTGCTTTGGTATTGGCTCAAGCTTGTGTATTTTAACTGGCAGGCTTGCTTTTAAGTCACTGCCCATTTTTTGTTATTGGACTTTAGGCATATAAGAGCAATCATACAGAATATAGTGAACCACAGAATAAATTAGGCAAACAATCACACCCATAATGAGAGTAATAGTAAAAACACAAAAATCCCTGGGCCATTAAAAAGAATTAAAAAACACCAGGGATCCATCGCTGTATAAAAATTGTGCCACTGCAGTATATCCCCTAAGTCCAGTTTTAGACGAGCATATTGTAACGCGTTCGTAATACAGTCATGTTACAGATGGCATTGCAACTGTATGTCATCAGTATTTCAGCCCTCATACGGCTATATCAACCGTAGAACCTAAAAGTTTTTTAAGCAAGCAGTAATGAGCAAATGAAAAAATGTGTCTTTTGTAGAGATGAGCGAACGTACTCGTCCGAGCTTGATACTCGTTCGAGTATTAGCGTGTTCACGATGCTCGTTACTCGAGACGAGTACCACGCGATGTTCGAGTTACTTTCACTTTCATCTCTGAGACGTGAGCGCGCTTTTCTGGCCAATAGAAAGACAGGGAAGGCATTACAACTTCCCCCTGCGACGTTCAAGCCCTATACCACCCCCTGCAGTGAGTGGCTGGCGAGATCAGGTGTCACCCGAGTATATAAATCGGCCCCTCCCGCGGCTCGCCACAGATGCGTTCTGACATAGAGGAGGGAAAGTGCTGTTGGTGCCGGAGCTGCTATAGGGAGAGTGTTAGGAGTATTTTTGGCTTCAAGAACCCCAACGGTCCTTCTTAGGGCCACATCTAACCGTGTGCAGTAGTGTGGAGGCTGCTTTTTGCAGTGTTGCACATTTTTTTTTTTTTTTGTATATCGGCCGTGCAGAGCATTGCGCCCTGCAGTAATTATACATAGTCCAGGGCCAGTAGTGGTGAGGCAGGGACAGAAGACATATATTGTGAGGCAGGGACAGAAGACATATATTGTGAGGCAGGGACAGAAGACATATATTGTGAGGCAGGGACAGAAGACATATATTGTGAGGCAGGGACAGAAGACATATATTTATTGAATATAGGCAGTGGGCCTTTGCAAAAACATTTGGGGAAAAAAATCTATTTGGGCTGCCTGTGACTGTCCTCAGTGTTCTGGGTCTGTGCTGGGTGTAGTTGTCCTCCTAATTCATACGCAGCCAGCTAAGTGTTACAGCAGGCTTGCGCAAAATTATTTCCTGGCTCTGTGTTGGCTGTTACATCACATTCCAGTCCACAGTGCAACAGTCTGCAGTTATTTTACATACTCCAGGGCCAGTAGCGGTGACGCAGGGACAGAAGACATATACAGTGTATATAGGCAGTGGGCCTTTGCAAAAACATTTGGGGAAAAAATCTGTTTGGGCTGCCTGTGACTGTCCTCAGTGTTCTGGGTCTGTGCTGGGTGTAGTTGTCCTCCTAATTCATACGCAGCCAGCTAAGTGTTACAGCAGGCTTGCGCAAAATTATTTCCTGGCTCTGCTGTGCGTTCGGTAAGCGAAGTCAGCCTCCAACCACAGGCCAATAAGCGGCACATTTAATTACAGCGTTCTGTTTCTGCACTACTGGTAATACACCATGCTGAGGGGTAGGGGTAGGCCTAGAGAACGTGGACGCGGGCGAGGACGCGGAGGCCCAAGTCAGGGTGTGGGCACAGGCCGAGCTCCTGATCCAGGTGTATCGCAGCCGACTGCTGCGGGATTAGGAGAGAGGCACGTTTCTGGCGTCCCCACATTCATCTCACAATTAATGCGTCCACGCGGTAGACCTTTATTAGAAAATGAGCAGTGTGAGCAGGTCCTGTCGTGGATGGCAGAAAGTGCATCCAGCAATCTATCGAACAGCCAGAGTTCTGCGCCGTCCACTGCTGCAACTCTGAATCCTCTGGCTGCTGCTCCTCCTTCCTCCCAGCCTCCTCACTCCATTACAATGACACATTCTGAGGAGCAGGCAGACTCCCAGGAACTGTTCCCTGGGCCCTGCCCAGAATGGGCAGCAAGGGTTCCGAATCCTCTCCCACTGGAGGAGTTTGTCGTGACCGATGCCCAACCTTTGGAAAGTTCCCGGGGTCCGGGGGATGAGGCTGGGGACTTCCGGCAACTGTCTCAAGACCTTTCAGTGGGTGAGGAGGACGATGACGATGAGACACAGTTGTCTATCAGTGAGGTAGTAGTAAGGGCAGTAAGTCCGAGGGAGGAGCGCACAGAGGATTCGGAGGAAGAGCAGCAGGACGATGAGGTGACTGACCCCACCTGGTTTGCTACGCCTACTGAGGACAGGTCTTCAGAGGGGGAGGCAAGGGCAGCAGCAGGGCAGGTTGCAAGAGGCAGTGCGGTGTCCAGGGGTAGAGGCAGGGCCAGACCGAATAATCCACCAACTGTTTCCCAAAGCGCCCCCTCGCGCCATGCCACCCTGCAGAGGCCGAGGTGCTCAAAGGTCTGGCAGTTTTTCACTGAGAGTGCAGACGACTGACAAACAGTGTTGTGCAACCTTTGTCGTGCCAAGATCAGCCGGGGAGCCACCACCACCAGCCTCACCACCACCAGCATGCGCAGACATATGATGGCCAAGCACCCCACAAGGTGGGACGAAGGCCGTTCACCGCCTCCGGTTTGCACCGCTGCCTCTCCCCCTGTGCCCCAACCTGCCACTGAGATCCAACCCCCCTCTCAGGGCACAGGCACTACCGTCTCCTGGCCTGCACCCACACCCTCACCTCCGCTGTCCTCGGCCCCATCCACCAATGTCTGTCAGCGCACCGTCCAGCCGTCGCTAGTGCAGGTGTTGGAGCGCAAGTACGCCGCCACGCACCCGCACGCTCAAGCGTTAAACGTGCACATAGCCAAATTTATCAGCCTGGAGATGCTGCCGTATAGGGTTGTGGAAACGGAGTCTTTCAAAAGTATGATGGCGGCGGCGGCCCCGCGCTACTCAGTTCCCAGTTGCCACTACTTTTCCCGATGTGCTGTCCCAGCCCTGCACGACCACGTCTCCCGCAACATTGTACGCGCCCTCACCAATGTGGTTACTGGCAAGGTCCACTTAACAACGGACACGTGGACAAGCACAGGCGGGCAGGGCCACTATATCTCCCTGACGGCACATTGGGTGAATTTAGTGGAGGCTGGGACAGAGTCAGAGCCTGGGACCGCTCACGTCCTACCCACCCCCAGAATTGCGGGCCCCAGCTCGGTGGTGGTATCTGCGGCGGTGTATGCTTCCTCCACTAAACCACCCTCCTCCTCCTCGTCCTCCTCCTACGCAACCTCTGTCTCGCAATCAAGATGTGTCAGCAGCAGCAGCACGTCGCCAGCAGTCGGTGTCGCACGGCATGGCAGCACAGCGGTGGGCAAGCGTCAGCAGGCCGTGCTGAAACTACTCAGCTTAGGAGATAAGAGGCCCACAGCCCACGAACTGCTGCAGGGTCTGACAGAGCAGACCGACCGCTGGCTTGCGCCGCTGAGCCTCCAACCGGGCATGGTCGTGTGTGACAACGGCCGTAACCTGGTGGCGGCTCTGCAGCTCGGCAGCCTCACGCACGTGCCATGCCTGGCCCACGTCTTTAATTTGGTGGTTCAGCGCTTTCTGAAAAGCTACATTTCCACAAGTCCCACACGGACGCTGCCACCCTGCGCACCCTGCAACATCGGTTTCATCTGCCAGTGCACCAACTGCTGTGCGACGTGCCCACACGGTGGAACTCTACGCTCCACATGTTGGCCAGGCTCTATGAGCAGCGTAGAGCTATAGTGGAATACCAACTCCAACATGGGCGGCGCAGTGGGAGTCAGCCTCCTCAATTCTTTACAGAAGAGTGGGCCTGGTTGGCAAACATTTGCCAGGTCCTTGGAAACTTTGAGGAGTCTACCCAGATGGTGAGCGGCAATGCTGCAATCATTAGCGGCACCATTCCTCTGCTATGCCTCTTGAGAAGTTCCCTGCAAAGCATAAAGGCAGGCGTTTTGCGCTCGGAAACAGAGGCGGGGGAAGACAGTATGTCGCTGGATAGTCAGAGCACCCTCCTGTCTATATCTCAGTGTGTTGAGGAGGAGGAGGAGGAGCATGAGGAGGATGAGGAGGAGGGGGAAGAGACAGCTTGGCCCACTGCTGAGGGTACCCATGCTGCTTGCCTGTCATCCTTTCAGCGTGTATGGCCTGAGGAGGAGGAGGAGGAGGATCCTGAAAGTGATCTTCCTAGTGAGGACAGCCATGTGTTGCGTACAGGTACCCTGGCACACATGGCTGACTTCATGTTAGGATGCCTTTCTCGTGACCCTCGCGTTACACGCATTCTGGCCACTACGGATTACTGGGTGTACACACTGCTCGACCCACGGTATAAGGAGAACCTTTCCACTCTCATACCCGAAGAGGAAAGGGGTTCGAGAGTGATGCTATACCGCAGGACCCTGGCGGACAAACTGATGGTAAAATTCCCAGCCGACAGCGCTAGTGGCCGAAGGCGCAGTTCCGAGGGCCAGGTAGCAGGGGAGGCGCAGAGATCAGGCAGCATGTACAGCACAGGCAGGGGAACACTCTCTAAGGCCTTTGACAGCTTTCTGGCTCCCCAGCAAGACTGTGTCACCGCTCCCCAGTCAAGGCTGAGTCGGCGGGAGCACTGTAAAAGGATGGTGAGGGAGTACGTAGCCGATCGCACGACCGTCCTCCGTGACGCCTCTGCCCCCTACAACTACTGGGTGTCGAAGCTGGACACGTGGCCTGAACTCGCGCTGTATGCCCTGGAGGTGCTTGCTTGTCCTGCGGCTAGCGCCTTGTCGGAGAGGGTGTTTAGTGCGGCTGGGGGAATCATCACAGATAAGCGTACCCGCCTGTCAACCGACAGTGCCGACAGGCTTACACTCATCAAGATGAACAAAGCCTGGATTTCCCCAGACTTCTCTTCTCCACCAGCGGACAGCAGCGATACCTAAACAATACGTAGGCTGCACCCGCGGATGGAAGCATCGTTCTCTATCACCATCAAAAACGGGGACCTTTTAGCTTCATCAATCTGTGTATAATATTCATCCTCCTCCTCCTGCTCCTCCTCCTGAAACCTGACGTAATCACGCCGAGTGGGCAATTTTTCTTAGGCCCACAAGGCTCAGTCATATAATTTTTGTAAATTTTTATACGTTTCAATGCTCATTAAAGCGTTGAAACTTGCACCTGAACCAATTTTTATTTTAACTGGGCTGCCTCCAGGCCTAGTTACAAATTAAGCCACATTAACCAAAGCGATTAATGGGTTTCACCTGCCCTCTTGGTTGGGCATGGGCAATTTTTCTGACGTACATTAGTACTGTTGGTACACCAATTTTTTGGGGCCCTCACCTACAGTGTAATCCAATTAATTTTTTGCCCACCTGCATTAAAGCTGACGTTACATCAGCTGTGCTGGGCACTGCAATGGGATATATTTATGTACCGCCGGTGGCTTCCTGGCACCCACCCATACTCTCGGTCCACACGGAGTTGTAACTGCATGTGTCCACTTCTAAAGAACCCCAGTTTGACTGGGGCATGCAGTGTGGGCCGAAGCCCACCTGCATTTAATCGGACGTTACCTCAGCTGTGATGGGCACTGCAATGGGATAATGGGATACATTTATGTACAGCCGGTGGGTTCCAGGGAGCCACCCATGCTGTGGGTGCACACGGAATTCCCATTGCGGAGTTGTACCTGCCTGTGACTATTTATAAAAAACCGCGGTCTGACTGGGGCATGCAGACACCTTGACAGAATGAATAGTGTGTGGCACATAGGTTCCCCATTGCTATGCCCACGTGTGCAGCTCCTGATGGCGGTGGCACAGGATTATATTTCTCATTGCTTCTGTATAGCATTGTGGGCTATCGCCCCGCCCCTTTTAAAGATAGTCACTGCCTGGCCGTGCCAACCCTCTGCAGTGTGTGCCTGCGGTTCCTCCTCATGGCAGACGCACTTATAAATAGACATGAGTGTGGTGTGGCATGAGGGCAGCTGAAGGCTGCGCAGGGACACTTTGGTGTGCGCTGTGGACACTGCGTCGTGCGGGGGGGGGGGGGGGGGTTGGGCAGCATGTAACCCAGGAGAAGTGGCAGCGGAGTGTCATGCAGGCAGTGATTGTGCTTTGTTGGAGGTAGTGTGGTGCTTAGCTAAGGTATGCATTGCTAATGAGGGCTTTTCAGAAGTAAAAGTTGTTTGGAGGGGGGAGCGCCCACTCTTGCCGCTATTGTGGCTTAATAGTGGGACCTGGGAACTTGAGATGCAGCCCAACATGTAGCCCCTCGCCTGCCCTATCCGTTGCTGTGTCGTTCCCATGACTTTCTTGAATTGCTCCGATTTTCACAAATGGAAACCTTAGCGAGCATCGGCGATATACAAAAATGCTCGAGTCGCCCATTGACTTCAATGGGGTTCGTTACTCGAAACGAACCCTCGAGCATCGCAAAAATTTCGTCCCGAGTAACGAGCACCCGAGCATTTTGGTGCTCGCTCATCTCTAGTCTTTTGTCTTTATGCCACAGGATGAAATGCATTAGGTGTCATTTGTTTTATACACCTAAAGTCTAATAAAGATATTTTATCAAAGGGCGAGAGAACGCTGGATATTTTCAAAAAACAAGTCCTTTATGTATTGAGATGCCGGTCACCAGTAACCCCCATCATTGAGAAGTCCCGATATCACAGCTCTGAAGGTCTTGGCAGCTGGTTGACATTATGCATTACGGACCCTTTTTGTGCCTGCAGGGTTAACAGTCAAGGAATACGAGGATGAGAATACACTTCTGAATGATGTAAAGAATAATACAGCCGTGGCTGTTGTGTTCCATCAACCGTTCCAGTATCACATTCAATTCCCATTCGACAACATCTCCAGCCCCAATGACCACATATCACCCCCAGGTAACACTCAGTAAGGGGCAATGCTAGGACACCAGCAAGAGGGGTGCCAGGTTACAGTCCATGTTGCCAGGTGTGTCAGGTGTACAAGACAAGTATCATCCAGTGCCACAAGATACTGGTCCATATCTCTCAATAGTGAGGATGTCTCAGCTTTGTGCATGGAGTGTAGATGTTGGGTCAGGGATAGGTTGGAGAAGGCAGAGAGTGGCAGGGTGGACAGTGATACATAGAATTAATCAGCATTGCATCTAACTCCGCTGTATTTAACTTGTGTATCTACATCTGTGGTAGCTAAGGGCTTATTCAGATGAGCATCCTTTTGACGTGATGTAGGAGTGCCAAAAAATCGTGGCTATTAGCACCAATGGTTTTCTATGGAAACATTTGAACAATGGAACAAATAGCGCTCCACCACAGAAAAGGACCTCAGCGACTGAAATTTAGCAATTCTAAATCCCTGCTGTGGGAAGAAAAAGGACCTGACCTATCTTTGGAGCGCTAGGCGCAGTAGTGTCCATAGACTCCTATGAGAGACTATGCAAGCCAGCTGGCAAATGGAGAACCGGGGATTCCCTGTAGCGGAGAGAGAAGGGTTAACCTGCTAGACAAAATTACACTGACTGTCATTATGCCTTTTAGCCCTTAAACTACCCGTTAGCGGCACAGGCGTTAATGGGTAGTATAAAGACTAAAAGGCAAAATGACAGTCAGTGTAATTATGGCCTGCATATTGATCCTTCTCTTGCTGCTACAGGGGAATTCTCCTACAGCTGGGAGAGAGAGAGCAGGGCTGGAGGGGTTCCCCGAGGGAATCCCCCATAGCAGAGAGAGGGGACTAGAGAGGGCAGGGGTAGTAAGAAAGAACGGGGCTGGAGGGGTTCCCCCATAACAAGGAGAGGGGGCGGTGCTAGAGAAAGGGCAGAGTTATCGGGGAAAGAGAGAGAGCGGGGCTGGAGAGGTTCCCTATTGGAATCCCCCATAGCAGGGAAAGAGAGGGTGGGGCTAGAAAGAGAGAGGGCACAGAGCTAGAGGGGACTCTCCAAGGGATTCCGCCCTGGTAAGGAGAGAGGGGATGGGGCAAACCTCTAGCCACGCCCTTGTTATTTGTATAGTGCCAACGTACTTCGCAGTAATTTACTTTATTACCCCCCCCTTCCTTCACGCTGGGTACTCATTTTCCTGACCTCGGAATAATGGAAGGCTGAGTCAACCTTGATCTGGTTACCTGAACTATGGGATTTCAGGTCATGAGTGGGAGCTTAGAACTGCATTTCTGCTGCCTTAAAGGGGTTGTCCCGCGAAACAAAGTGGGGGTATACACTTCTGTATGGCCATATTAATGCACTTTGTAATGTACATTGTGCATTAAAGGGGTTGTCCCGCGGCAGCAAGTGGGTCTATACACTTCTGTATGGCCATAATAATGCACTTTGTAATGTACATTGTGCATTAATTATGAGCCATACAGAAGTTATAAAAAGTTTTTCACTTACCTGCTCCGTTGCTGGCGTCCCCGTCTCCATGGTTGCCGTCTAATTTTCGCCGTCTAAAATGGTCGAATGGCCAAATTAGACGCGCTTGCGCAGTCCGGGTCTTCTTATCTTCTCAATGGGGCTCCGTGTAGCTCCGTGTAGCTCCGCCCCGTCACGTGCCGATTCCAGCCAATCAGGAGGCTGGAATCGGCAATGGACCGCACAGAAGAGCTGCGGTCCACGGAGGGAGAGGATACCAGCGGCCATCTTCAACCGGTAAGTATAGAAGTCACCGGAGCGCGGGGATTCAGGTAAGCGCTGTGCTGTTCTTTTTTTCAGTCCCTGCATTGGGGTTGTCTCGCGCCGAACGGGGGGGGGGGGGGGGGGTTGAAAAAAAAAAAAACCCGTTTCGGCGCGGGACAACCCCTTTAATTATGAGCCATACAGAAGTTATTCACTTACCTGTTCCGTTGCTGGCGTCCTCGTCTCCATGGTGCCGTCTAATTTTCAGTGTCCAATCGCCGGATTAGACGCGCTTGCGCAGTCCGGTCTTCTTCTTTTCTGAATGGGGCCGCTCGTGCCGGAGAGCGGCTCCTCGTAGCTCCGCCCCGTCACGTGACGATTCCAGCCAATCAGGAGTCTGGAATCGGCAATGGACCGCACAGAAGACCTGCGGTCCACCGAGGGTGAAGATCCCGGCGGCCATCTTCACAAGGTAAGTAAGAAGTCACCGGAGCGCGGGGATTCAGGTAAGCACTATCCGGTTTTCTTTTTTAACCCCTGCATCGGGTTTGTCTCGCGCCGAACGGGGGGGCTATTGAAAAAAAACAAAAAACGTTTCGGCGCGGGACAACCCCTTTAACACTCTGTGCCACACGAGGCTTCCCTTGGGGAGTTCCTAATAGCCCTACCCTCTTTCCCTCCCTGCTATGCGGGATTCTCTTGGGGTGTACCCTCTAGCCCGGCGGGTACTAACAGGAGCCTACAGCGGGATATTTAAAACTTGCTGTTCGACACTTCTGGGCTGCTGCCGCAATCTCTTTCTCTGTCTTGTCCCTGAACTCCAGAACAGCAAAAAAATTTAAAAATCTCGTATAGCACCAACTTATTACGCAGCACTGTCAGGTAATTTTTTTATTACCACCCAGCCAGCTGGGTACTCATTTTACCAACCTCAGAAAGGTGGACAGCTACCTGAACCTTGCAGGGATTGAACTCTCAACCTTCAGGTCATGAGTGAGAGCTTAGGACTGCATTACTGCTGCCTTAACACTCTGTGCCACACGAGGAAGCAGAAATGCTGTTTTTCTGCATCATACAGCTCCCAATCATATAAATAGGTGATTTTAGTGATAATTTGGCTCGGGACTTGTGAACACAAAATTCGTTTATTCGCATGTTTTTGTGCGTAGTTAGCCGCGTTTTTTTGACGTGGTGCATTTGGGCACGCATAGGTCCCTCATGTAAGAGAGCCATAAGCCTGTTATATCTAAGTCTGATGTATCCATCTCTGGTATATCTAAGTCTAATTCTAAAGTCTAAAGCATCCATCCCTTGGCTTAGTCTCAATGCTGTTTTTGGCATTTGAGACGGAACTCCGCAACGGAAACCCACAGCGTGTGCAGAAATGTGGTGGGAATGCAGCTTAAGTATGATGTAGCTAAGGCTATTGTGTAAGATGGCGTGGCTGAAGAAATAACTGTAGTCTTTCGGGGGCAGCATCAGGACACTGAAAAGCGGAATGCTTATCTACGGAACTTTACTGAAGAGAGGGGTACAACAGTCATCAAAGTGATACCTTAAACGGGCTGCCCAAGAGAAAATGGTTATAGTTAAATCCAGCACATTTTTTGGAATTACACTTATTAAATCAATGTTTCTATCCCCAGATATTCCAGGACTAATTTTGGAATAGCGCCACCTGCTGTTTCTATTGAAGAGCTTTATTGTGCTCAGTAAATGTTCCAAGCTGGTCACACCTACTGAGTATCGTTTCTCTTCAGTAACGCTGTCTAAAACTCATTACTTGATCAGCATCTCTTCTGACATCAGAAAATATAATGCAACTTCAAAAGCAGCCGCTCACCACCAGGGATCGCTCCACAGGGAGAAGCGAGACTGAGCATGTGCGACCACCTTGGACTAATAACTGAGCTGCATACACAATAAAAACAGCAGGTGGTGCTATTCTAAAATTAGCCTTGAAGTATCTGGACATAATCAATTGGCTGGGGTTTGCTGCTCGAGTCCCCGACCGGTCAGCTGTTTCGCTGCACACTGTCAACGGCAAAATATATAGGGTACGTAGCAGAAGCTCATGCTCCAACCCCTATGGCCGACACTGGTAATTAATTGCAGGGGCAAGTCTCATTGATTTTAATGAGTTGCACCTGCAATTACCAGTGCTGGCCACTAAATAGGGGTCGAAGCATCAGCTTCTGCCATGTACCCTGCATATTTTGCCATTGATAGCAGGAGCCGAAACAGCTGATTGGTAGGGGTGCCGCGTGGCAGACTCCAGTTGATCGTCTATTGATGACCTATCTTGAGTATTGGCCATCATTAAAAATTGCCTGGAAAAATTGTTTGAAGGGAACCTGCCATCACGTTTGAGCCCCATAAACTACATTATGGGGCTCAAACGTGAGGGAACGGGGAGCAGTGTTTCATACTCACCGGGTACCCTGTTCCTGCTCTGTGTACCCGCAAAGTTGCACGCGCACACAGTGTGACTCTTTTCAGTCGGCTGTGTGCGTGCTCCCCTATTCACAATTGTTAAAAAGAACTAAAGTGAACGATAATCGTTTGGTTTAAATGCGAGTCAATGACCGACTGACGAACAAAAATCATGCACTTTTCAGTGCCGTTCAGTTTCAGCTGGCATATAAATCAATGGCAGCTCATTCACTTCTTGATGCGTTTAAACGCTCCCAGCTCAGTGTTATATATATGAATGTGAAACTCTGAACGAGAAGTCGCTGATTCTCAACGATGATCTACTTGTCTAGACAGACAGCACAAGCATGAATGAGCTGGTGATGACGTCATCAGCTCCTTCCTCCTGCAAAGTAAGAAAGCTTTCAAAAGTAGGAAGTGTTAATTTATTTGTTGTCAATTAACAAAATACAAAGTGAATGAACAAAAGAGAAATGTAAATCAAATCAATATTTGGTGTGAGCGCCCTTTACCTTCAAAACAGCATCAATTCTTCTCGGCACACTTGCACACAGTTTTTTGGAAGGTACTCGGCAAGAAGGTTGTTCCAAACATCTTGGAGAACTAAGCACAGATCTTCTGTGGATGTCGGCTTCCTCTAATCCTTCTGGCTCTTCATGTAATCCCGGACACTTGAGGATGTTGAGATCAGGGCTCTATGAAGCCATATCATCACTTCCAGGACCCCCTGTTGTTCTTTACACTGAAGACAGTTCTTAATGACATTGGCTGGATGTTTGGGGTTGTTGACCTGCTGCAGAATAAAATTGGAGCCAATCAGACTCCTCCCTAATGGTATTACATGATGGACAAGTATCTACCTGTATCTCTCAGAATTGAGGGCACCATTAATCCTGAGCAAATCCCAAACTCCACTTCCTGATGTGCAGCCCCAAACTTGCAAGGAACCACCACCATGCTTCACTACTGCCTGCAGACACTCATTATTGTACCGCTCTACACATGCTTTACTGCTGCCTGAAGACACTCATTATTGTATTGCTCTCCACCATGCTTCACTGCTACCTGCAGACCCTCATTATTGTATTGCTCTCCACCATGCTTCACTGCAACCCGCAGACACTCATTATTGTATGGCTCTCCACCATGCTTCACTGCTGCCTGCAGACACTCATTATTATACAGATCTCCACCATGCTTCACTGCCTCCTGCAGACACTCATTATTGTACTGCTCTCCACCATGCTTCACTGTCATCTGCAGACACTCATTATTGTACCGAGCTCCACCATGCTTCACTGCTGCCTGCAAACACTCATTATTGTACCGCTTTCCACCATGCTTCACTGTTACCTACAGACACTCATTATTATACAGTTCTCCACCATGCTTCACTGCCTCCTGCAGACACGCATTATTGTATAGCTCTCCCCATGCTTCACTTACCTACAGACGCTCATTATTGTACCAATCTCCACCATGCTTCACTGCCTCCTGCAGACACTCATTATTGTACTGCTCTCCACCATGCTTCACTGTCATCTGCAGACACTCATTATTGTACCAAGCTCCACCATGCTTCACTGCTGCCTGCAGACACTCATTATTGTACTGCTCTCCACATGCTTTACTGCTGCCTGCAGACACTCATTATTGTATTGCTCTCCACCATGCTTCACTGCTGCCTGCAGACATTCATTATTGTATTGCTCTCCATCATGCTTCACTGCAACCCGCAGACACTCATTATTGTACTGCTCTCCACCATGCTTCACTGTCATCTGCAGACACTCATTATTGTACGGCTCTCCACCATGCTTCACTGCTGCCTGCAAACACTCATTATTGTACCGCTCTCCACCATGCTTCACTGTTACCTACAGACACTCATTATTATACAGTTCTCCACCATGCTTCACTGCCTCCTGCAGACACTCATTATTGTATAGCTCTCCCCATGCTTTACTTACCTACAGACGCTCATTATTGTACCACTCTCCACCATGCTTCACTGCCTCCTGCAGACACTCATTATTGTACTGCTCTCCACCATGCTTCACTGTCATCTGCAGACACTCATTATTGTACCGCTCTCCACCATGCTTCACTGCTGCCTGCAGACACTCATTATTGTACCACTCTCCACCATGCTTCACTGCTGCCTGCAGACACTCATTATTGTACCGCTCTCCACCATGCTTCCCTGCTGACTGCAGACACTCATTATTGTATCGCTCTCCACCATGCTTCCCTGCTGCCTGCAGACGCTCATTATTGTATGGCTCTCCCCATGCTTCACTGCTGCCTGCAGACACTCATTATTGTACCACTCTCCACCATGCTTCACTGCTGCCTGCAGACGCTCATTATTGTATCGCTCTCCACCATGCTTCACTGCTGCCTGCAGATGCTTATTATTGTACCGCTCTCACCATGTTTCACTGCTGCCTGCAGACACTCATTATTGTACTGCTGTCCACAGTGCTTCACTGCCACTGTAGTGTACAGGATTGTACACTCCATAAAAGGCTGTGGACTTCTAGGTGATGTGATCTTGTATATCTCACTGTAATATGCTAATGTGATGTTGTTCAACCACACTTTATCCCTCACAAGGTACAGCCTAGCTTACAGGCATGATTCAAATGGTTATTGTTTTCATTCTATCTTTTGGAGTCTCTCCCACTATTCACCATCAGCACTTCACTTCAGGAGAAAGAAATGTTTTCTTTTATTTTTTTCCTTTTTTATATTTTTGTTTTGTCCGGCACAGACCTTAGTCTGTATAAGGCCTAGCGTCATGAACTTGACAATTGCCCTTTTTCTCCTGTGGAAACCGCACCAGAAACGCTTAGTTTCCAGGGAAGAGAGCAGCTGCACCACTGTGGCAAAAAAAGCTGCTGCTCCCACACCTGGCTCTAGTTCGGCGTACTGCACCACCTGCAGACACTTATTATTGTACCGCTCTTCATCATGCTTCACTGTTGCCTGCAGACACTCATCATTGTACCGATCTTCAGCCATTGCAGTGAACAAACTGCCTTCTGTTACAGCCAAATCAGATTTTTACTTATCAACGCTGATCACCTGCTGCCATTTTTCTGCACCCCAGTTTTTATGTTTTCGCACATAGTTGAGTCGCTAGGCCTTCTTTCTGTGTTGAAGGTATGGCTTTTTGGCTGCAATTCTTCCATGAAGACCACTTCTGGCCAGACTTCTCCGGACAGTAGATGGGTATACCTGGGTCCCACTAATTTCTGCCAGTTTTGAGCTGATGGCACTGCTGGACATCTTCAGATTCTGGAGGGATGTAAGCATGATGTGTCTTTCATCTGCTGCACTTCATTTCTTCCAAAGAGCTTGAACAGCACATCTTGAAACCCCAGTCTGCTTTGAAATCTTTGCCTGGGAGAGACATCGATGATGCATTATAACTACCGGTATTATTGTATCTTGTCACCACATGAAGTAGGGCTGGAGACAAGAGACAGGCTGCTTGACTGGCTGGTCACGACCACTGTTTATGATTGGCTGCACCATTGGCTCTCCATAGGTCCTGGCACTGAGGTCTCCTGCTGTGAGTGTGCCTCTGCTATCTCCCCTCCCGCTTGGACTGTTGCCGGCGCCCTCCCAGCAGTAGTGCTGTGACAGTGGCCTCCCATCTCCCCTTACCATCTTCCCTTAGCTGCCCTGCTGTCACTCTCCCCCTCGGCTCCACTCTCCCAGCTGCGGTCCCCTTTAGCTGGTCCACTATGACTGACCCCGGTGGCTGTACTGTTCCAGCTCCGCTCATTGTACGTGCCCCGCTGTCAGCCGTCCGGCTCCTGATGCAAGCCAGCACAGACAGCAGTCGACACCAAATATGAATTTGATTTAGATTTCTCTTCTCTTCATTCACTTTGCATTTTGTTAATTGACAAAAATAAACTATTATTAACACTTCCGTTTTTGAAAACATTCTTACTTTGCAGCATTTTTTTCACCCCTGCCTAAAACTTTAGCACAGTACTGTATATATAAACAGAAATACATCGGTTGTAACCCAACATATAAAGTGAACACAGCATTGTAATTAAACATTTTGTACCCTTACAGCGGTATCTAATATTGGTGTATCTAAGTCTGGTATATCTTAGTCTACTGTAACTAGGTCTGATTATGTAAATCTGGTGTATCTAAACATGCATATTTTCTCACTGTAGGCGAGTGCTCCAATAGCTCGAAGGACTGTATCCCCACTTATTATTGGTCAAAAGGTTTCCTTTTCCTTCAGGCGAGGATCGACTCCGTTATAATTGAGGTGCGTACAGGGAACAAAATTTCTAACAGTGGGTGAAGTATAATTTAGCCAAGGGTCAAATCCAACCACCGACCTGCCTCTTTTACATTTAGCCAGACCCCCTTTTGGTGACATCCATAGTGCTCCCCCATCATTGCCCCACTTTAAGCTTATAGCCCTACTACATTTTGCATGCAGCTTGTATGATCATGTGCATGAGTCCTCACAGTGTCAGTTGTCATGTTGTTTCCCTCCTCCTTGGTGGTGTTCCCTGGGGTTAGGGTGATCACTGTTGCTCCCCAGAATTGCCCTCTCTGTGCTGGGGGCACACATAAAACCCTTTGCCCCTGTAGTCAACACTGATCACATGTCTCTGCAGATGACCACCAATCATACAGTGCAGGAGAAGCTGACGTCCATCATGGTGGCAAAGATGAGTACCTCGGAACACTTCATTAGATTAGTCCCTATTATTGGAATGTTTGTCTTCGGGATGTGCTTGTCATATGTGTCCATGACATATCTCCTGTCGCTGTACGTCACCCGGGAACGCATGGAGATGAGCGTCATCATGAAGACCATGATGTTGAAGGAACGAGCCTTCTGGTGGGTTTTGGGAGATGGGCTACGTAACCATGGGGGTAGGGCTACTTCTAATATAGCCAAATCTTGCAGTGAGCAAAAAGAACAATTGTCCAGGTTCTCCCTCAGCCAGGTGGCACATGAATTTCAGGAATCACATTTACACTCTTGCCATATGGTGAGAGTGATAGATACCCTTGCTCCACTTATCTCTTAGTGAACCCTGTTCCCCCAACAGCAGACATCAGACAGTAAGATTGCCCATACACATTAGATCACGTGTGTCAAACTCAAGGCCCGTTGACGAATCTGGCCTGCCACATCACTATTATTCATAAGTTATTACAGTACAGTTCCAGGACGAGGCTTTAAGTTGGCTTCTCAAACATGGGGTCAGATGTGTTTTACGTAAGGCTCCTATTCTTAGTCATTGTCTCCAAGTCTATACGTAAGTAAAACTGCCAACCCCATTGGGCTGAGTTATAGGAGTTATTTATCCTAGTAATTGTAGTGCCATGATCTAAGGTCCGAAGGTGTAAACATTTGCCAGAACTCAATCTCTCTGGTTTTAAATTCCGTGGTATTGAGAAGATATTTAGACCACCATGGTGAGGTGATCGCAGGCACAAGCTAATACAGAGGCCTTCTAGATTCATACTTTGGCCAGACCCCTTTGGCCAAACTATGAAGCCTCAGACTTAAAGGGGTTGTCCCGCGGCAGCAAGTGGGTCTATACACTTCTGTATGGCCATATTAATGCACTTTTTAATATACATTGTGCATTAATTATGAGCCATACAGAAGTTATAAAAAGTTTTTTACTTACCTGCTCCGTTGCTGGCGTCCTCGTCTCCATGGTGCCGACTAATTTTCGCCCTCCGATGGCCAAATTAGCCGCGCTTGCGCAGTCCTGGTCTTCTGCTCTCTTCAATGGAGCCGCTCGTGCAGAATGCAGGCTCCGTGTAGCTCCGCCCCGTCACGTGCCGATTCCAGCCAATCAGGAGGCTGGAATCGGCAATGGACCGCACAGAAGAGCTGCGGTCCACGGAGGAAGAGGAATCCGGAGGCCATCTTCACAGGTAAGTATAGAAGTCACCAGAGCGCGGGGATTAAGGTAAGCGCTCCGGTAAGCTTTCTGTACGTCCCTGCATCGGGGTTGTCTCGCGCCGAACGGGGGGGGGGGGGGGTTGAAAAAAAAAAAAACCCGTTTCGGCGCGGGACAACCCCTTTAATACATCATTATTAATTGGTCATCCCCTTTCTTTTTTTGTGTCCTCGGTATCGACTGCATTTTTGCAGCCAAAGACATATCCTTCAGTTCCACAGCATTGAGGACCTATTACTCCACATTTTTATTCAATGTTTTAAACTCATTAGATTTATTCCCTATTATGCCGGCATAAGTAGTTGTTTCTATACCCTAAGGGTGAAGTCACACGAACGTATATCGGCTTGGTTTTTACGCCGAGCCGATATACGTTGTCCTCGTGTGCAAGGGGGGGATGGAAGAGCCAGGAGCAGGAACTGAGCTCCCGGCCCCCTCTCCGCCTCCTTTCCGCCCCTCTGCACTATTTGTAATGGGAAGAGGCGGGGCGGCGGTGGGGCTAAGTTCTGTGAATTAGCCCCGCCCCATCTTTCCCCATTGCAAATAGTGCAGAGGGGCGGAGAGGAGGCAGAGAGGGGGCGGGAGCTCAGTTCCTGCACTTGGCTCTTCCATCCTCCCCCCCCCCCCCCCCGCACACAAGGACAAAGTATATCGGCTCGGCATGAAAACCGAGCCGATATACGTTCGTGTGACTTCACCCTAAAACTTTTGCACTTATAGGGTTAACAAATCCTTCAATGTAAGAGTTGGGCATTGATTGTTCCAATTAATTCGTGATTCATCCTGTCCTACTATTGGTTACTTCGTGTCATGTGTGTATTTAAACATGTAACAGTCTCATTAACTCGGTGGAACTTTGTACCCGATTTGATTGTGGATTCCAAACCAAAATTGACATCAAAATCTGTACCATTTTAGCAGGGCAGATGTGCTGTAAAATCCACAGAAAATCCATGGCACAATGTAATTGAAACAGTTAAAACTGCTGTGGATGCACACCAAAATCTAAGTTAAAATCCACACAAAAGCTGTATAGCTGTAATTGGTAGAGCAGCAGACTGACAGCCGCTCCATCAAGCTAAGCAACGTTGGCCTAGTTTGCCTCCCTCTCTGGTTGCTTTGCAGATTGGGCACCCCCCATTCCCCATCCAATGACAAACAGGGTCAGGAGTATGAAGTTGTGCTAAGCATAAAATAATAAAAGTTCTTCTGTTGCTCAACCCGCGTCTGTGACTAGATGCCTTAGGCCCTGGCCCTTCAATACCTAGCAGCAAATACGACTCTGGCTAAGCTGTATCTTGTCGCACTACAAATCCCCACCCCCTCATTCTGTGACAGGTATTTTATGCAAATCTCTTTATCTTTTGCTCTCCAAATGAGCAGTGAGTGGACTAAAGACTAGTCACCACCAGCATCAGCGGGAGGCAGCGGCTGCCTTGAGCTACCAGCAGGAGGAGGAGGCACTGTCACTGATAGCTGAGAGGGAGTAAGGGCTAGTACTCTATTAGGGGGCCAAACATTGAGCTGAGTATAGAAGGTCCAGATGGTGGATCTTGAATGCAAGGTCTGGGTGAGCAGGAAACATTTAGAGGAAGTTGGAACCCCTTTGTAAAAAAGTGATAGAATTTAACATAGGTGGGTCACCTGTGCTTAAGAATAGCCCACCAAGAATCTGCCAGTAGGGTCTGCCCAGTGCCACCACTTTACAACCAGTATTCCATCCTTTGGGCAGCCTGTAACCATTTTTTCCTGTTTGACTTTACATCTCAGGTTGTCCTGGGGATTGCTCTACCTCTTCTACATTCTCATCATTGCCAATCTGATGACCCTGGTTACGAAATTCCATGTGTTCATTGAGAGCTCCTATGGGGTCATTCTCCTGCTTTTCATCCTGTATGGTATAGCATCGGTAGGTACATAAGGTCATAGTGCTGCTCTTCGCCCTGTGTGGTATAGCCTCAGTGTGCTTAACTCCTTGGCTGCCAGCAGTAGGAGGTCCATGCTGGTCAGATGTACAAGTTTTCTTCTGTGGGTCACAGTGACTGTTTTTTGCTTCAGATCTGTGTCACCTTCATGTTGAGCGCCCTCTTCAGGAACCCCCGGGTGACAGCCATAGTAGGATTCTTCATCACCGTCTTTTTGTCTGCGTTAAGCCTCTTACTGCTTCTGAAGAACCTTCCCAAAGCCGTGGAAGTTATACTGTGCATCTTTCCTCCTTTTGCCTTCTCTGTTGGATTGATGGAGGTGAGTGCGGGTGCTGTTGCTGGTACATGCTTCATCCAGGCATCCTTGGGACAGTGTCAGGGCACATATGGTGAAAGTTATACAATTCCTTCCTCTATCTCATCTCCTACATGTAGACCAAGGGTATAACTTGAGGGTGCTGTCCTCTATAGTTAGTGGGACTGTTAGCAATCTAGCACTGGGGTCCAGAAGCTTCATATTGCCCCTCTGATAAAGACGGTGCTCCCTGGAGACAGTGAAGGTGCAAGTGAAAGTATCTTATGTGTGATTTTTAGAGTATCCATCTGGAAAACGATCTTGAAGGCGTCTTCTTCTCAGACATGACAGGCAGCTCCTCACACATCTTAACCTCCTGTGTCAGCCTTCTCATGGACTCTGTGCTCTATGCGCTCCTCACCCTCTACTTCAGTAAGATTCTACCAGGTAAGTGACTGATGGAAGATGGGAGCAGCGAGTACTGTACCCTGAGAAATACTCATCACTGCCCTCTGCTGCATGCTGCCCTCCCATGTGTCCCGCTGCTGCATGCTCTCCTTCCCAAGTCTTCCGCTGTTGCATGCTTCCCTTTCAAAGTCGTCTTCTGCTACATGCTCCCCTCCCCAGGTCTTCCTCCACTGCATGCTCCCCCTCCCAGGTCTTCCTTTGCTGCATGCTCCCCTTCCCAGGTCTTCCTCTGCTGCATGCTCCCCTTTCCAGGTCTTCTGCTACATGCTCCCCTTCCCAAGTCTTCTTCTGCTGCATGCTCCTTTTCCCAAGTCTTCCTCTGCTGCATGCTCCTTTCCCCAAGTCTTCTGCTACATGCTCTCCTTCCCAGGTCTTCCTCTGCTGCATGCTCCCCTTCCTAGGTCTTCCTCTGCTACATGCTCCCCTTCCCAAGTCTTCTTCTGCTGCATGCTCCTTTTCCCAAGTCTTCCTCTGCTGCATGCTCATTTTCCCAAGTCTTCTGCTACATGCTCTCCTTCTCAGGTCTTCCTCTGCTGTCTGCTCCCCTTCCCAAGTCTTTCTCTGCTGCATGCTCCCCTTTCCAAGCCTTCTGCTACATTCTGCTGAATGATGTGCCTCTTAGTTTTCATTCTGCTAAATGCTTCCTTCCAGATCTCCCTCTAGTGAAAGGGATCTGAGCTCCACTTCTGTCATTAACCTCCAGGATGATCTGATATGTATACAGTTATGGTCAACATTATTGGCAGCCTTGATTGTTCAGTATAAACAAAGCCGATATCTTCATAAATAATTGGATATGTAATCCCTTTATATCATTACAATATTTTAATAGCATATCCTGATACACCCAACACAAAATTGACCTGCCATCACATGTGCAGTCACTTCTAAAAGAAATAAGGACTAAATATAATATATAACATAGAGAGAATTAAAAGCACCTTCTCTAATACTTGCTTACACAACCTTTGGCAACCATGACAGCCTCCAAACGTTGCCTTATCATGGGAAACCAATGGGTTGCTATCAGCCAGAGACCAATCAATGGCCTCCAAGTCTGACCTGCACAAAGTCTAATAGGTTGTCTGTCCGAGTAAAAGAAAAAAAAAGCCAAAAAAATTCTACATAATTGGTGTCTCTGCACTTGTAATGACCCAACTATACAACAGACTGGACTACACGAAAGAGTAGAAGCGTAGGAAATTCAAATACCAGCACATACATATGCAGGATTTGTCCCTGCCATGTGCTTCAAACAAGTGACACAAATAGTTAAAATTTTAAAATCAACCCTATAAAAAAGATCTATGTTCTTTCCCTCACTTTATCATTTAAAGGTCACACTGAGAAGTGGTAAGTATCAATTTTTTAATTAAATTATATAACATGCCCGGCCATTGAAAAATATTTATTTATACTCGGACTTCACCTTTAAAGATACATGCATGTGCCTCAAAATAAAACCGCCTATAACTGACATGTTTCAGACATTCATATCTTAAGGCTCTTTTGCACGGACCGAAAGTCTATTAACCCTTTCCAATCCACTGTCTGACGTCTGAAGACGTTATGATTTAAAGCTATACAGCTCCGATGTTGGAAGACGTTCGTCGGGGTTCTCTTACTGTATATTGCCAGCCTCTCTGCTGCTGGAGCCTATCCAACATGTCACCTCATGCAGTACTGGCTTTAGCCAGCAGATAGCGTCATTGTATAATGGCAGAAAAAGAGTAAGCCCCCTAGGAAAACTAGGATACAAATTGGATTTGAAAGGGTTAAGCTCATCACTTAGGTCCTCAGCGCTCGTGCAGAGCATGCAAACTGAAAGTCCAGCCGGCGGCACGCTGGCTTCTTGGTTATCGGTTCACCTCCTATGTACAGTATTAGAAGGTGAATAAATGAATGCTGCCTGTGGAGGACGCCACTCACTCCTCATTACACATGATGTGATACAATCGTATATAAAATCTAAAAAAATAAAAATCACCAAAATGAAGAGGGGATGATAACGGAAAGGAAGAAGAGGGAGGAGGAAGGAAAAAGAGCGAAAGGAATGAAATAAGAGCCACTGACTCCATTTGAAATAAAAATTGTCATGCGAGTTGTTCTCTGAACTGATTTGCTCTATATGCATTAAGGAATTGAGGACCTCCATCCGTGTCAGTCTTGAGGAGAGGGGGATGATTTCCACAATCTCTGAATAATCTGGCGCATGGTCAAGATAAAGAAACAAAGTAAACTGCTCCTAACTTTGGTCATTGGTCCAGGGATCAGATGTGAGCTTAATCATCAATCAAACAAGCTGTTATATAGGGAGCAATGGCAGTTGGGAGGTGTTCCCACAGAATATGAAGGAACATACCCGGGGCCATTAAGCAACTCCAGCTAAGATTCGAGAGGTGGGGATACATTTGTACTGCAAGAGTAATTTGTAGGTAACTTCTTGTAACCTACATGAAACTGATAACCCATGAGTAAGTGCAAAAAAAATTTGCCCACTTGTCTGTGGGTAGAACTCTATCCAGTTCCCTCTCCCAACTCCTTTGGATACCCAGGCAAGTGTCTCTCATCTCCTCTGTGAGCAACATATTGTAAAACAAGGTAATCTCGTGGGAAGAAGCTACACACAGCTATTCAAAGGTAGTAAGCGAAGATCCAAGCTCAGTAATAGATCCTAGGGAATTTATAAAGCTGCAAATTTGTAGGTATTGGAGCCATGCCTGGTCAGCGACCCCCCCCCTACCCCTTCCCCATCACCATGTCTGTGATTAAAGCCAGAGGGCCACCCAAACAGGAAAGTAGGGAAAGATCCCCCAAACAATACTTGTAGTTGGGAGCTGCCCACTAACGGGTTTAGTGAGCCCGGAAATGTAACCAGGCAGGTATGAGTTAGGAAGCCCTCCCAGAATTTCATAAACATTGTGAGAAAAGGGGACAAGCCCGGGATCAACTAATAGGTACCCATAGGAGGCCAGAAAAGACTGTGAGCTCGAAACCGGCCCGGGTCCTGTTTAGTCTCCACCCAGAGTCTCTAAGAGCAATGATGGAGAGGGTCCTAGACCCACTTGCATATCACAGCTTTATGATATAAGGAAAAATCAGGGAGACCTGTGCCTCCTTCTCTTATAGTTTAAATCAGGAGACTATGTCTCAAGCAGGGTTTGGACGTTCTCTATACAAAGACTGAGGCTAGATTACGAATACAGGACAAATATGTCCCTAAGTGGTACGGTTTAGAAAAAGTATAGGAGCCTTGGCAAAATATCAGTTTTAAGACATTTATCCTGCCAAACCAAGAGAGGGGAAGAGAGTGCCAGCGTTGGAGGTCAGCTTCCAGTCTGTTAATTAAAGGTTTGTAGTTTAAATTCAACTGGTTTGTGGGATCTGCCAAGATGAGAGTCCTCGAGTATTTAATTGCGGTCTCCTGCCAACGGAAGGGAACTCCAGCTTGAGGTGAAGACTGGAAAGGTCACATTAAGAATTTCTGACTTTTGCACATTGATCTTGAAGTTGCCAATACCCCCAAATTGTTTGAAGTCCTATTTTAGGTGATGTCATATAAATCAACAGGTCATCCGCAAAAAGCAAGAGCTTGTGTTGTACAGTGCCAATCTCCATGCCCTAATGCAGAGTTTTGTTGGTGGGCATCTGCCAAGGACTCCATGACTAAAATATACAGAAAGGGACACTGGGGCATTACTGTCATGTTTCTTTCCAGATCTGAAAATAGTCAGAAAGGGAGCATTTTACATGATTAAGGTCATCATTATTTTTTCTGGGACTATTACTGACTTCTATTTCTATGTATTTTTGACAAATTGTTTGAGGAAGGCCCATATTGGGACTGAAATGTCACCATAGTTTATGGATGACCAACAATAAAAATATTTCTATTTCTATCATACTTCTGAGTTCTGGGTTTTCTGTTGTAGAGCAACATGAGCTGAACAAATTGATATACACTTCTGTAGTAAAAGATTAAGTAGAATTACTAATGTATTCATTTAAACCTCTGCTCATTCTGGGCTTAGGAGTCCAGTGGGTGGTCCTATACACTCATTCACAGTTATCTCTGATACAGGGAAGGCTGCCAGTTACCAAGTAGGATCACCTACTGGACTCCTAAGACCAGAACAAATAGAGATTGAATGAATAAATTACAAGTTGTACTGAAAACTTTCACAGGATTGGTCACCAATTGCTGATCAGCGGAAGATGTGCCTGCAATACCACACCAGACCACTGCACAATGTATGAAGCCATCTGCTTCCTGCTCTGTACACCATGACAGCGGCTCAGCAAACAGCTGATCGGTCAGGGTCCTGGGCTGCAGACCCATGCTGATCAGCTATTGAAGACCTGGCCTTTGGATTGGTAATCAAGTAATAAGGACTAGGAAATCTCTTAAACTGTTCCAAGCCCTTCCTCCATTCCACCCCCAGTTTCATTACCTATCCCCAGGTTACTAACTACACTATGTTCTCCTATCTTGCAATGGTCCTCCCCCAGTCCCTGGTTTATATACTCCTGAAAACTTCAGGCCATCTCCCCCAACACACAGCTGCACCCACACCATTGAGATGCAGCCCACTCCTACCATTGAGCCAGTAGCCAACACAGAAGTCATCCAATCTCTCCAAGAACCCAAATTCCTCTTTCCTACACCAATTCCTGAGTCATTTGTTTGTCCTCCTAATCTCTTGTTGCCTCTCTGGTATGGCATGTGGTACTGGAAGTATTTCAGAAAATACTCCGGATGTAGCAAACCCTGGGAGTCATGTTATGGCTCACTACATAGCTATCATAGAACGCCTATGCTATTTGCAATAGTCAATAACAGATGCAGAAGACATACATTCTGTGAAATACCTTAAAGCCTCCATCCGTAACACCATAGACAACTTTGACTCTATTTGGTTTCCTTGGGACTCTTATGTAAATGCTATGTGTTTGTAATGGCTGCTACCCAGGGGCATAGCTATAAGGGTGCAGATGCAGCGTCTGAGGACATCAAGGTAGAGTTTGGACCTTGTCAAGGGGCTCTAACATTTCCCACCCAGAAGGTAGCTCAGGGCCCATCCAGGTAGCTGAGGGACGGCCTACAAATAGGGTACCCACGATGAAATTTACCTGAGCTTTAAGTTGTCACGTGTTAGGCCACCTCGGTGGTGAATCCAAGCGATGAAAGGACTGCTCCACACTCACGGGGTAGTTTGAATTAGCAAAGCCTGGAATGGTCGGCAATGCCATTTTACTTGAATACACTTATTTACAGTCCAAAATAAGAAACAATCCACGCCAGCAGGATATTCAGTACAACTTCACCAATTGGTGCGACAGGGAGCAAAATCACGGGTACACCAAGTAGTCCACAGTCTTAGTTATCTGTATGACTCTGGGCCCAGCACAGCTTCTCTTCTATCTCACCAGCTCTCTACCAGTCAGCACTCACGTTAAACACGCTATCCACTCTGCAATGGCGGATCATTGTCTTCCTGAACTCTAGTACATGGATGGAAAACAACTGTCAACTCCTGGGCATAAACAGGCCAAGGGAAAGTTGGGGGTCACCTTTCACTCTCTCCAATCACTTCCACACTGACTGAAGGTATCCAAACGGGTCTCTCTCTCTCTCCTCCACTCACTCCACATATATATTAACACACCATCACGTGACAAAACAAGATACATTTTCAGACATGACTTAGACAGTTAAGCTATTCAGTGCTGCACAAATGCAATACACATCATATTCAAGCGACATAAAAGACACTGACAACATATAGGCACAACACAATTTCATTAATGCATTATAGAGGGGCCTCGTTGTTCCGGGCCATTACACAGACGTAGCAGTCACTACCGGGCTCTGGAGCCTTAGGGGGCCCAAAAGCACCTCTATTACATAAGAAAACACTATTATTATTAATAGCAGAGGGCCCTGTTACAGAGTTTGCTTCAGGACCCAAAAGTGCCTAGTTACACCTCTGCTACTACCTTTCTACCCTCCTTAGCGCTGCTCTATACATGTGACTGTGCAATCTTAGCCCTGTTCTCCTCCCTTTTGAAATGGTTTCTTCTTGTTATGTATTTGTTGGATACTGCTTGTGACTTGATTCTTGTACTGCATGAGCTTTAGATATAGACAGCTTGAATCTAGTCAAGCTGATAAAATCACTTTATACCAACCAAGAAGCCACTGTGAGAACACAGTATGGGGACACAGATTGGTTTGGGATCGGCAAAGGCATCCGACAGGACTGCATCCTCTCACCCTTCTTGTTTAACCTATATGTAGAAGTGATTATGCGGAAAATGGACCGAGATGAATTGGAAACCCGAGGTGAGAATAGGTGATAGAAACATCAACAATCTCTGTTACACAGATAACACAACTCTGCTTGCATATCACACAATTAAAAAACATGGAGGGAGCTTGCCTTTAGGGTCGCCGAGGGTCGTAAATGACTAAGAACAACAATACTATCATTCTTTTAAGTAACCTTTAGTCACGTTCAGTCTTTGTACGTGATCCTATTTATTCTCACATCTTAAAGTTCAGGGTAAACACTTGGTCATCTTCCCATCGCTTCTCTTATGTTTCCCCAGATAAAAACGGCATGAGGTACGAGCCTCTGTTCTTTCTGAGGTCGTCTTACTGGTCCAAGGAGAAAATCTCACCCCCGAGGCCACAGACAAGTGGAAGAGCAGAGTCTGACTATGGGGAAAACATTGAGAAAGTTCCCAGAGCATTCCAGGGAAGGGAGGTCATCAGGTATATTCCAGGGAAGAGGAGTCAATCCTCCAGATTGGTAAACTTGTCTGTCTCTCAGTTTACAAAGTAACATGACCCTCTATATGCAAAGTAATTGGCTTTTAATAGGAAGAGTTTCTTATATCAC
This sequence comes from Eleutherodactylus coqui, assembly GCF_035609145.1. Classification (NCBI taxonomy): domain Eukaryota; kingdom Metazoa; phylum Chordata; class Amphibia; order Anura; family Eleutherodactylidae; genus Eleutherodactylus; species Eleutherodactylus coqui. The sequence goes on from NC_089849.1 coordinate 104,504,477, forward strand.
ATAATGAAGTTTTAAAAAGCCTTTCCAACTTCTTGCACTCATACACTGCCCCTTGCTCTTTATCCGTTGGAGCCGGCAGATGTGATTGCTATCTTTTGAATAGTAAAGTATTCATGGCCCTGTTGGGACAATACGCACTGCAGCCAGATGGCTAATCACAAAATATATCATGATTTGTCCTAATTAGGGACTGAGGGAATAATAATGGTATTCTGCTAGCAATAGCACTACTCTTTACATCCATAGTACTTTTCTCTCCCTTAGGACTCTTTCACACAAGCATCCTTTTTTTTTTTTTTTTTTTTTTTTTAAATCCAATTTTTATTAACATTTTTTGAAATTTTTAACACTTCAATCAGCATATTATAGAACGTAAGAATATAAGAATATATAACATTTTCAGTAGAATGGGCCACTTGTCCCATAGAATATATCCCAATCCTCCACACGCCAGTCTTCCCATCTCTCAGAAGTCCATGAGCTCTCAACCGGGGGAGTCTGGTTTGAAATTAGATTTGGGTGTCCCCCTGCACAGATAATGACTTGGGGATCCTAGTTCGGGAGAGCCCCTCTGATATTAATTGGTCTATTCTTATTGACGTGTTGGAGAATGGGGACCTCCAGAAAACATCTTTCAGTAAAACATAGCAATGCATGAACTAACTTGCAAGGTGCCTATTAGATACGGTACAATAACAACTGGATAAGGAAGGGAATGGGATAAAAGGAGTAGGATTAAATTAAGCTCGAATGAGACATTACAAACTCCAAACAAAGAGAGAGAGAGAAGAGAAAAGAAAAGAAAGGAAAAAAAAAAAAAGGGGGGGGGGCTTGACTGATGGACGGGGGGGGGGGGGGGGGGGGTAAAGAGGGGAGGTGAGGTAGGCTAGCCGGGGGTGGGGGTTTTGCATAGGCTCCATGCGGGTCAAACGCCCCCTTACCTCCTCTGGATCATTGCCTGTCTTTGGAATTGATGCTGCATCTGCGTTCAACGTCCGAGGCCCAACATCTTCTCCCCGTCTCCGCCCGCCCGAGATCTACCTCTTCCTCTTTCAGTTGGTGGGTGAGGTCAGTGCTACCAAAATTTTAGTGTTCACTCCTGGACCCTCGTGTCTCGTTAGGGCTCAGCTGTTGCTGATCCCTGGCATTCCTTCTCAACTCGCTCCAGGGGAACCAGGTCAAGATAAAGTCCTCATGTGTGCCCCTCTTCCAGCTTGTGAGCTCCTCTAGGCTGCAGATCATATCTGCTTTTTCTTTCCACTGTTTTGGGGATGGTGGGGTTTGTTGCAGCCAGTGTAGTGGTATTAATGCTTTTGCAGCATCTAATAAATGGGCTATTAATTTGTTTTTGCGAGGATGGAATAACTTGGATGGTTTCCACAGGAAGACCATATCTGGTGTGATTGTTAGTGCTGGGCAGAGGACCTTGAGGTCCTTTTCCACTTCCTTCCAGAATGCAGTAATACCTGGGCATTCCCACCATATGTGTAGGAAGGACCCTATTTCAACATCGCATCTCCAGCATCTGTTATGTGGGGCTAGTTTGTAATTGTAAAGCCATTGGGGGGTTTTATACCACCTGACTAATAATTTATAATGGCTTTCTTGCATCAATACGCAAGGTGAAAGTCCGTAGGCCAAATCCAGGATCAATTTAGTGTCCTCCGTTGTCAGGGAGATCCCCAGTTCCTTTTCCCAAGAGGTTAGGAAATTAGGTTTGGTAAATATGGGGGGGCTATAAAACTTTTTCTTATGGTGGATATTTTCCTGACATTAGGGGTAGATGCACCCAGGCTGTTTTCAAAACTTGTTTGGGTCTGGTTGACTTGTGTGTGCGCAGGAATTCCTGCAGAACTCCTTTAACATGTGCTGCATGTAGAGGGGTGAGCGAGTTGTTGGGCGCCAGCTCAAATAATATAGTTTCTGGGGGTTTGTGGGCTTGATTTTGAACATCCTCTATCTTATGATTTTCGAATTGTTTCCATATACTGGATGATCCTGGGTCGGAATGGATCCCCAGTATCCTGTTTAAGCCACAGATTGGTGTCATCGGGGAGGGATCTGGAGCTAGCGATTTTTTGAGTCTATCCCAGATCTCGCAGGGGCCTCTCAGTAGGGGGTTGAAATTTTTCGCTCTATATTGATTTTTAACTGGAAACCAAAGGTCTTCCAGCAGTGTGTTGCCATGTGAGGCCATCGCCAGCTTCTGTAGCAGGAGATCTCTGGGTGGGTGAGTCAACTCCATCCAGTAGCTAAGCTGGGTAGCCTGGTAGTAGTCCTGGACGTTCGGCAAGTCCACCCCCCCCTCTGCCCTTCTTTTTGTCATCAAGCTATAAGCAAGTCTGGGTTTTTTTTGTTTCCAAACAAAGCTCGTGAACAGAATTCTCAAGGATTTGAAGAAGGAGAGTGGTAGGTGGATAGGAATCATACGCAGTCTGTATATAATTATAGAGAGCACGTATGATTTTAGAATATTCTTCCTCCCAAACCACGACAAGAGTGGGAGATCGTATGAGCGCAGGAGGGATTTTATTTGGGGAATCAGCGGTTGAAAGTTGTGCTGATATAAGTCTTCCGTTTTTTTAGTGAGCTTGACCCCCAGATAGTCTATCGCTGTCTCGGACCACGTGAAGGGTGAGCTGGACCTCAACGGCGCACCTTGCGCCTTTGGGATTGAGATATTAAGAATCGTGGACTTGGAGAAATTAACTTTAAAGTTAGAGAGTGAGCCAAAGTCCTCCAGAATCGTAGTGAGTCTGGGAAGGCTTTTTTCTGGTTTAGTGATTACAAACATTATATCATCTGCAAATGCCGCCGTCGTCAATGTATGGGAGTATACGCTTAGGCCTCTGATGTCAGGGTCCTGCCTAACCCATTGAAGAAGGGGTTCTATGGTGAGAATAAAAAGCAAAGGGGAAAGAGGACAACCCTGCCGTGTTCCATTACGTATATCGAATGGCGGCGAGAGCGCTTCATTTACTTTTAGTCTCGCATGTGGTTTTGTGTAGAGAGAAAAGATAGCTGTAATCAGGGGTGTGGGAAAATTGAATCTGTGAAGCACTCTTTCCATGAAGGTCCAGCTCACCCTATCAAACGCTTTTTCCGCGTCGGTGCTAACGAAGGCCATTGGGATTTTACGAGTTTGGGCATATTTTGCGGCATGTAGTAATCTTACGCTGTTCTCCCTACCCTCTCTGCCTCTAACGAATCCCGCTTGTTCCGGGTTTATCAATGCCGGGATAAATGCTCCTATTCTCCCAGCCAGGAGTTTAGCCCAGATTTTGATATCTTGATTTATAAGTGATATCGGCCTATAGCTACTGCACTGTTCCGGATCTTTGCCCTCTTTCAGGATGAGAGTAATATGCGCCTCTTGCGCTTGTTTGGGGAGTTTCGCCCCGCTTAAGAGGGCGTTAAATAATTCTGTTAGTCTGGGAACTAATTGCGCCTTAAAAGCCTTGTAGTATGACAACGGGAGGCCATCCGGTCCTGGGCTTTTACCCTGTGGGAAGGAGTTTAGAACTTCCGCTATCTCTTTTTCTGTAATCGGGGACAGCAAATCCAACGCCCCTGCCTCGTCAAGTGCTGGTAGGTTTAGGGATTTCAAGAATCCGTCTATCTTCCCAACAGTGCTCTGTCGGGTTAGGGGGTTGCCGCTCTCCTCCAGGTTGTATAATTTTGAATAAAAGGATTGAAACTCCTTGGCAATTTCATCAGTGGAGGAAACCGTATTCCCCGTCTGTGTTTTTATAGAGAGGATCGCGTTCCTGACCTTGGCTTTCTTAAGCAATGTTGTCATAAGCCTACTGCCTCGGTTGACGTGGGCATAATAAGCCTGTTTGAGATGCATGTGCTTTTTATTAAACTTATCTGTAAGAATACAACGCAACTGGTGTCTAAGGGAGACTAGTTCCTCTAGGTTGTTTCTCTTTTGCGAGAGCTTAGTGACTCGTTCCAGATTTGCTATCTGGGCAAGAATTAAGTCTATTTTTTCCTGGTTCTGTTTTTTGACTCTCGAGCCGAGTGCTATTAAGAGGCCTCTCACGTAGGCTTTATGAGCCTCCCATACCATGGGTGTTTCAATGCTTCCCTCCAGGTTGTTGTTGAAGTATTCTTCCAGTAGGTTTCCTATATTAATTCTTTCCTCAAGGGGGTCTAGGAGGGAGTCATTTAGGCGCCACCTCCACTCGCGAGGAGTGGGTTGCGGTAGGCACATGTCGATGTGTATGGGGGCATGATCCGAAACAGTGACAGAGTCTATGCTAGCCTTTTTGATACATATTAGAAGATCCGGCGAGGTACACAGATAGTCGAGTCTCTGGAAAGAGGAGTGCACTTGGGAGAAGAAAGAGTAGTCTTTAGATGTGGGGTGTAAGAGTCGCCAAACGTCCAGGACTCCTAGCTCCTGCATAGCTTTGTGCAATCTTTTTAGCTTTGTCTGCGAGATCTGTGAACGCCCTGTTGTCGAGTCAAGCAATGGATTTAGGGTCACATTCCAGTCACCCCCCAGTATAACATGTCCAACAGCGAATTGTTTAAGGGTCTCCAGCTGTTGGATTAGCCAGGGGATTTGATCAGAATTTGGCGCATACAAGTTTGCTAGTGTTAGTTTTGTATTATTGATTGAGCCTTTGAGGAAAAGTGCTCTCCCCTCCCCATCCCTAAGTGTTGATTCCAATTTAAAGGGAATAGATTTGTGGAACATTATGGCCACCCCTTTAGAAGCGGAATGTGGGTGGGTGTTGTGGAATTGTTGCTGGAGACCCATTCCCGGGAGAAGGAAATGTTTTTCCTTTTTGTAATGTGTTTCCTGTAGCATTAAAATTTTCGTCTTGCATTTTTTGAGTAGTTGTGCTACATTGTGTCTCTTACCCGGAGAGTTGAGGCCTCGGACGTTGAACGACGTGATGCGCATAGGGGTCATTTCCATTCCGATTCTTCGATCCAAGCACTAAACCTGTGGGTGCAAACAAGGAGAAGGAGAATGAGGAGAGGTCGTGAACCCGCAGAAGCCCCGACCTTTCTCTAGTGAGTCGGGCCTCAGTCAACGTGGGGGCCGGGACGGAAGGGTAAGCGGGGTTAGAGAAGGGGTCCGAGTGAAAAGTAGGAATTAGGTTAGACGGGGGGAGAGGATGTCTGTGCGTCAAGTCTATTGAGGTGCCGTTAAAGAGGTCACAAGGCGCTTAGGACCGTCAATGGGACCCTAGGGCAACGCTTGTCGAATCAAGACTCTCTCTCGGCTCCTCAATATAATGAAGCGGGGGAAAGAATACTCATTAACAAAAACCGGTTAATAACAATTTGAATGAGCCAGGTCCCAGAGGGACGAGCCCCATCACAAAGACTATTCAACTTAGTATTATCGTTGCGTCAGATAAGGTTGCCAACTCGGTGGGCGAGCTAAATAAACCTTTGAGTCCTTCATGCAGGGTTACAGTTCTTGGTACTCAAGCGAATGTTAACCCTTTAATTTTCAAGTGTTCTCTTGCTGGGATCCAGCTCTGTTTTTCTTTCTCTTTTCTCTTGGGGATCTGGCGTTCTCCAAGATCAGCTCCCCTTCTGTTGATGCTAGTGTGGGGAGCGTGGGGAAGTCCGGTAGCGGAAGCCATGAAGGGATCTCGATGGGCTCCATTTCTAAGACATGCCAACACTTTTGCAGATCCTCTGGCGTGCGAATGTTGACTCGGCGGCCCTTGAAATTTATCCCCAACCCGAAAGGAAAGAGCCAGGAATATCTAATGTCCCTGGCCCTTAGAGCCTCAAGTAGGGGTCTCATTAGGCAACGTTTCGCTAGAGTCGTCAGAGCCAGATCTTGAAATATTTGGATTGGTGTTCCATCGTACTGGAGCTCTTTGTTATTTCTTGAGGCCATCAGTAACGCGTGCGCGTCAGAGAACGCCAGGAGCTTACAGATCACATCTCGTGGCGGGTCCTGCCCAGTGGGTGGGGGTCTTAGGGACCTGTGAATGCGCTCTATAGAGATTTGTGAGGCTCTTTCCTGGCCAAGGAGAAGGACGAACAATTCTTGCGCTATTTTGGTTAGAGTCTCTGCGGCCCACATTTCCGGGAGTCCTTTAATTCTAATATTGTTCCGCCTATTGCGGTTTTCTAGGTCCTCTTGTAGGGTCAGAGCTTGGTTTAATTGTTGGTGCTGCACTCGGACAACTTGCTCTAACTCTGTAGAATGTGAGATTAAGCCGGCTGTGGTCGTTTCTAGAGCCTCAACTCTTCTGCTAGTGGATTTAATCTCCTCTTTGATCTCTGAAAGGTCTGATACAATCGGCTGTATTAGTGATCTCATAAAGCTTCTGGATACCTGTTCAGTTTCCTCACCTTCCGAGGACACCTCCTACCCCCTTTCAGTGCTGGATGGTGCAGAAGCTGCTAGGTTTAAGGACTTTTTGCTGGATAGATGCGGGGATCTGGATATCCTTTCTTTGAAGAATTTTTGCATATCAGGTTGGCTTTTTACTGTACGGGGTGTGCTTAGAGAATCGTTGCTTCTATCTCTATTGTTTTTCCCCATTATGCGTTTGAGTTGGTTTCCGGCTTAAGTCATACGATGGGGCTCGTCTCCTGGCGTGTCTTTTTATTTAGCCATTGGACGGTTGTGACCTTGTGGCCTCACCCAGTATGAAGTTTAGGTAGTTGTTGTCACCTTTCAGGGGGCCACTGATCTACCCTCTCTGGGTATATAGTATAGATGGGGGATAGTCAGTCTCTTTTATGGGTCCTAGGTGGCTTTTCAAGGGCAGCAAGATCCCCCTGTATGTTAGGTGTAGGTCGTGGGGGCTCTCAATCAGTACCCTCTGGCAAACTTCAGGGTGTGCCTGTATACAGTTCTTGGAGATCCCCCTAGGGGAGGGGGGACTTGGAGCTCTGGGTGGTATGGTTGAACACAGCTCTATTATATAGAGCCTGCAAGTGGGAACAGACACCAATAATCCTGTTCTCTATATGGGGCTTTACAGGGCTACGGGCGGACCTGCAACTGTGTCTTCAGCCTCCCTCCACACCTTCTGTTTCTCCCTCCGGGAAAGGGGGGGGGGCACCGTTACTGCGCCGCTCCGGTCTGGCTTGTTCTCCCTACTCCCTTTTCAAACCTTGTCCGGGAGGCCCTCTCCGGGCTGCCAGACCACCACTGTCTTCCTGCTTCTCCGGGGATCTCAGCCGGCAGCCCTCCTTCAAATCGGCGCGAAAATGCAGGGGGGGGAGGGGTGGGGGGCGCCTCCGCTACGGCGCTCGGGTTCAGCCCGCTCCCTCCGGTCCTACTCCGTCCGGGTGATCTGCACCAAGCTGTCAGGCCACCGCTGTCTCCCCGCACCGCCGGAGGACTCCGCCGTCAGCACGCCCCAGGCTCGGCGCGAAGGTGGAGAGGGGGGGGGGGGGGTGAGAGGGGGGTCCGCCGCTGCTGCCGCTTCGCTTCTCCGTCCGACCCGCTCCTCCTCCCGTCACCCTGCTCGGGCGGCCCTCTCCTGGCTTCCGGGCCGCAGCTGTTTCCCTTCTTGCTCTTCTCTTCTTCTATCAATCCGGGGGTTGCCACCTGCAGCGCACTCCCCGGCGCGGAAATCGAGGTCTGTGCTTCTCCACCGGAGCTAGGCCTCTCCGGCTTGCAACGTCGGAGAGTTGGCCGGAGGGTCTCTTTCCGCTCCTCAGCCTGCGGAGCAGCCTCCGCTGATGTTCGGCAGACTTCCCTGGCGACAGAAGAGCCGGTAAGTAGATTATTTCTGTCCCAGTAGCAGGAGCGAGGTTCCTGCACGTCTGCTACCTCCGCTGGCTAGGTCACGCCCCCCACAAGCATCCTTTTGACACGATGTAGGCCCGCCAAAAAACTGTGCCTATTAGAACCAATGGTATCTGTTACGTTCGTGTGGTAAAATAAGCACAGGGCCCACACGAACATACCCAAAGACAGGGATATTGACCACAAACAAGGAAACCTAAATGGAATTCAGACTGGACATGGTGACGGAAACATCAAGTGGACAGAGAACTGCATATTGCGAGCTGGACTGTAAAACAGACATAACATAGGGACTGACAAATGACCCAGATACTCACCTTGCATACCTGTACACATAAGCAGATGATATAGCTATAAAAGTATGAGGTATTGGTTTGTACATTTGCCAATCAACTTAATCCGAAAGGCCACAACAAGGCTTCTCATGTCTTGCGGTCCCTACACTAGCAAGACACATCTACTAGAGGACCCTAAGGGCTACCCTAGCCCAGAAATGGCAAATAACTCAGGACAAAGCAGAAACAAACTGACATAAAACCGACAGAAAATAAACGTAAGAACGAACATGAAACAACAAGACACCGAACACACAGCAAGCTGCAGCAGACAAGGATACATGACTGCTCACTCTGAACACCAAACAGACACTGACAGGAGCTGGGTATATATGTGAGCAAAGACCCGGGAGATTGGCTAGCAGGAGATCACCACACCCAGCCAGCTCAATCATGCCTCACCTCTGGGGCTGTGCTGCTGGAAATCTACATGGTACAACAGATCCCAGCAGCACAACCTAACAGTTTCCTATGGAAACATGTAGACAAAGAAATTTTAGCTGCTCCCTAAAAACGCTCCGCCAAGAAAAGGACGTCAGTTGCGCAGGACGTTTTTTGTGTGACGAGTTGTATTTTTCAATGGTACTATTTAATGTACCATATAATGTACTGAAAAACGTATAGAAAAATTCAAAGTGGAGTAAAATGAGAAAAAGGACAAAATTCCGCCATCTTTCGGTGGGTCTTGTTTCTACGGTGCACAAACTACAACAAAAATGACCTGATAACTTTATTCTACGGGTCAGTACGATTACTGCGATACCAAACATATAGTTATTTTTTTGTTTCCATTGGTCGCATTTTGGAATACATACTGCTTTTTGATCACTTTTTTTATTGCATTTTTTCTAAAGAGACGGGGTAACTAAAAAAGTGTATTTCTGGCGATCTTTATTTTTTCCTCTAACGACATTCAAGTAAATAATGCATTACTTTGATAGATCGGCCGTTTACGGACGCAGCGATACCGAATATGTATTTTTGTTTTATTATTTAGATTCTTTTAGTATAAATATGGCAAAAGGGTTTTTTCAAACTTTTATTACTTTTCTTTTTTTTTTTTATAATTACCAAAATTTTATTGATGTTTTTTTTTAATCCCCAAAGGAGACAACAACTTGCAATGCTTTGATCGCCCTTGCAGTATTATGTAGTACCATAGCATTAAATCATACTGTGATCTTATAGGCAGTCTATCAAGTCACCCCATGAGGACGGCTTGATAGGCACTCTGCAATGGCAGCCCTGGGGCCTTTCAGAAGTTCCCCGGCAGCCATGCCACCCGCACGGTTTACTGCAATCTCATCGTTCGAGGGATTTTAATGCCGTTGTCAGAATTGACAACAGCATTTAAAAGGTTAACAGCTCCGATGAGCCGCACGGCTTATTGGAGCTGTTGCCGCTGGGTGTCAGTTGTAGGAAACAGACAACAGCCACAATGTATGGAGGGAGATCGCCGCGCGATCTCTCTTCATACATAGTTTGCAGCTGCAGGATGTAAAAACACTATAGGCTGGTCACTAATGGCAGTCTGTATTATTAATTACGACAGTGCAGAAAAGTACAGTAGAATGCGGATATACGCGGATAGTCGGCGAGAGCACTTCCTTCATAGTACTATTATGTCACACTGTAGCGAATGCATATGCGCATACGCTCGTCTGTAGAAGCCCTAAAAGCCGAGGCAAAATTCATGGCTTTTTGCTGCAGTTTTTGGTACAAGTATTTGGCTTTGTGAACTGGTAAGATCCGCGTGTGAAATTCGTACGTGGAAAACAGCATTTCATTATCAAGACGTGTCGTGTCTTTTTTATGTTGAATTCCGCACGCGGATTTTGCCCATTGACAGAATTGAATCCGCATGCGGATCAGCGCCAAAAGCTGTAGCAGAACGCCGCTGATTTTGATGCACTTTTTAGAGGCTGAACTAGCCATAATGAATACTGCCATGTGAATAAACCGTAAATACTAAGTGAATATGCGTGCAGGCTTAGGCGTCCTTTGCTTGCGAAAACAATAAGCTCTCTGAGCTGCTTTCCGTTTCTTATGAGCGTTCGACTATGCAAAAATGGCAAAACTGAATGGAAACGTGCTCAAAATGTCTAGATGTGGTTTTCTAGCAGAACGGTATGGATGTAGGCTGAAAGGTAACGTTCGCTTCGCCTTAAAACCTGTTCGCACTTCAACATGGCCTCCATCCTGCCGTTCCATCAGAGGTTCCACTTAAAATTCTGAAAAAAAATGGCGCAGTCCACCATGTTATTGTTTCAAACAGAAACCTGCTGAGATGGTGATCTGTTGGTCTGTTTCAACAGTTTCCCCTAAAGGCCGAGAGGGATTCGGGGTGCTGCTTTTGGGATTCTGATGGGAACTCTGAGGGGATCCCTGGATGTAGGCGTCACGCAGGGCGGAGTATTCCACTGTCAATATTTAGAGGTCTGAAAGCGGATGTCGGCACGGAATAGGGGCGCAATTCTGCCATTTTTAGTTCCACATCACAATCTTCATGTTGGACAACTGGATTTTAGTGCGTATTCTTCTGCATGACGAGATATCGCGCCGCGTTACTGCGGAATGTTTCTTCCAGTGTGAAAGTGCTTGTAATGGAGTGTGAATAGGCGTTTGCAGACGTGATACCATACGGCTATAGAGTGACATGAGGCTGTTCACACTCGTTGGATTTGCATATACAAATCCACAAATTGACCCATAGGTTTCTGTAATTGCGCTTAAATGTAACAGAAATTATCAGGGTGGATTTTTGGGGCTGATGTGGGAAAAAAAAGGATCAATTGCAAAAATAAGTAGCGTGCTCGTTGTATATCGGGTGGAAACGTGGAGGATGGGGGTAATCCTCGTGCGGAGCCCCGATGGTGAAATATAAACCCAGGCGGTGCAGTCGGTAAACCAAACCTCCGGTTCCGTCATCTGTGACTCGTGGTTAGAAGTGATACATTTACTGTATTATAACCACAAAAATACAATAATTTCAAAATTGGAAGGGGACGGGGGGGGGGGGGTGACAAAAAATTTACACAGCGTGTACCACCTGACCTTGCTATGCCACCACTCAGGGGGCACAAGACTAAAATGAGTCATAATATTTAAGCAGTCTTTGGGTTTTCACATAATCTTAAGTCGGTCAAACGGCAGCCACGAATTGTCAACTCTGAGAAGAGCAACTTAAATATTGACACAGAATTAATAAGGAGTCACATTCCCAACCCCAGAGCCGACCCAGGGCCCAGTATCATGCAGTACACAGGGAACCATTATGTTTAGGACCAACCTACTGGGAAGGAGGGGATAAATCAGGTGGCCTTCATACATTCACCCATAGGGTAAAAGACTTGGATGGTGCCACCAGCAGGTCCATCACCGATGCAATGGTAGATATCAAATTTCCTATTGCAGATACAATCCCTCCTGATATCAGCTCACATTCTCCATACTGAAGATTCGCATCCAGTAGCCTGAGCTCTAATGATAATTGTGTTGAGCATCTAGACGAGAAAGAAAATAAATTGAAACACAAAAACTGAACATCAACCCAAGAGAGTCCAGACCGTGAGGGCAGTTTCAGACAAATGTGATTTTCTAACCTTATAATGGCCAAAATGAATCCACATGTCAATGGATTTCAGTGGTTTCGTTTTCATTAGCTCTTTTCTCGGTTCTTGATACTACAGCTGAGAAGAGATAGGACATGCCCCATCTTTCCCGCACATAGTGAATAATTCATACGGTAAAGATAGGGCAGGACTTATCTTCCTACGTTTTTTTTCAAACTCCTGCCTTATGGCTTGCAGTTTGAACAGCTAAAGAAAAACCTTGTTCAGGCGCACTGTGGTCCGTAGAGGCGAGCGTAGCTGCGCCTACAGTGGTCTGAAGCTGTCCTGAGAGTTTAGGACCCCACAGTCAATGCTGATAGATTGTATCATACTCAGTAGAGATGAGCGAGCACCAAAATGCTCGGGTGCTCGTTACTCGGGACGAAATTATCGCGATGCTCGAGGGTTCATTTCGAGTAACGAACCCCATTGAAGTCAATGGGCGACCCGAGCATTTTTGTATTTCGCCGATGCTCGCTAAGGTTTTCATGTGTGAAAATCTGGGCAATTCAAGAAAGTGATGGGAACGACACAGCAACGGATAGGGCAGGCGAGGGGCTACATGTTGGGCTGCATCTCAAGTTCACAGGTCCCACTATTAAGCCACAATAGCGGCAAGAGTGCCCCCCCCCTCCCACCTCCCAACAACTTTTACTTCTGAAAAGCCCTCATTAGCAATGCATACCTTAGCTAAGCACCACACTACCTCCAACAAAGCACAATCACTGCCTGCATGACACTCCACTGCCACTTCTCCTGGGTTACATGCTGCCCAACCCCCCCCCCCCCCCCCCCGCACGACCCAGTGTCCACAGCGCACACCAAACTGTCCCTGCCCAGCCTTCAGCTGCCCTCATGCCACGCCACACTCATGTCTATTTATAAGTGCGTCTGCCACAGGAAAAGCAGGCACACACTGCAGAGGGTTGGCATGGCTAGGCAGCGACCCCCCCATAAAAGGGGCGGGGCGATAGTCCACAATGCTGTACAGAAGCAATGAGAAATCCAATCCTGTGCCACCTCCATCTGGAGCTGCACACGTGGACATAGCAATGGGGAACCTATGTGCCACACACTATTCATTCTGTCAAGGTGTTGCATGCCCCAGTCAGACCGCGGTTTTTTATAAATAGTCACAGGCAGGTACAACTCCGCAATGGGCATTCCGTGTGCACCCACAGCATGGGTGGCTCCCTGGAACCCACCCGCTGTACATAAATGTATCCCATTGCAGTGCCCATCACAGCTGAGGTAATGTCGTGGTTAATGCAGGTGGGCTTCGGCCCACACTGCATGCCCCAGTCAGACTGGGGTTCTTTACAAGTGGACAGATGTAGTAACAACTCCCTGTGGACCCACAGCATGGGTGGGTGCCAGGAAGCCACCGGCGGTACATAAAAATATCCCATTGCATTGCCCAACACAGCTGAGGTAGTAATGTCGTGCTTAATACAGGTGGGCTTCGGCCCACTCTGCATGCCCCAGTCAGACTGGGGTTCTTTACAAGTGGACAGATGTAGTAACAACTCCCTGTGGACCCACAGCATGGGTGGGTGCCAGGAAGCCACCGGTGGTACATAAAAATATCCCATTGCATTGCCCAACACAGCTGAGGTAGTAATGTTGTGCTTAATACAGGTGGGCTTCGGCCCACACTGCATGCCCCAGTCTGACTGGGGTTCTTTACAAGTGGACAGATGTAGGTTAAACTCCGTGTGCACCTACAGCATGGGTGGCTCCCTGGAACCCACCGGTAGTACATAAAAATATCCCATTGCATTGCCCATCACAGCTGAGGTAATGTCGTGGTTAATGCAGGTGGGCTTCGGCCCACACTGCATGCCCCAGTCAGACTGGGGTTCTTTACAAGTGGACAGATGTAGTAACAACTCCCTGTGGACCCACAGCATGGGTGGGTGCCAGGAAGCCACCGGCGGTACATAAAAATATCCCATTGCATTGCCCAACACAGCTGAGGTAGTAATGTCGTGCTTAATGCAGGTGGGCTTCGGCCCACACTGCATGCCCCAGTCAGACTGGTAATATGTACCTTAACAGTAACCTCGTTGGTGGTAATGTGGTGGTGACTGCGGACCTGGTAGCGCGGTTTTATGTAGTTGGTTTTCGGAATGTGGCCAGGATTAAGTGGGCCGTGGCGGGGGGATGGTGGTGGTGCTCTCTTGTTGTGTCGTTAAAGGTGGAATTCTTGGACTGCCACCAGACGGACCAATGCAAAGGTATTTGCCAAGAATGTTTTCATTGTTGGAGGAGGAGGGGGATGTTTTGGAGGCACTATGTGTCCTCTACACTTGTCCGTGGTTATATGCACCTTAACAGTAACAGCGTTGGTGGGAAATGGCCTCGCCGCCATCATGTCTTTGTGAAGCCTCTGTTTCCACACCCCAGTGACATACCATTAGCAGCGGTATAGGCAGAGCCCAGAATTATTAACATTTCAGCGGTAGCATTAGGGACAGGCCCCACTAACATATCACTAGCAGCAGTATAGGGGGTGCGCAGTCTTAGTTCCATTTCAGTAATAGTAGCACTCAAGACAGGCCCCAGTAACATTCCCATTGCAGCAGTTTAGGGAGATAACAGTCTCTTTCACATTTCAGTAGCTGCAGTATAGACAAGGCCCCAGTTACATTTATGTAGCTAAAGTGTAGGCCAACCCCACACACCTTTCTGTACCATGAGTGCAGGCGAAGAACATAGAAATTACTATGATTACACTGTAGGTGAGGGCCCAAAAAAATTGGTGTACCAACAGTAGTAATGTACCTCAGAAAAAATTGGCCATGCCCAACCAAGATGACAGGTGAAACCCATTAATCGCTTTGGTTAATGTGGCTTAAGTGGTAACTAGGCCTGGAGGCAGCCCAGTTTAACGAAAAATTGGTTCAAGTTAAAGTTTCAACGCTTTTAAGAGCATTGAAACGTATAAAAATTGTTTAGAAAAATTATATGAGTGAGCCTTGTGGCCCTAAGAAAAATTGCCCGTTCGGCGTGATTACGTGAGGTTTCAGGAGGAGGAGCAGGAGGAGGAGGAGGAATATTATACACAGATTGATGAAGCAGAAATGTCCCCGTTTTGGATAGTGAGAGAGAACGATGCTTCCATCCGCGGGTGCAGCCTACGTATTGCTTAGGTATCGCTGCTGTCCGCTGGTGGAGAAGAGAAGTCTGGGGAAATCCAGGCTTTGTTCATCTTGATGAGTGTAAGCCTGTCGGCACTGTCGGTTGACAGGCGGGTACGCTTATCTGTGATGATTCCCCCAGCCGCACTAAACACCCTCTCTGACAAGACGCTAGCCGCAGGACAAGCAAGCACCTCCAGGGCATACAGCGCGAGTTCAGGCCACGTGTCCAGCTTCGACACCCAGTAGTTGTAGGTGGCAGAGGCGTCACGGAGGACGGTCGTGCGATCGGCTACGTACTCCCTCACCATCCTTTTACAGTGCTCCCGCCGACTCAGCCTTGACTGGGGAGCGGTGACACAGTCTTGCTGGGGAGCCATAAAGCTGTCCAGGGCCTTAAAGACTGTTGCACTGCCTGTGCTGTACATGCTGCTCGATCTCCGCACCTCCCCTGCTACCTGGCCCTCGGAACTGCGCCTTCTGCCACTAGCGCTGTTGGCTGGGAATTTTACCATCAGTTTGTCCGCCCGGGTCCTGCGGTATAGCATCACTCTCGAACCCCTTTCCTCTTCGGGTATGAGAGCGGAAAGGTTCTCCTTATACCGTGGGTCGAGCAGTGTGTACACCCAGTAATCCGTAGTGGCCAGAATGCGTGTAACGCGAGGGTCACGAGAAAGGCATCCTAACATGAAGTCAGCCATGTGTGCCAGGGTACCTGTACGCAACACATGGCTGTCTTCACTAGGAAGATCACTTTCAGGATCCTCCTCCTCCTCCTCCTCCTCCTCAGGCCATACACGCTGAAAGGATGACAGGCAAGCAGCATGGGTACCCTCAGCAGTGGGCCAAGCTGTCTCTTCCCCCTCCTCCTCATCCTCCTCATGCTCCTCCTCCTCCTCCTGAACGCGCTGAGATATAGACAGGAGGGTGCTCTGACTATCCAGCGACATACTGTCTTCCCCCGCCTCCGTTTCCGAGCGCAAAGCATCTGCCTTTATACTTTGCAGGGAACTTCTCAAGATGCATAGCAGAGGATGGTGACGCTAATGATTGCAGCATCGCCGCTCACCACCTGGGTAGACTCCTCAAAGTTTCAAAGGACCTGGCAGATGTCTGCCAACCAGGCCCACTCTTCTGAAAATAATTGAGGAGGCTGACTCCCACTGCGCCGCCCATGTTGGAGTTGGTATTCCACTATAGCTCTACGCTGCTCATAGAGCCTGGCCAACATGTGGAGCGTAGAGTTCCACCGTGTGGGCACGTCGCACAGCAGTCGGTGCACTGGCAGATTAAACCGATGTTGCAGGGTCCGCAGGGTGGCAGCGTCCGTGTGGGACTTGCGGAAATGTGCGCAGAGCCGGCGCACCTTTCCGAGCAGGTCTGACAAGCGTGGGTATCTTTTCAGAAAGCGCTGAACCACCAAATTAAAGACGTGGGCCAGGCATGGCACGTGCATGAGGCTGCTGAGCTGCAGAGCCGCCACCAGGTTACGGCCGTTGTCACACACGACCATGCCCGGTTGGAGGCTCAGCGGCGCAAGCCAGCGGTAGGTCTGCTCTGTCAGACCCTGCAGCAGTTCGTGGGCCGTGTGCCTCTTATCTCCTAAGCTGAGTAGTTTCAGCACGGCCTGCTGACGCTTGCCCACCGCTGTGCTGCCACGCCGCGCGACACCGACTGCTGGCGACGTGCTGCTGCTGACACATCTTGATTGCGAGACAGAGGTTGCGTTGGAGGAGGAAGAGGAGGAGGGTGCTTTAGTGGAGGAAGCATACACCGCCGCAGATACCACCACCGAGCTGGGGCCCGCAATTCTGGGGGTGGGTAGGACATGAGCGGTCCCAGGCTCTGACTCTGTCCCAGCCTCCACTAAATTCACCCAATGTGCCGTCAGGGAGATGTAGTGGCCCTGCCCGCCTGTGCTTGTCCACGTGTCCGTTGTTAAGTGGACCTTGGCAGTAACCGCGTTGGTGAGGGCGCGTACAATGTTGCAGGAGACGTGGTCGTGCAGGGCTGGGACGGCACATCGGGAAAAGTAGTGGCGACTGGGAACTGAGTAGCGCGGGGCCGCCGCCGCCGCCATCATACTTTTGAAGGACTCCGTTTCCACAACCCTATACGGCAGCATCTCAAGGCTGATAAATTTGGCTATGTGGACGGTTAACGCTTGAGCGTGCGGGTGCGTGGCGGCGTACTTGCGCTTGCGCTCAAACACTTGCGCTAGCGACGGCTGGACGGTGCGGTGCGAGACATTGGTGGATTGGGCCGAGGACAGCGGAGGTGAGGGTGTGGGTGCAGGCCAGGAGACGGTAGTGCCTGTGTCCTCAGAGCGGGGTTGGATCTCAGTGGCAGGTTGGGGCACAGGGGGAGAGGCAGCGGTGCAAACCGGAGGCGGTGAACGGCCTTCGTCCCACCTTGTTGGGTGCTTGGCCATCATATGTCTGCGCATGCTGGTGGTGGTGAGGCTGGTGGTGGTGGCTCCCCGGCTGATCTTGGCGCGACAAAGGTTGCACACCACTGTTCGTCGGTCGTCAGGCGTCTCTGTGAAAAACTGCCAGACCTTAGAGCACCTTGGCCTCTGCAGGGTGGCATGGCGCGAGGGTGCGCTTTGGGAAACAGTTGGTGGATTATTCGGTCTGGCCCTGCCTCTACCCCTGGCCACCGCACTGCCTCTTGCAACCTGCCCTGCTGCTGCCCTTGCCTCCCCCTCTGAAGACCTGTCCTGAGTAGGCATTGCAAACCAGTTGGGGTCAGTCACCTTATCGTCCTGCTGCTCTTCCTCAGAATCCTCTGTGCGCTCCTCCCTCGGACTTACTGCCCTTACTACTACCTCACCGATAGACAACTGTGTCTCATCGTCATCGTCCTCCTCACCCACTGAAAGGTCTTGAGACAGTTGCCGGAAGTCCCCAGCCTCATCCCCCGGACCCCAGGAACTTTCCAATGGTTGGGCATCAGTGACGATAAACTCCTCTGGTGGGAGAGGAACCACTGCTGCCCAATCTGAGCAGGGGCCCGAGAACAGTTCCTGGGAGTCTTCCCGCTCCTGAGCATGTGTCATTGTAGTGGAGTGAGGAGGTTGGGAGGAAGGAGGAGCAGCAGACAGAGGATTCGGATTTGCAGCAGTGGACGGCGCAGAACTGTGGGTGGACGATAGGTTGCTCGAAGCACTTTCTGCCATCCACGACAGGACCTGCTCACACTGCTCATTTTCTAATAAAGGTCTCCCGCGTGGACCCATTAATTGTGCGATAATTGTGGGGACGCCAGAAACGTGCCTCTCTCCTAATCGCGCAGCAGTCGGCTGCGATACACCTGGATCAGGAGTTCGGCCTGTGCCCACACCCTCACTTGGCCCTCCGCGTCCTCGGCCGCGTCCACGTCCTCTAGGCCTACCCCTACCCCTCAGCATGCTGTATTACCAGTGATTTGATTTCCCAGCCAGGAAATAAATTGGCGCAAGCCTGCTGTTAAACTTAGCTGGCTGCGTATGATTTTTGTTTAAGTTCTCAACCCAACACACACGTACCCAGAACGCTGAGGACTGTCAGAGGCAGGCCAAATAGAATTTTTTCCTTTTTTTTTTTTAAAGGAAAGGCCCACTGCGTATATTCAATCAATAATAAATGTGTTGTGGCCCTGCAGTGTGTCACAGAACTGCAGTCTTGCACTGTTATTAACTGCAGCAGAGCGGTGATTTCCCAGCCAGGAAATAAATTGGCGCAAGCCTGCTGTTAAACTTAGCTGGCTGCGTATGATTTTTTTTACGTTCTCCACCCAGCACACACGTACCCAGAACGCTGAGGACTGTCAGAGGCAGGCCAAATAGAATAGTTGCCTTTTTTTTTTTAAGGAAAGGCCCACTGCGTATATTCAATCAATAATAAATGTGTTGTGGCCCTGCAGTGTGTCACAGAACTGCAGTGTTGCACAGTTATTAACTACAGCAGAGCGGTGATTTCCCAGCCCGGAAATAAATTGGCACAAGCCTGCTGTTAAACTTAGCTGGCTGCGTATGATTTTTTTTACGTTCTCCACCCAGCACACACGTACCCAGAACGCTGAGGACTGTCAGAGGCAGGCCAAATAGAATAGTTGCCCTTTTTTTTTAAAGGAAAGGCCCACTGCGTATATTCAATCAATAATAAATGTGTTGTGGCCCTGCAGTGTGTCACAGAACTGCAGTGTTGCACAGTTATTAACTACAGCAGAGCGGTGATTTCCCAGCCAGGAAATAAATTGGCGCAAGCCTGCAGGCCAAATAGAATTTTTGCCCTTTTTTTTTAAAGGAAAGGCCCACTGCGTATATTCAATCAATAAAATATGTCTTCTGGCCCTGCCTACACAATTCTGTCCCTGGAGTATTACTGCAGGGCGCAATGCTCTGCACAGCCAATTTGGAAAAAAAAAAAAATGTGCAACACTGCTAACAGCAGCCTCCACAGTACTGCACACTGTTAGATGTGGCCCTAAGAAGGACCGTTGGGGTTCTTGAAGCCTACACTAACTCCTAACACTCTCCCTGCCTAACCACCACTTCTGTCCCTGTAGTATTACTGCAGGGCGCAATGCTCTGCACGGCCGATTTGGAAAAAAAAAAAAAAGTGCAACACTGCTAACAGCAGCCTCCACACTACTGCACACGGTTAGATGTGGCCCTAAGAAGGACCGTTGGGGTTCTTGAAGCCTACACTAACTCCTAACGCTCTCCCTATAGCAGCTCCGGCACCAACAGCACTGTCCCTCAGCTATCTCACAAGGCATCTGTGGCGAGCCGCGGGAGGGGCCGACTTTTATACTCGGGTGACATCTGATCTCCCCAGCCACTCACAGCAGGGGGGTGGTATAGGGCTGGAACATCACAGGGGGAAGTTGTAATGCCTTCCCTGTCTTTCAATTGGCCAGAAAAGCGCGCTAACGTCTCAGAGATGAAAGTGAAAGTAACCCGAACATCGTGTGGTACTCGTTACGAGTAACGAGCATCCCGAACACGCTAATATTCGCCCGAGCATCAAGCTCGGACGAGTACGTTCGCTCATCTCTAATACTCAGCCAAAACTTCACCAGTCAACATAGAGCAAAATCCAAAGCTGCCTGCCAGTCCTCAGGGTATAGAATGAAAAGAAATTACACTATTACTTCTCAGTAATTCAGGTGCTTCCCTTTTCTTCCAGGATCCATAATGTCAGAAAAACGTATAAAGGCGAAGACCAGGCGGTTGAGGCGCTGAGAGGTGAGCCATCACTCATAGTGTACAATGACCACACAGCTCCGAGATGTAAAGGAGCCAAGTACCCATCTCTTCTGATATAATGGAATACAACCGCCTCTGCTTTACTACTTCTGGACAAGTCTCGGCTACATCACCGCTTCATATGGCCTCCGAATTTGGTCCGTGTTCTTTCTCTGTATTTCATGCGTTTTTTACATCCGCAAAAAGAAAAAAATTGATACAATCCCCATTCTTTTTTTCTGCATCTTTTTAAAAAATGGATCCATGTGCTTCCTGTTTTTGTCTCTCCCAATTGACTTGAATGGGCAAGTCTTGTCTGTAAAACGTATCAAAATAGTGCATGCAATGAGTCATTTCATGCAGTCTTTGCCTGTGGGGAAGTAGTGTGTATTGCACTATAGAATAATATGGGTCCGTATGCTGTCCTTTTTTTTTAACGTACTACGTATGGATGAAGAAAACACAAGTGTGCTAGAGGCCGAAGGGCTGCCATAGCCCCGAAATGCGTCTACTTTTGCAGGCTAATCTTCTGATGTCTTGTGCATCTCGAAGACGGTCGCGCCTATTCTAAGTTTTTTCCTTATTGACCAACAGAATCATATATACATCGTCCTTGAAATTTGAGATGTGATTTGGGTTGGCTGCATCTGTTCAAAAAATCTTAACCCCATTGGGGAAACCGAAATAATATATATATATATATATATATATATATATATGTCATTTTGATGGGAAAACCTGCCAATTTCTTCCTGGGAGTTGCTCCACCCGTCCATTTTCACTGCTTCTCTGGAGGGCTAAGGGGCAGTATAAAAAGATACAAGTGTCCGAGAGCTCATAAAGAAATGTATTTTATACTTTCGATTTTGCGAAGTATCTAGCTGCCATGATGATAAAACTAGTCAGACACCATCACAATTTGTTATGGGGCTTATGATGACTTTAGCCAGCCATATTAGACACATCATCAGGGAGAAGGCAACAAGAGGCCTCCAGCTCTTCATGCCAATTCTTACATCTGGGTCTTTTCTTATTTTCTCCTAGGTCTTGATTTCGACATCTACGAGGGACAGATCACTGCTTTGCTGGGGCACAGTGGGGCAGGAAAGACGACGTTGATGAATATCTTAAGCGGAGTGTGCAGTGCGACATCTGGTAAGACATTAGTTATAAGGATGACGCCTTGGGGCCTGAAGATGTCGCCAGGTAGAGATTACAGTCAACTTGTAAGAGGGTCAGTTCTGTGTGTGGCACTTGACTCTTATTGGAGGGCACCATTCAAGGATAGTTCAGGAAAAAGGCAATAAATAAATTTAAAAAAAATACTCCACAGGAGGTGCAAGGCTTAATGATTACAGGTACAACAGGTACAAAGTTGCAGAGTCTCATGACATCTCATGTGAAAAAAAAATCTTGGCTGGGCACTTTGGGTTCCACTCTAACAGTCTATAGTAACAAAAGCAGTATCCTAAGGGCTTTTCTTACTCTATAGTAATAGTTTAACTTTCCAGGTAGCAGTCCAAAGCTATTCCAGTTTTCTAGGGACACTTCCAGTAAAGCCATGTCAGGTCAAGACAACAGGATGGCGGATTACAACTCAACATGATCTCATGATTAATAGCACTACTATGGTGCTATGGCCGGAACAAACTCCACTTGCCACAGACCAGGCAGGCTGATGTTTGCAAATTCCAGTCAGTTTCATGCAGCCGTCACAGCCACAACTGCCACTTTCTGTCCATTGCTAAGTACATCACACCTCAACATAGGCACGTATACTGTAGTAGCCTCAATTATAATTTCTGACTCCCCTAGATGAAGCCAATGCAGCGCCACATTCAAAAATCCACACTCATGACCAGAGAATACTGTGATTCCAATGCCCACCATGCATAATTAACATAGCCAGAAGTGAACTAATGAAATACACGACATCTGCAAAAAAAGTAGTTACAGCACACAATGCAACAAAACATAACATAATTACAAGTCGCCTTCACTAGAACAATTGCAGTCAGTCTAGTGTATGTAACAGTACTCAGTTTAGACACATATATAGAAGGCATTGCAATTCATGGTTGTAGGCGGTTTATTGGTAAGTGAAGTTCCCTATTAGTTACCCAAATATTTGCAGCAAAGGGTGAGTATAAAGGGTATTTCCACTGACAAAACTGATACCCATAAATGTGAGCAAATAGTTGACGATACAATACTGTTTGTAGGTCCTTGATGGCTCAGTTACATGAAAATGCCCATTCAGTATGATAATATATCAATCTACGTAGTTGTCTCTAGAAGGTCGCATTCATTATTTAAATAAACGCAGAAAACGAGAAGCCTTTTTTAGAGTCTGTCCTACTCATGTGACTGGTGAGATAATGACTAAGACCCCATTTACACTGGCGGATGATCACTCAAAAGTTGCTCAAACGACAGTTTGAGTGACAGTTTTGAGCGATCATCTTTGCATACCTTATAGTAGCTAGGTAGCTACTATACAGTTATGCAGACGGCGTGGGACAAATAATAGAACAAAACAGCTGTGTTGTATAAGCAAACAGCTGTATTATTCTGCACACTTACAGCTGGTGCCCCACTGTGAATTCACAGCAGGACACAGGCACAGAGAATCTTATCAGCGCAGCCGGCTGTGATAACAGCTGATCGCTCAATTCAAGAAAAATTGAAGTGAGCAAGGAACGACTTGTGCACAAAAACTGCACAATGTCATTGCATTTAGATGCAACGAGAATCGCTCAAAAGACAGCTTTGAGTGATTTTTGAGCGATTCTTGTTGTGTCTAAATGAGCCACAAGATATTGACTGGTTAGATAACAACTGGTAAAATGGTGGCTTGTGGGGCAGAAAATCTTAAGGTAGGGCTTGTATGATTTCTTTTCTTGCTTCATTCACATTTGCTACCCATTAATTTTCCTAGGGTCAGCCTTTATCTATAATTACGGCCTCTCGAACATGAGTCACCTGGAGAAGATACACAAGAGCATCGGATTCTGTCCACAGTTTGATGTCAAATTTGATCCCTTGACTGTGAAAGAAAACTTGAAGGTGTTTGCTAAAATTATAGGGACCCCTTCTGGCTCGGTGGATCAGGAGGTAAGAAATGTGGTTTGGAAAACGCTGTCACATGTCAATACCAAGAAAAAAGAAATTGAGCTAGGAAGCTGAAACTGCCCCACTATTCTACATATTCCCCCAGGATGTCAATGCACTTGTGACATCTCTCTTGCAGCTTTTTAAGTTCCTGCAAATAGAATTCTTTGGACTGCCGGTCAAACCACTCATTTGCAGCATTAGTTGCTTCCAAATCACTCCCAAACCGTCCCTTTAGGTGTTTTTTGAGATTGGCGAACAGATAGTAGTCAGATGGAGCCAGGTGGGGAGAATAGGGTGGATGGGGCATCAGTTGAAAGCCTAAGGGTTCCTTTTCTTGTTACAGCTGATAATATAAGCCTAAATGGAAAATTTACCCTCACCCTAAGCCACCACAGCCAGCAAGAAATAATGTGCAATGTGCTGCTAGGACCTTCGTCTCTTCACCCTATCGGCAACTAGGGGTTTGAGAGGGGCGTTCCTCCTATCAAACCCCTAGCTTCCGGTGGCATCAAGATACACTAATACCCCTGCAGTGTGTGGTGGGGCATTGTCATGCAACAGGATGACACCCTTGCAGAGCTTTCGTCGATATTTTCCCTTAATATTTTGCCTCAGCTTTGTCAATATCGCACAGTAATATGTTGCATTGATGATTGAACTCTTTGGGAGGTACTCCACAAGCAGATCTCCCTTCTTATCCCAAAAAATGGTTGCCATTTGCTCCTGTGGTGACCATTGCCCATGGAATTGCTTTGGCCTGGAGGAAGCACTGTGCCTCCATTCCTTAGACGTCTCCTCTTCTGTTTGGTTGCCAAAAGTTTTGGGATCCGCTTGCCTGTAAGCTTTCTCATTCCTCAGTCGTTATGGATAATGGCACCAACTCTCTCCCGTGATATGTAGCAATACTTTTTGCTGACATTCGGTGGCCCTCCATAATCATAGAATAGTAGAGTTGGAAGGGACCTCCAAGGTCATCAGGTCCAACCCCCTGCTCAGTGCAGGATTCACTAAATCATCCCAGACAGATGTCTGTACAGCCTTTATTTAAAACCTCCCATTGAAGGAAAACTCCCCACCTCCCGGGGTAACCTGTTCCACTCATTGTTCATCCTACTGTCTAATATCTAATCTGTGTCTCCTCCCTTTCAGTTTCATCCCATTGCTTCTAGTCTTTCTTTTGTGCAGATGAGAATAGGGCTGATCCCTCTGCACTATGACAACCCTTCCGATATTTGTAGACAGCTATTACGTCTCCTCTCAGCCTTCTTTTTTGCAAGCTAAACATTCCCAGATGCTTTAACCGTTCCTCATAGGACATGATTTGCAGACCGCTCAACATCCTAGTAACTCTTCTCTGAACTTGCTCCAGTGTGTCTATGTCTTTTTTAAAGTGGGTTGCCCAGAACTGGATACAGTATTCCAGATGAGGTCTGGAATGAGCCATCATGTCATGGATGGCTTTCACACTTGCAGGCAAGGAGACAGACCTTCCACTGGGTTTCTCACTTTCAACACTGAAATGGCCAGTTTTAAAAATTTTCAAGCCAACATTTAACTGTTGCATATGAAGGGCCGCCGTCACCCAAAGTTTGTGACATTTCATCATGGATCTGCTTTGCACCTTTTCCTTGAAGAAACAGGAACTTGATTATGGTCCTATGTTCTTCCACACTGAACATCTTTGGAGATGCCGCCATGTTCACTTTGGACCAGAAAAAAACCGATAAGTTAAAATCATAGGTAGCTGATTTTTTCGTCATTAAATATAGACAAATAGACAAGTACAACCTGCAATTTTGAGCTTCCTAGTTCAATTTTTCTGGGTAAGTCTCAATACTTATCAGCACCCCTTTGTATGAGTACTAGGGGGATGTAGATGAAGAACTGTTTGTGTTGGCACCTTCTAAGGCAACTATTCATTATCTGGTTCATATTCCAGGTCCAGAAGGTAATTTCTGATCTGCAGTTGACAGATGTTGAGAATGTTGAGGCATCCGAACTGAGCGGAGGACAGAAGAGGAAGCTGAGTCTTGGAATCGCAATCCTTGGAGACCCCCAGGTAAAAGATTATTGTATTATCCTTTATTAGGATTTTATTGGCAAACAGAATCCAATAATGCTGCATCCGCCTCATTAAAACATAACTTTTATTGATGATATTAAACTATTAACAGAATAAAACAAAAAGGGTAAAAACCCAAGGTGATTGTCCACTTAGTGTATAGTATCATTAGGCAAAACCCCAATGTGTAACCAACCACATCCCTTGTCTCTGTTATCCCTTAGCTCTGTTAGAGCATCACCACTAAAGGCCCAATTACACGTAACGATTATCACTCAAAATTCGTTCAAACGACCGAAAATAAGCAATAATTGTTACATGTAAATGCGGGCATTGAGCGCTTTTCTTTTGAATGTTGATTTTAAGGTGAACTTAAAATCCATCCTTCAGCTACTGGAGAAAAGCAAACACATTTATCTCTCAGTAGACCGCAGGCTGTTATCTCTGTGGAGAGCCAGCAGATAACATTGCAACCTGTCGGCAGCTGCGATGAGAACAATCCCACGCTGGGCTCTGCAAACAGCTCCTGGAGGCCCTTTTACATGCAAATGAAGATGATAAAGTGTTAATAGCCATTAATACTTTATGCAAAAAGATTGCTAAATCTTTCAGTCGTTTGAAAGATTATCTTTGCGTGTAAAAGGGTCTTAAGAAAGACATGATTAACAATCAATTGAAATGACATACTGGATATTACTCTAAATGTCTGTTGCATCCTGACCAGATGTGCAGCATACAGAAACAAAAGAATAAGCAGAACTGTGTGTAACACAACCAAAAAAACACGACTGTGTAAAATACTAAATGAGGGCGCCTACCCACTGGCGATTTTTTTTCCTTTGCGTTTTGCGTTTTTTCTGAAGAGCAATTAGTATAGAATGTGTTCTTGTCCATTTGCGTTTTTTTTTTCGGTCCGTTGCAATTTTTCACATAGGAACTGTCAGTTGCATATGTGTCCTTTTTTTTCTCTTAATGCACCCATGAATGTCAATGGAAATTAACGGAAAAGGCGCGAAAAATGCTGCGTTTTTCACGCACGAAAATCGGCAACGCCAGTGGGTAGGCGCACTGAAACTAAAGAAAACCTTTCCCTGAAAACCTCTACCCCAGGAGAGACCCCTGCCTAGTCAACAGGCCGACCGCTCTGATAAGTGCAGGCCCACACACGTACTTTGGCCACTAACAAATCCCTACCAGGGAGCCCTGAACACAACAATGAACAGTACAAGCTAACAAACTGTGGTACTTAGCTGGTGTAGTAGTCTGTAGTAAGGAAATGGAGCTCCAGAGACCGGCAATGCCCCTCACCATCAATCGAGGATCAAACTGAATTGACCCACACTGACGTCAATTCTGAGTTAGACTAAATGGGGCAGGGTAACTAGAGACAGATGAGAACTGACATCACTCACCCAACACCACGCCCCTCAGCCCCAGGAAAGACAGAGATACTGCTAAAACCTGGTCCGGCTTGAAAGCAAGGTGAAGATTTCAGAACCGCTGCAACAATGTCAATGGAGAGCATTAACCAATTACAGTTTATGGCCCCAATGTGCCCACATGTCAGTACTGGATATCATCTATGGCATATCTGGTGCCCACCAACATGGGGAATGGATAACGCTGACAGGGGCTCATAATATCAGAGGCATTTTGCATCAGTGCAGTCTGGTTGGTAAAGAACAATGGTCATTTTATTGACGCATTTTATATACAACGTGTTTCTGGCGTTCATGGCCCCTTCCCCAAGGAGCAGTGGAGAGTAAAGACATATTTGACAGCTAAAACCACAATATTTAAAATAGAATTTGGCACCAATGATCAGGACTGACTAATGATGTACCCAATGGTGGAATCTCTACTATGATGCATAAAATACATGAAAATAAGGTTACTAGAGATGAGCGAGCACCCAAATGCTCAGGTCCTCGTTATTCGAGTCGAGCTTGTCGTAAAATTTGAGAGCTCTATTTGAGTAACGAACCCCATTGACTGTAATGGGAGACTCGAGCATTTTTGTATGGGACCCGCCGGTTGCCGAGCTTTTTTTTTTTGTTCTTTCTCTCTCTCCTCCATGAAGCCAGCAACAAACTACCGTTGACGTGCGCAGCGTCGCAGCGGAGAGGGGTCAAAATTGACACGTTGCAGTGGGGAGGGGTCAAAACTGGGGCGGGGTCGAACACGGCATGATGCTCGCTCGACTAGCGAGCACCATCGAGTATGCTAATACTCGAACGAGCATCAAGCTCGGAAGAGTACGTTCGCTCAACTCTAAAGGTTACCTATGTACAAAGAGCAGTGCATAAGTATATAAAACATTCAGCTACATCAATCTGTTTCAGATGAAAAGAACAGCTTTTAAAAATTGCTGCTTCTGTTTGTTTTTTTACTGTTATGGTGGTTGGTCATGGTTGATGGCATCCCTTAGCTCCGCCTTCTGTTGGTCACAGCCAATACTGTGTCCTCAGTGTCATCTGTGGCAGTTGTCCGTTTCTAATCTGTTTATTTGAAGCACCCTCTCCCACTTGTAAATGTCTGAGCAATTAGTCTCATCTGACCTGTGCTTGTGCTACTCAGCTTTCCCATCTCCTCCATTCTATTTCTCCACTCCATTCCTGGCCTCTACTTGTTTGTACACCATGTTATATCTGTCCTGACCCTTGGCTTGTTATATTGTTACCCAAGAATTCTGCCTGTTCTGATCTCAGCTCTGTTTCCTGACTATGTCTCTGCCTACTCGTTCTGTACCGCACTACGGCTACCATGACTAGTTTGGGTTAACTGCCACAACACCAAAACAACTTCTGGGGTACTGGCATGGAATCCCTATAGCAAAGACCAGATCTAAATAGGTGGTTTTAAAGAGTGAATACCAAGGGACCCCGGATGCTACCCCCAGAAACAGCTACAAGCAAATTTGGTTCATGGCATGGTGGGTCCATCCCGGCTGTCCTGACAATTACTAAATCACAAACCTCTCAGAATTCTGCTGACGGAAAAAAATGTACACGCGTCGGGTGCCGTTGGTTTTCTCAGCAGCTTATGATATTTATGTATTTATAGGGGATAATAGTTATATAAAATAATGATTATTGTTTGTTTGAGCAATGGCATTTCAGTATAAATGTATGATCCTTGAATTCATATTTGAGATTGAAACGTTTGTAAGTGGTTTAAATTTTGGTATCTATCAGATTGTTATATATATATATATATATATATATATATATATATATATATATATAGTAGTGCAGTACACAGAAGGGCCTGTAGAGGGCTGCAGACAGGACTTCTGATGCGAGGGTTAACACAAAGGGGTGGAGCAGGAACTAGAAAAGGGCCAGTTCCTGCCAGAATCAGAGAGAGAGGACCAGTGCAGCAGAGGGAGGTGCTGCAGGCTGGTGGCCTAGCGAAGGCCAGAGTCGGACAGGGATGACGCCCCTGGGCTCACACCCAAGTTGGGGGGTGCCTATTTGAATTGTATATATTGACGTCGTGTGATGTGCTGTTGAATAAAGGCTGGCAGGAGCCAAACAAAGAAATACACATCTCCTGAGCCGTATTTACATGTGTGGTGCGCCATTTCACGTATGAGAAGTCAGCGATCCCGAGGGTAGTGCAGCCCGCTTGCTACTAATTATATATATAAATATAAATATGGGGGGTTATCTGCTTTGTTGTGTCTTGTGTGTCTGTGCATGTATTTTCTGTTTGTATTCTATCATATGGATTTTTAATATCTATATATATAAAATTGAATGTATGTCTGTCTGCGTGCGTGTCTGCGTGTCTGTTTGTCCTTTATGCGCTACTACACCATTCATCCGATCGCCATGAAACTTTGGGAAGTTGTTAAGTACACTCCTGGGAAGATTATAGGCATAGTACAAATATCCTACGATAAATGGCGCGCGAGCGTCGTCGAAAGTTACGCCCCCCCCCCACGTAGATCGAATAAGTAAGCCACCTGCTATTGTGATGTCATCACTGATGTCATCAACATCGGACGCCCTTGAACATGCCCCAACATGTTCTATAAAGCTGCATTGTGATGTCATTAAGGCTCTATTATGACACGTACAGCTTGGAACCACTAGAGCACGCCAGCCAATTACCATTGGAGTTGGAAGTGGGTAAACAAGTACTAGGATATCTTCCTAAGAAGCCACAGCAGCCGGATAAATTGTATGTTCCACCCAACGGCTATTTTATTCAGCCCGCAAGGGGGAAGCAGCGGCCTACAAAATCTAATTCTCTCATTTCCTGATGTCATAGATAGATAGATAGATAGATAGATAGATAGATAGATAGATAGATAGATAGATAGATAGATAGACTGTATGCAATAACCCTGATAGATAGATAGATAGATAGATAGATAGATAGATAGATAGATAGATAGATAGATAGACTGTATGCAATGACACGTACAGCTTGAAAGCATAAATACTAGAGCACGCCAGCCATTTACAGTCAGTCTCCATTGGAGTTGGAAGTGGGCAAACATGTACTTGGCCAGTGATGGCGAACCTTTTAGGGACCGAGTGCCCAAACTACAACCCAAAACCCACTTATGTATCGCAAAGTGCCAACACGTTAGGGGGCGGGGCTTATCACAACGTATGATTTTACCCCCGTCGTTCTAAAAAGGACAAGGCTGTTTCAGAATAGACCGGGTGCAGATTCTGACTGCTTTTTGGACGCGGAAATACTGCAGAATGTCCTCAGCGGAGATTTCTGTGGAAAATTCTGCAGCATTTCCGCATCTAAAAAGCAGTCAAAATCTGCACCCGGTCTATTCTGAAAGAGCCCTGCCCATTTCTGCCACATGTACACATACCCCAGCGGTAATAGTGACACCTTCACCCCAGCGATAATAGTGACATTCCACAGCAGTAATAATAGTGACACTCCCCCCATTAGTAATAAGAGTGACATACCCCAGCTGTCCCCCAGCAGTAATAATGCCCGCTCCCCCCCCCCAGCGGTTCCCCCAGCAGTCATAATACCCCCTCCCCAGTGGTCCACCAGCAGTCACAATGCCACCCTCAGCTGTCCGCCAGCAATAATAATGCCCCCCTCCCCCCAAGTGGTTCCCCCAGCAGTCATAATGGCTCCCCCCCAGCGGTTCTCCTGGCAGTCATCATGCCCCCCTTCACCCACAGAGATTTTCTTGGCAGTCACCATGCCCCCCTCCCCCCAACGATTCTCCCAGCAGTCATGCCTCCGCTCCCCCGCCAGCGATTCTCCCAGCAGTCAGAATGTCTCCCATCCCCCCCCCAGCGATTCTCCCAGCAGTCAGAATGTCTCCCATCCCCCCCCAGCGATTCTCCCAGCAGTCAGAATGTCTCCGATCCCCCCCCAGCGATTCTCCCAGCAGTCAGAATGTCTCCCATCCCCCCCCAGCGATTCTCCCAGCAGTCAGAATGTCTCCCATCCCCCCCAGCGATTATCCCAGCAGTAAGAATGTCTCCCCCCCCCCCAGCGATTCTCACACAACGGCTATTTTATTCAGCCTGGAAGGGGGAAGCAGCGGCCTACAAAACCTCAGTGGTCGCTGCTGCCGTCATCTAGATATATAAAAACGAAGTATGTATGTATGTCTGTCTTCGCAGCAACGCGCGACGGGTACGCTAGTGTATTAATAAAGTATGGCTTTTTGTTATTGTTACTGATGACCAGTGAGTTTTCTGTGTGTGCATATTGTAGAATATAGAAAAAAAAGGCGGCGCAACCCAGATGACAGAATATAGGGCTAGATCCTCTACACAAATATCAAGAAAGAAGGTCTTTTTTTGGAGGGTGGAGGGCGTTCTTTGTATAACAGGTGCAGCCAACTCTATTGCTGTAACGTCTCTAAAGGAGAGCATCAAGAAGGTAATAGGCAAATAAGGAAGGTGCAATACCTCTGCAGTGTCACCTATTGGAGGGATGTTACCTCTCCCATCACAGACATCACAGACCTCTCACTAGCCAAGCCAGGATCCTACTGCACACTGCTGAGGGGCAAAAGTCCTGAAACAGCTGTCTGTGTATGGATCCTGGCTTGGTTTTAAATTCCATTGCTCTACACAGCTTTATAAAGGGTCAAGCATTGACTTGAAGTAATGCTGCTATCCATTAAGTGGCGCTGCAGAGGTATTCTGCCATCCTCCTTATTTTCTAAGGGAAAAATGCCAGTAATCCAGTTACAGTCCCTGGCTTGTGCCCCCCAAAAATACTGAAGAAGAGGCTGTTTTAGCTTCGAAACTCGTATATATGTGCTGATTTTAAAATGAAGAGGTCCAGAAATAACTCTGCTCAACACTGAAGTTGTTACTGACTTAAAATGGTCCTAATCTGTAGTATGTAGTAGGTGTGTTGAACACGAATATAACCATGAAAATTTTTTATTAGCTCTCGTTTTGAAGATATGTCATATAGTTCGTTTTCTGTGTTTCACTGCGTAAATTTATCCAGTAGGACTGGAACAACATCCTTACAGTTACAGTAACCTAAAGCAGCTACTGAACTCCATTGAGTCTAACAAGTACAGCTGGCACATCTGTGGTGATTTGAAGGCAGTTGCCCTTTTAATGGGACTCCAGCAGAGATATACAAATTACATGTGTTTCTTATGTGAGTGGGATAGCCAAGCAAGGGAATTGCACTACTTGTGGAAGGAATGGACTCGCAGACAAAATGTAGCAGTTGGAGAGAAGAATATCCAGCACCCAGCTCTGGTCGAGGTTCACAAAATCCCGCTACCACTCCATCATATCAAAATAGGTTTGATGAAGAACTTTGTGAAAGCCATGGACCGGACTCAGCGAGGCAAAGATTAAAAAGGGAGTTTTTGTGGGTCCTCAGATTGGAGAGCTCTTCAAAGATGACCAGTTCAACAACTTGCTGCAGGGTGATGTGAAACAAGCATGGAATGCTTTTCACATAGTTTCTACAATTTTTTTCAGGAATGTTAGGGCAGAAAACTACAAGGAACCACAAGACATGCCAGTATCAGAAACTTGGCTGAAACATGTCTCTAAAGATCCACTTCCTTCATTCCTATCTGGATTTCTTTCCAGACAACTGTGGTTTGGTTAGTGATGGACATGGCCAACGTTTCATCAAAATATCGCAACAATGGAACAAAGACACCAGGGAACATGGTCCCCTACCATGCTGGCCGACTACTGCCGGACGCTCCACTACCATGCTGTCCGACTACTGCCGGACACCCCACTACCATGCTGGCCGACTACTGCCGGACACTCCACTTCCATGCTGGCCGACTACTGCCAGACACTCCACTTCCATGCTGGCCGACTACTGCCGGAAACTGCACTTTCATGCTGGCCGACTACTGCCGGACGCTCCACTACCATGCTGTCCGACTACTGCCGGACACCCCACTACCATGCTGGCCGACTACTGCCGGACACTCCACTTCCATGCTGGCCGACTACTGCCAGACACTCCACTTCCATGCTGGCCGACTACTGCCGGACACTCCACTTTCATGCTGGCCGACTACTGCCGGACACTCCACTTCCATGCTGGCCGACTACTGCCGGACACTCCACTTCCATGCTGGCCGACTACTGCCGGACACTCCACTTCCATGCTGGCCGACTACTGCCGGACACTCCACTTCCATGCTGGCCGCCTACTGCCGGACACTCTACTTCCATGCTGGCCGCCTACTGCTGGACACTCTACTTCCATGCTGGCCGCCTACTGCTGGACACTCCACTACCATGCTGGCTGACTACTGCCCGACACTCCACTTCTATGCTGGCCGCCTACTGCCGGACACTCCACTTCCATGCTGGCCGCCTACTGCCGGACACTCCACTACCATGCTGGCTGACTACTGCCCGACACTCCACTTCTATGCTGGCCGCCTACTGCCGGACACTCCACTTCCATGCTGGCCGCCTACTGCCGGACACTCCACTACCATGCTGGCCGCCTACTGCTGGACACTCCACTACCATGCTGGCTGTCTACTGCTGGACACTCCACAGAGATGCTCTCCAAGAGCTGTACAAGAGACCAGCAAAGAAATCTAAGACCTAGTGTGAATAAAAACGACCGCGTCGGATCCTGCTGCAAGAATTCTCGCAGCGGAATGCGACCTGTGCCCCTGCAGTGACTCGCGGTTCACTTCCTCCCGAGATCTTGTCTGTGCTTTGCTATGTGCCAGCTGCCGCACAGCCGCACATGCGCAGAGCAGAGCAGGTGGGTCATCCATGACGTTTCTGTGCGGGCCTCTGCGAGACTCGCACAGAAATAGGACATGCCACGATTTGTTTACCGCATGAGTTTTCAAATCGCAGCTGTCTGCATAGGATTGCATAAACCAATGCAATCCTATGGCAGCCTGTACGGGTGGAAATTCTGCGGGAAATCTCGACGTGGAATTTCTGCCCGTGTGCAGGAGGCCGTAGTCTATGACTTGATTTTTTACATTATTTTATAACATTCATGTTGAACACATGAAAATTGATAAGAAATAACTAGTTTTATTTCAGTAACATGACTTTTGTAAAAATTTGTTAACCAGTGTAATACTACCGGTATGCTCATTTATGTCCACAGGTTGTGGACCACTAAAAGTGACAGCCGAAGACCCGACTTGCTCCTGCTTGATTGCAGGAGCAGAGGCTTTAATCCTTGATGCCGTACACATCCTCCGGGCCAGAGGCGTAGCTTGAAGCTCCTGGGCCCCAATGCAAAACCTGTAACAGGGCCCCCAACTATAATGCTTTATTCATAGCACTGGGCTCCCTATATGGAGAGGAGAGGCCTTATGGGCCCCCAAAGCTCCTGGGCCCGGGTGCAACTGCATCCCCTGCATCCCCTAAAGTTACGCCAGTGCTCCGGGCCGATGGATGGGCACATCGTGCCATTATCTCTCATTACATCCAGTAAATCCTTTCAAATGAATGTTAATCCCGTCTTTCCTACTAAGCGGTGCCATACAGAATGACATCAGTGGCAAGGCTTTAAACCCCCTCGCCATGCCAGTTTTTTGCTCACTCAGCTTCTTACCCCTGAGGATACAAGTTAGCGGTGAAACATGTCAGAATGGTCTGATGGCTAATTTTAACAAAAATAGGTCGCTTCGCCCATAATCTACAGGATATCGCCATAGGAGCCTGTAAAGGGCAATCACAGGTCCGAATCAGCTAGTTAGTCATTTCCACTTCTGGGTGGAACTTCAAGAAATGTGACCAGCAATATACTATATACGATATATTCACTGCACAATCAATTTGGCTTTTAATTGTGTTTATTTTGTTTTATTTTGTTACTAGTTTATTATTCTCAACAAACATTACTGTTAATGGGGTGATGTAACATTTTTTGGCTGTTTACCAATAGCAACGTAATATGTAAGTTAGGCCCAACGTCCATGGCATGCAGTGGAATCCATCCGTGCCCGCGGACACGGACAGGAAAATACATTTTCTTACCTGCTCAGATCCAGCGTGGTTCTCCTCTGTGCGGCCCGGATCTTTTTTCTTCAGCACGGCGGATGCGTCCGGACGCTCTGGCTACGTGCTGGACGTATGCGCAGTGCAATTTTTTTTTTAATCTCCTGCTTTCTCGCGGATCTTGTTCATACATTTTGCTGTACTTTTTTGTGCGTGCAGGGCATGTTCACATAGGCGAAGGCCTCCCACCCTAATTAAAAGGCTATTTACTGTAGCCTAATGAGGTCTAGATGTGTCCATTTCCATGCAGTTTTATAGAGTTTTTCACGCATACCCTTACATATTGCGTGCACATTTGCGAACATCCCCATAGACTTCTCTACAAATGTGCACGCAAAAAAAAGGGAATGTGATGAACCCATTGAAATCAATGGTTTTTTTTCTCAGCAATTTTTGCATGCACGGTGAATGACTTGACAAAGAAGACACAACCGGTTTCCCCCTCCTAGAATATGACACAAGTGTGATAGCTCCACTCTGCTGAGTTAGGCCTCCAGCTCATTGCACTCCATCTGGGATATAGCAAGGAAGTACTGGATCCAAGAGACTTTAGAAGTAATGGTGGAAACATAAGACATCTAAACGATAATGTACAGTCCTCTTGGTATGATGTCTATCTGTCTATCCTCTAGGTTCTGCTACTTGATGAACCGACTGCTGCTCTTGACCCATGTTCTAGACACTATGTCTGGGCCATGCTGAAAGAGAGGAAGGTAGATCGGGCCACACTACTCAGCACCCAGTTCATGGATGAGGCTGACATCTTGGCTGGTGAGTGATAATTCTAAAAGACACAGTTATTACATGACTGGATATACAAAGTGGACTATGAACCAGTGACTCCTGATATCCACAGTAACAATCCTGTCTGCATCCCAGGCCCGTGTCACTGATCCTAATAGCTCTAGTTCACATTTGCCTTCCTACCTTTCCAAATCTATAGAACTGGTATTCTTCCCATGCCCAGTACTACTACCGGCTTTATGAGTAGGGCATGGTTATGGTCACTTCTGGTGGATCTACCATATCCTTATTAGACTTGTTCCCTTCACAAGCTGAATTAAAAAGGTGACAGCTCCATGTACACCTGACTATGTTCCATCCACATCTCTTTGGCTCCTGATTTTAATACACTCCTGTATCAGTTTACCAGAGGTTCTCACACAAGTTGAGTTGGTTCCTTTGGTGGGACACTCAAACTTGATGCATGACATCCAACACTGGGGCAGAACTCCATTCATATCACTCGTAGTTCCTTGGCCGAAGGAGGATTTCTTCTAACAAGGGTTTTGTGTTATGAGCTTTTCATATCTGGTTGAATGAAGTTGTGCATTCCTGCTACATTTTGTTTTTCACTATCTGTATATTTCTTCAGTTAAGATAGTCATGAAGAGTGTCCTATAAAAGTCATTCTACTGTAACACTGCAGATCCCAGCATCTGTCCCATACATTCTGCTAACCCCCTCTCATCTGCAGATCGGAAGGCTGTGATCTCTAACGGGAGATTGAAATGTATGGGATCATCATTGTTCCTCAAGAGAAAATGGGGAGTTGGTTATCACTTAAGGTAACCAGGAATAGTTATATTATCAGTAAAAGACTGAGGAGTCTTTATTGTGCTGGAATCTTTGTGATCATGGGATATGGCCAGTAAAGTCCTCCTATCTCTCCATATCAGAATGGTGGTGACTCAGTCATGTGACCCTGAAGTCATTACGTGCCTGATACAACAACACGTCTCCAATGCTAAACTCTCTGTCAAGAGTGAGAATGAGTTGACCTTTACTCTGCCCTTGCAGAATATGGAAGCCTTCCCAGGTAACATTATAACAAGCCACCCAAATGTCCTGTTTTCATAGTTTGCCGTGTGGTTGGGTCAGTCTGGTGGCTCGGTCTTCACTGTCCTGTCTTTTGGTTTGGTCGTCATTATTTTGTCTTGTGGTTGTTTCTTCATTATCCACATTTATGGTTGGGTCTTCTATGTCATCTTTTGTGGCTGTGCCTTTTTTTGTCCAGTGTTATGGTTAGTTTTCATTGTTCTGTTTTATTGTTGTGTCATAATTGGCCAGTTATGTGGTTACATTTTTGTTTTTCAGTCTTGTGGTTGAATGTTTATCTAGTCTTTCATTGTCTTGTCTTCACTCTTCTGTCTTGTGGTTAGAACGTGATAGTTCCTGTCTTGTGTTTGGATCTTCATCGTCCAGTCTTGTGCACAGATCTTTGTTGGACTGTCTTTAGGCTAGGTTATCACTGTCTAGTTTTGTGGTATGGTCTTCACTATCCTCTATTGTTCATTAGCCCAGTCTCATGATTGGGATTCATTGTCTTGTGGTTGGATCTTTATTGTCCAGTCTCTTAGGTCTTCATTGTCTTGTATTGTGGTTGGATCTCTGTAGATTTATGTGAACTTACATTAAAGAGGAATACCCACCTTGACTATTATAGCATATCCACAGAATATAATAAAGGTTTGGGTGCCAAGTCTGGGGCCTGTAGCTATCTGAAGTTGTGCCCCCACATCACGTAGCCCAACTGTATATGGAAACACTCAAGTGCGCTGCACTACACTGTTTCTGTAACTCCTATAGACGTTAATGGGAACTCACGAGTTGTGAAAACAGCATACGTTGCTGTACTACGCTGTTTGCATAACTACCATTGGCGTCTATGGGAGTTACAGAAACAGCTTACTTTAGCCACTCTTGGTTGTTTCCATTCTTCTGACCACCTCATACACAGCGATATTCCCATAAGGGCCATGTTTGGCCAAGATGGAAACACTCCTTTAAGGGGCTAAAGGCCCTATATATAAATGTCATCCAAACCCACTAATTTTGACAGGACTGGATGACTCTCATACATATAGGGGCCCCTTGACCTTCCCCAGAGTGCCAGGCACAAGAGAAATAAGAGCTATAGGGATTTACACTGATAATAGCACCCAGAAGCATCTTAGAGAAGTCCGATCTCTCTACAGCTTGCTGGATGCTGATCTTCAGCTGTACTGCTGACACATGGAAGTTATTGCTTTTTCTTATTGAGAGTGTGCGGTTGCACAGGTTGCATATCCTTAAAGATAGCACTAGTTGGGTTTTCTCTGCCCTGTAACGTAACATAGTAAGCTAGACTGAAAAAAGAAAAATGTCTATCCAGTTCAGCCTCTTTCTTCCCCCCACCCTTGTTGATCCAGAGGAAGGAAAAAAAAAACAGTGAGGCAGAAGCCAATTTACCCCCATTTTGGGAGGAAAAATTCCCTCCCGACTTCATGATGGCTGTCAGAATAATCCCTGGATCAACATTTGTGTTCACAGGAAAAGAATTCTAAAAGGAAAAAGAATTCTTTTCCTGTGAGCACAATGACAATTAAGAGAATTATACTGCCCCTATGACCTAGATCAATTTTTTAGATCAACAACTCTTCTAGTTATTTGATGTCTATAATGTCCTGTAATATCGTAGTGCTTTAAAAAGATGTCTAGTCCCCTTTTAAACTCCTCTATCGATTTTCCAATCACCACGTCCTCAGGCAGAGAGTTCTACAGTCTCACTGCTCTTACAGTAAAGAACCCTCTTCTGTGTTGGTGATGAAACCTGCTTTCTTCTAGACGTAGCGGATGCCCTCTCGTTACCATCGCAGTCCTGTGTATAAACAGATCATGGAAGAGATCCTTGTATTGTCCCCTAATGTATTTATACATAGTTATTTGGTCGCCCCTTAACCTGTGGTTGGGTATTTTCTGCTTAGCCCTATGGTTGGGTATTTTTTTGCTTTACCCTGTGGTTGGGTCTTTATTGTCTTGTCTTGCGATTAGATCTTCACTACACTATCTTGTAGTTGGGTTTTCATTATCCATTCTTGTATTTCAGTCTTTATTGCCTGGTATTGTACATGGGGCTTCTCTGCCCTGTCTTGTGATTGGGTCTTTTTTGCCCTGCCCTGTGATTGGGTCTTCTCTGCCCTGTCTTGTGATTGGGTCTTGTCCGCCCTGTCTTGTGATTGGGTCTTCTCTGCCTTGTCTTTTGATTGGGTCTTTTCTGCCCCGTCTTGTGGTTGGGTCTTTATTGTCATCTCATAATTAAGTCTTCAGCGTATTCTCTTGTACTTTTGGGGACAATGTCTTTTCTTTATTGATCTCACATCATATACATTGTTATAATGGCATATCATCTCTTACCATAACAATGTGCAGATCTCTTCTTACACCTGGATGGGCTGGTGGGACAAGACATCTCAAGTTACGGTGTCTCCGTCACGACATTGAATGATGTCTTCCTGAAGTTGGAAGGTGAAGCAGAGATTGAAGGAGGAGGTAATGTGTTCTGGATTGGGGGGGCTGAAAGGGTGGGAGTCATGCCAGTGTGAGACCCTTCCATGTTTCACATGCTCACATCTTACATAGTATATCCCACACAGATTATGCTGTCTTCAGTCAAGAAATGATGAGTGAAGAAGAGAAAGACATTCTTAGCTCAGAGATGGAGGATTCTGTGCAGCTGATGTCAGACGTGGGAAACTCTACAGTCAGTGAGATGGCATTATGGAGGCAGCAGGTGATGGCCATCGCACGCATTCGCTTCCTGAAATTAAGGCACAACATGAAAGGCTTCCGAGCTCTGTGAGTGGTCACAACATAGGATATCATCAGCATATATAAGTTACAGGTACTGTTGTATCTTGTCTCCATCAGACGAATGGGTAGAGACAAGCTGCACGCCCGCAAGCAATGCCCACATTTTGATTGGCTGGGCCGGAAAAGGGGTTTCCAATATGTCCCCTCCCATCTCTTCATGCCACTGACCCAATGGCCGCTCATCCCTGTTCCGGCTGTTGCACTAGACTGCGTCGAAGCAGGGATCGGAGAAGAAGAGCACCAGGGGCCAGTGACACTCCGCCGCTCTCCCTTGTCCCCTTCCTGGCTCCTGTGCTGTCAGTCTCCTCGGTGCCATCACATATTGCAAGCATTATGCAACGCCGGCGAAGAGACTGACAGCGGGTCACCAACATCGCCAGTGTAGGGACGGGAGAAGGTAGAGCGCCGGGGACAGTGATAACGGGCTGAAAGCAATGGAGGGGGAAAGGGGAATTACAGCGCCGACACCAACAGGGAAAGTCGCCGGGGAGAGTATCACTGCGGACCTACGAGCCAACAGTGGTGCCAGCTTGAGGGGTTGCCACCCGGGAATATTGACAGCAGAAATGCAATAGATGAGGAAGAAGAGGGGCAAACTTACACTGCCGAAGCTGGAAGGGAAGAAGGTCACCGGGGGATTTATGACAGCTAGGAGCACAGACCATTGGCCAAGCCAATGAAGTTGTTGGCGTTGGTTGTGGGCGTACAGCATGTCTCCGCCCATTCTTCTGGTGGAGACAAGATACAATGGAACCTAAGTTACATTTTGCAGAGGAGACTGAAGTAGTTTCTTGGCCTCTGTTAATTATATACATCCTGTTACCTCTTCAGATTGCTGCTGGTCTTCCTCTTCCTTATCTCAGTAATTGTGGTTTATGCAATCTTCAACATTAAGATGTCTCACATGTGGGAGCTGCGGCCAGACTTGTATTT
Source organism: Eleutherodactylus coqui (assembly GCF_035609145.1). Classification (NCBI taxonomy): domain Eukaryota; kingdom Metazoa; phylum Chordata; class Amphibia; order Anura; family Eleutherodactylidae; genus Eleutherodactylus; species Eleutherodactylus coqui. The sequence goes on from NC_089849.1 coordinate 104,544,757, forward strand.
CCTGGGAGCAGGAGATAGAAATCACACATATTATTCCTCCCTCCTCATCAACAACAATACAGGTAATGAGTAATGACTGAATCTACAAGATGCATCAAACAAACCTGCACCCATATTTCTATATGTTATATCACGGGGGCAGACTTAGTCCAAAATGCAATTGTCAACTCACTGGTTGGACCAAAAAACTAATAATATAAGTAAAATATAACCTTCATTAAATAGTTTAAAATATGTCTATGAACAAACAAACATACACTTATATGATGATCTCACAGTGAATAACGGATTTTATGATCTAGAGATGTAATATAGGTTAATCCCAAGATGAAGATTAATTTTGTATGTGTCTCTTCAAAGTAGTAGATCAATAGTGATAATTATGCGTCCTAACTAAAAAGTTAGGATAAACTTAGTTTTAATGATGTTTCAAATACCACTAATGTTGTAAAGGAATATGTCATCCCTATCCTGTGATGACATGTGTTCTAATTATGATGGTTCATCTGCTTCATATCTCAACGCGTTTCGCTTGGAGTAAGCTCATCAGGGGCCAGGATGGTCTCCAATGATCCTCATACATAGAATGTGTTATAGTGGCTAGAGTATTAGAAACACTTATGGGATACTTAGATGTATTATAGCCTAGTTTTGATTAACAGGGGCTTGAGACAGTATGTAACATATGTGTCAAGCGACCCAGATATAGTACCAGACGACAATTAGTGTCAGTCCTCAATAATTTTTGAGGACTAGCCGTCTGTTAACCTATTTTAATCCTATATTCATAAGGTGAAAATTCACCAGTCTCTTTCCTTCTGATTCCTTTTACTAATGGCTGTCCTTAATCTGATGTATCTTTTGTTACACCCTCGTCTAAAGCTAGGTCTAATGCTAAAATATACTAATAGCCCTTAGAAACAGATAGTCTTCAGTCTGATATAAAGCTGCATATGATAAGAACTTGGCTATAGTGAAGAGACTAGCTAAAGGAGCCCTCAAGTAGAAGGATAGATATACATACCAAAATAACAAACAGATCAGCCGTCAGTCTGGATGGTAGAGTGACGGTGCAACTGGACTAGTTCAACTTGTGGCTTTTTTCTAGAGAGCAATCAAGTCCACCCATTATGGGCGTATGGTGCTGTGCACCAATCATACATCAGATCTTATTAGTAACCTCATCAAAATTAGAATGTGTAATGTGACAGCCCGTTGGTTGCTATAGTTACCGGAATACACATGTATAGTTACGCGCACCGAAACCAAGTCGATGCTCAGTGCAGAATAGACCCACGATTCCGATCGGTCTGTTGAAAGGATGTAAAGCGTCCGATCTATCTGCCGCAGGTTAGAAGGAGGTGAAAAGCCCTAATTTGTAAGTATCCATAGCACTAGTTGTCAACGCCTCTAAGGGGCGTGGCTATCGATACCTTGTCGCCCCATCATTAAAACTAAGTTTATCCTGTCAGGGAAAATTTCTGCGTACAGCACCAATCAGGCCCACCCCAATGCCCCGCTGCCGGCGGTAAAGAAGAGACACCACACACGGAGGTCTGGTATATTTCCTCACACGGGGACATGACTGCGCACTTTATTACAGATTACATGGGATCTTATACCCTTTGGTCTCATCACTAGGAATGGGTGATGGGCTCATTGGCTCAAATTCACCGCATAACCATATATGGGAAGTCCGGATTTCCAGCCTGAGACAGTGAAAGTTATATACGTAGTTGAACAGTCGTTATCTTGATATGGCGCTTCTGGGAAAACAGCCAAGTACGCGGCCTTCGTGTTTGGTTCTGTATCATCTCTGAATTTCTGGAAACATCTCTCTCGGCCTTGCAAACTTTTGGAATATCTGATGTAAGGCGACATAGAAGTTTTTCTCATTTTAGAATTGAATAGAACTTGCATACAGGTATAAAAGCATAAAAAACATATGGCAATATATACATATACCCTCACAACCCCCCCTAAAAACTTATATGGAGATCAAGCACCAGGCCTTGCACTCTTCCTCGGTCGCCTCTCCCTTGCGTCAGGGTTTCTCCACTGCCCGTAAGGCCCTACTCCTAGGAGGGGGGGATCCCTACCTCACCTCAGAAGGAGGCCATGGATTCCCTGGGCTTATTTTCGGGCATCCATACCCTCTATCTGTACAAGTTAACACCCCACAGGGTGTGCCCTCGCTCGAACCTAAGGTCTTCTGCACTATCCCTAGGCAAATGGGAAGTCCACTGACAATTCATCTTAGGAGATCGGGACAGGCGCAGTACTAGTACATTTCTCCATTCTTCTGGTAACGTATGTGGTTGGCATTATCGGAACTGGCTCTTCATCTTTTTTCAAACAAGGGAAATTTTGGTCACATTATCCAGTCCCTTACTCATACTCTTTTTGATCAAAGGGATAATACACATACAGGAAGTTACATACCCCACCTCTTTCTGCTAAAATCATATCCAGGGCCACTCTATTTTGGAACGTCATGGATGCAGTGGGCCCTAACTGGTCCGCTAACCCTTGCAAAGCATCTCTGGTGTAGTTTACAAACCTCTGCTGATTGTAATAGATATAATTCATCCAATCTACATTATTATTAACAGTGACAATAACAAATAATGACTCAAAACCTGCTTTAACCTGATCTCTAGAATTAAATTCATCTGGCACCCCCCTTGACACTCCTCTTGCATCTATGTATACATGTGGATGGCTAGTGTACAGTAGTAAAAGGTGTGTGTGGCTATGTGTGTGTTAGAGAAATTGTACCACAATGTCACCGTGACAGCCACTTCCGCCAAGGTCTCCAACCCTGCCCATAGCATGTAAAGGATATGCAGGATCATGAGTTTTTTTCAGTGCAAAGTGTGGATCCAAGTGGACTTTCCTTCGAGCTTGACTGCAGTTGGGGTGGTGAGCAACATCTGGTAAGGACCTTTAAACCGGGTCTCTCTCTCAAACTTTTTTACATAGACCCTGTCACACGGTTTCAGATTGTGACACTCATCTGTAGGACCTGGGAGAAAAGCAGAGACTACAGAATGCATTATTGACAATTCCTTGGAGAGGCCTATGACAAAATTAACAAGATAATCATTCCCCAAACTCTGCTACTGTGACATGTATCCTCCGGAGAAAAAGAAAAACTAATAGGAGACACTCAATTCAAGATTTGCCCATTTTCTTCATTGCCTTTTGTATCTACTTTCCCCCTACTCTGTGGATGGTAGGGTGTGTGAAAAGCCTGAAATATACCCAAAGCAGACATGATGTGTTGCACTATTTCACCTGTGAAGTATGTACCTTTGTTTGACTCAATCACTTCCGATGCCCCATATCTGCAGATTACCTTATTCATGAGCTTCTGTGCGGTTACCTGCTTTTTTACTTTGGTAAAAGGGTAGGTCTCTCCAACCTGAAAAACATCAACAACAACAAGCACATATTCATACTTCCCAACAAGTGGGAGCTGAGTGTAGCCAATTTGCAATCCCTGAAATGGGTAGAGTGGTCTAGGCAAGTGTGATGTGGCAAATCTACTTCTGCCCTGTTGCTTTACGGCAAAGATCATGCAAAATTGGACAAATGATGATGCAGCAGCTACAGAAAACCCAGGAGCCACCCGTCCTTGTTCAAGCGTCGACTTTATTGCTGCTTTGAGAGGTGCGTCTTTCCGTGTGTCAGCTGGGCCATCATGGGGCACAGGGATCATGGTGGGCAAGTGCTGTTGACTGTTCACCATAAACCGTCCTGTTTCTGCTGCTCCCATATTTAGTCCATTTGTCTTTTTCTTTCTTGCTGGCTTGTAACTGTAAAGTCTTTAGCATATCAAAGTCCAAAGTTTTTATCAAAGTCCAAGTTTTTATCAAAGTCCAAGTTTTTATCAAAGTCCAAGTTTTTGTTAAATTCTTCTTTTCTTCCACGGCTTGAGGGCCGCTGCCTTTGCTGTGTGGTCTGTGATGGCGTTGCCTCTTGTTTCTTCGGTGTAGGAATTGGTGTGAGCTTTTCACTTTGTCAGGTAGAAGTAGGGTCTCCATGAGACTGCACCGCTGCATCATTAATTGGCTGTCCTGCTGAGGTAAAAAACTGTCTGGCCTTCCCTGTTGGGCCGTAATCATGAGCTATGCCAAATGCATACCGGGAGTCAGTGTAAATGTTTGCCGTCTTACCTTCTTCCACTCTACACGCCTCAGTGATGGCTTTCAGTTCCGCTTCTTGTGCTGCGACATGCGGAGGCATTCTGCTTTTAGGACATCTTGTTGTGTGACCACTGCATATCCAGTGTGGAGTCGTCAATCACCCTGGGGCCATCTATAAAAAACAACTCAAAATATGCATTGTTAACAAGGGCTTTCAGTAACTTTTTAAAACTTAAATTTTCTTGTTGCATCACTGCTAGACAATCAGGCTGATATTCTATTTCAAAAAGATCAGAATCTTGTTGCAAACAAATTTTAAAAATGGCTGATTTGCAATACCTAGATCACCTATGCCTTCTCCTCCCCCCCTTTGAACCAGGGTACTCAATTGTAAGAAGAGTAACTGAGTTCAAGGTAGTATAACATTGTAAAAAGATTTGATGGATGCAGATAAGGCCTGTAAAATGTTAGCACCAATAACAGAGACATGAGTTACATCGGGGCAGAATAATCTACAAACACCTATTAATATTTGAAATGTGATATCCTTTAAGCAAATTCATTATTAATCTGTTCCTGCCTACAATGTCTTATCAAATTTGAGAGAGAAAAAAAAAAAAAAAAAAACTTTTACTAGCTGCTCAAGATCCTCACCCCCTCCCTTGTGGACAAGAGGGATGAAACATTACGTCCTTTACATCATCTAGCTCCACCCCTTCGATACTGGTCGCTTGCGTCTTTTTTCACAGCTTCATTTAAGCTTAACAGTCTAAGCATCCACATCTTAAACAAGTAAAATCTTATGCATGGGTGGGAACTTTTATCCCCAGTCAATATCCGCATCACATATTTTACATTCATCACAGCCTGAACATGGGTCATTAACTCTCATCCATCCATTCGCTCAAGTCTGCCCCGTCACCCCCCATTGAAGGTGTACCAGTATATACAGATGCACAGACAAAAAGTGTGACAAACAAACATACATCAGTTGAAAAACATTTAGGTGAGTGCTATAATGTTATAAAGTACATGATTCTATTGAGATGAGATTGTGAATGAGTGCTATTTTTGACAAATTATGTGAAAAAAATTTGCTGAGTGACTGAGACATTCTGTCTTTCTTATCTACTGAAGCTATTATATGCTGTATTAAACGCTGAAGTATTTTAGAATGCGTGGGTATCTTTCAGCCCCCCTTGTCTTTTCCTTCTCGGTCTGTAACCCTGAACAAAAAGTGAAGTCTGAAAGCCCCCACCTTTGCAAAATAACTGTTTACGAATATGACACACAGACTGAATAGAGTTGTTTTAGTTTAACTATTTCCTGCATTTGAACTCATAAATAACACATATCCTGGGACCTTGCAACATGTTCTTCATTTTCAACCCCTGTATAAGTAAGAATATACCTTAGAAATTGCTATATTTCCTGCCTTGTAAGACAGTATAATTAATTAAATTCATTTCAAGCCTCCATTCCATTTAAGCAAGCAGATATTTTTCAGGTTCAGTATTTCATTCTCTCTGCTTTGTTATCGCTTGACCTTGAAAAGCTACACAGACTGCAGCTTTAAGTAAACAATCCTTCTCCTCTAAAAGCAAGCTCAGTTAACCATTTGCACACATATATATATATACATATATACACACATATATATCCACCTAGTATGGATTATACATATTATACACCTTTTCCTCTCTCTTTGCCAACAAATCACGTCTTGTAACATTCTTCTCGACTTTGCTTGTTTCCCATATTTCTCTCCCTACCTAACTGCCAATGTAACCTTCAATAGACACTCTCCCGACACTCTCTTGATCACTTACTGTACTTTCCAACATTTCACTTACGGATACTTTCTTAAACAAATAATGTGTACATACTTAACTTTCTCTGACTGTCTCTCTCCTCCTCACTTCAACACTTTCTAGCAACCCTTGGTCTTTCAAGGCGCCCTTCTTGGTCCTAAGGACCTCCTCCCAGTCACCATCCATACTGTAATCTACCGTGCGGGTCCTTGTTACACATTTTCATAAGTTTTCTTACATTTTACAGATTGGAACTCCTCTCCTCCACCAATTGATCCGCACGGCGGCGGCCCTTGAGGGGCTCTGTCTTCTTTAATAAGATCTTACGCATATTGGAACAACAACAACAACAATAATAACACGCTCCATAGAGTGCTTCCTTCTGACCCGAATTGTCAGCCCCTTATATATGGCAAAACAACCGAAGGCATCTTCTTCTATGGAACCAGTCCCATAGAGTGCATCCCTCTCAGCTAAACCATCAACAACTAACTAAAACTAAAATGGAGGGTTCCTTCGTCTATAGGACCTGTCTCACAGAGTGCATCCCTCTCCTCAGCTAAACCATCAACAACTAACTAACCTAAAACCGAGGGTTCACTTCTTCTGTGAGACCAAATGAAAAGAAAAAGAAAAAAAAAATTCTGCAGATACAACAAACAATCTCCACTATCGTTAAAACGCTACGGACTTCAGAGTACAAATAGACTACAGACTAGTTCCTGGGTGAGAGATTTGTGCGCATATCACGGTCAGTGGTCCGTGACGGCAAACCCAAAGCCCACACGAGCTACCGTGTAGAACTCTTAACCCAACCCGTCCGGTCACAAAACACAGATAGTCCCTCCTGCTGCAAGACTCTCAGCGTAAAACACAACATAAATATATGCCGGTCTTACCTGGAGTTCTGTGAGTTGATCAGGCTCGGTTTGCAGCAGGACGGCTTCCCCGTGGCGTGGATCCGGGTGGACTGCGCTGCAGGCTCTGGTTTTGTCGCCCCAGTTGGTTGCGCCAATGTCAGGGTAATTTCTGCGTACAGCACCAATCAGGCCCACCCCAATGCCCCGCTGCCGGCGGTAAAGAAGAGACACCACACACGGAGGTCTGGTATAGTTCCTCACACGGGGACATGACTGCGCACTTTATTACAGATTACATGGGATCTTATACCCTTTGGTCTCATCACTAGGAATGGGTGATGGGCTCATTGGCTCAAATTCACCGCATAACCATATATGGGAAGTCCGGATTTCCGGCCTGAGACAGTGAAAGTTATATACGTAGTTGAACAGTCGTTATCTTGATATGGCGCTTCTGGGAAAACAGCCAAGCACACGGCCTTCGTGTTCGGTTCTGTATCATCTCTGAATTTCTGGAAACATCTCTCTCGGCCTTGCAAACTTTTGGAATATCTGATGTAAGGCGACATATAAGTTTTTCTCATTTTAGAATTGAATAGAACTTGCATACAGGTATAAAAGCATAAAAACATATGGCAATATATACATATACCCTCACAATCCTAACTTTTTAGTTAGGACGCATAATTATCACTATTGATCTACTATTTTGAAGAGACACGTACAAAATTAATCTTCATCTTGGGATTAACCTATATTACATCTCTAGATCATAAAATCCGTTATTCACTGTGAGATCATCATATAAGTGTATGTTTGTTTGTTCATAGACATATTTTAAACTATTTAATAAAGGTTATATTTTACTCATATTATTAGTCTTTTGGTCCAACCAGTGAGTTTGCATATTTCTATATGTGCTTTAGCCCATACAAGCCCAGCATCCTCCACAGCCCACATATGGTTCACAAGGAGGGGATGTGGTAGTACATACAGAAAACAACGGGGGCAGCTTCACCTCTGACTTCAGTGTCCTGGGGCCCCAAACTAAACTGTTTGTACAATAGTTCCCACTGTCAGCACTTTCTTGTATTTCACATACATGTTTCCAGGTTCACCTATAGAAGACTTCATTAACGCGGTGAAAGCCCAGAACATTGTAACGGAAGTAATCAATGGTCCATATGACCCAAACACCACAGCTTACAAGGGAGTTATAGAGGTTTCTGGAAAAGATGAGGTAAGGAACTGAGTGTGGAGGACCGATGATAACCTGGGTCACTGTTCATTCTATTATACACTAGTTGTCAAAAAAAAAAAATCAAGCACCTAGTAGGATTTATCATTTTGCTGCAAAACTTGGCATGCGATTCCATCTCAGTACGATAGGTAAATGATGAGAGCTGTGGAGTGATAAGATAAACTGTCTTGCCACTTGACAGCCTAAAAGTGGTTCCCCCCTTGGCCTATAAGAGGCTCTCGGAGGCTCCTTCTGTGTAGTGACCTCTTCTTCCACTTGTGTAGAGCTTGTTTACCACTAGACGCCTCTACGACGCAGAGAAGAGATTTCACCCCGTTACCAAAGCCTGAGAGGGGTCGGATTATTGGAATGCGAGAAGCTGGATAGTCGCATCAACGAACTGTCCACCATCTGGACCATTCTGACCAGACGATTAACCCTTTCCAATCCACTGTCTGACGTCTGAAGACATTATGATTTAAGGCTGTACAGCTTCGATGTCGGAAGACGTCTGTCGGGGTTCTCTTACTGTATATTGCCAGCCTCTCTGCTGTCGGAGCCTATCCAACGAATCACCTCATGCAGTACTGGCTTTAGCCAGCAGATAGCGCCGTTGTATAATGGCAGAAAAAGAGTAAGCCCCCTAGGAAAACCAGGATACAAATTGGATTGGAAAGGGTTAAGGGGTATTGGGACCAGTGGATGTGTGAGGGCACACAAGGTGACCGGGCTCTGGATGCCCCCTACAGACCACCAGTAGAGAGGAGCGTCTGACAGTCCAACAAGCATGATCAGCTCCAACTGTTTCGTTATCCGCCATCCAGAGGCAGGTGGCGCTATCTATATAGGCCTGTGTCTCTGACTGAACCATTTCTAGGTGCTCGACTGAAGAACATTTGGTCTCAAGGCACTCATTACATGTACTGACTTTGACACTCAGATTATCTTCAGTGATGAATTTAGGTTTTGTGTGGGCACTAATGATGGCCGTTTTCATGTCTGAAGACCAAAAGGTGTGCGCCTCAATCCTGCCTTTGCTGTGGAGTGGCGCACTCCCCCACTGCTGATGTGATGGCCTGGGGGGCTATCGCATACAACAGTCATTCCCCCCTAGTAGTGATATGAGGGACAATGACAGCTCAGTGATATGTTCAGGGCATTCTGCAGCCACATGTGCTCCTCTCATGGCGGCTTCCAGCAGGATAATGCTCGGCCGCACACACAAGGGGGTAACAGGAGCCCCCACAATGTTGTCACACTTCTGTGGCTGTCCGGTCACCAGATGTAATGCAAATAGAACATGTAGGGGACCATCTGGGATGCAACTTTCACAGCCTACTTGTCTGCACGATCTAGAGGCCCAATTACAGCAAATGCAGAGAACTATGTCGCCGGATACCAAAAAGAACCTGTATGACTCCATTCTGGCTTGTATCACATCTTATATCCAACCTAGAGGCGGTACAACAGGGTACTAGAGCCTCCATGCCCCCTGTATCACATATTGTATCCAAGCTAGAGGTGATACAACAGGGTACTAGAGCCTCCCATCAAGGTGTCAATTTTCAGCAATAAATTCTCCTTTTGCTCTGATAGTGTAATCCCTTACTAATATCAATGTTACAATCACAAAAGTTTCATTCGATTCCGACAACTTCTTCTAGGGGAGGGATTATATAAGATAGCTACTACACATGCACTAAAAGTCACCACGATCTCTGAGATATAAGTGAAGAAAGCACCACCATGGTCTAAATTACAGAACTCATCGCTCAGAATATTCAGTGAAGCTCTCCTGACTGAATATTTGCATGGGACAGTATCCCCCAACATCCCTGGGAAGCATCCAGCACAAGTTCTGCTGAGGACATCCTATAGTGGTGATGTGTTGGTCTGTACATTAGGTATGATCAGTCCCTGGACAGGACATCCAGGAAGTTCCCAGCTTTTATTGCCCCCCACCCCTCCATGAATAGGGACTCTAAATAAAGGCTTTCACTTCTCCAGCTATCAACATTCAAACATTGACATATTTCTTAACGCAGGACTATAGATACACCATTGTAGGAAATCCTCGATCCAAAAACGCATTGCCAGTGCTTGTGAACATCATCAGTAACTCTCTTCTAAAAAGTTTCCAACGCAATGAACAAATCCAAACATGGAGTAACCCTGTCCTACCGGTGAGTACTACAACATATTCTATGCATTATGATCTCCTATACAGATAAGTGAGTCTGAAATGTATGCTGCCACTAGATCCCTTTTCGGTGCTCTGTTGGGGAGAGACTATACCATCTCCTGACCCACTCACCCCCTACGTGTCTCCACAAACTTTTTGGGTGCTCTCCTTAAGGAGATACAACACCCCTCCTGACCCATGTCACAGGCCTCTCACCAGCTAAGCCAGTAACCTACTGCACACTGATGAGGGACAATCACCCCAAAATAGCTGTCTGTGTATTGTTTTCTAGCTTGGTTTCCTATTTCCAATCACTGTTAAGACTTATTAAAAAGTCACATTAATTTGCAGGAATGCTTCCATCCAATTGGTGGCGTTGAAGAGGTATTTTTCCTTCTTCCTTATCTGCAATTGCCCAGAGGGGCTTGCATGGCCTTATAAGTCTCCTTACTTACCTTCTAGTTGTCCCCACCTCCCTTTTGAATGCTTTTCTTGGGGAGAGACAATACCATCCCCTAACTCACTCACCACCTAGGTGTCTCCACATACTTTCTGGGTACTCTCCTTAAGAAGACACGACACCCCTTCTGAACCACTAGATCCAACACTTTATTGTTATCTTGTAAGTAAATGACCCTTCTAGAAGTCCAGTGCAGTTCTGTCATTGGTATCCTTCTATAGGCATAGTCTAGTCCTGTCATTGATATAAAACTATAGGTCCACTGTAGACACAACATTGAATGATCCTTCTATACTGTAGGTCCAGCATAGATCAATCATTGAAATGACCCTTCTGTAGCTATATGAATCTAGTGTAATGTCATTAATATGAACCCTCTTTAGGTCCAGTGTAGTCATATCATTGATGGGATCCTTCTATAGTTCTTTAGTCCAGCATAGTCGTGTTTCCAGTCCTAGATGAACATATTAGTAAGGGACAGGTTTTGGCGAACAGAGGTGGATGTGTGTCATTCTTCTCTTATCTCCTGTAGATTTATGTACAAGATGTCTATGTATTTTATGGAAGTCTGTTATTCATGACCTTTGCGACAGGCATGGCACCCCACTTTGCAATGAGCAGCATTGAGGACCTTAGGGTGAGTGTCTTGCACCTTAGGGTGGCTTGCAGTGCGGGATACAAATATATAAATGGTTCTTACCACTCATTCTTCTCTGTTTTTGTGTAGATCAAGGCTCGCTCTCAGCTACAGATCTCCGGCCTCTTCCCCTCTGCATACTGGTGTGGACAGGCACTGGTGGACATACCCTTTTACTGGTTGCTGCTCTTTCTCATGCTCGCCATTGTATTCGTATTCAACTATATGATTCTTCTGGACTATTGGGTGGTATCACTGCTGGTGAGAGAGGGTCATGACCCATAGCTGCTGGGTTATTACTGGTGACATATCCATCATAGACCTGTACCCTGAATGTCAGTGTGTCCTTGTCATGTACCTCACATGTCAGTGTGTCATTCTTCTGTACAATACCTCTGTAGTGCCACCTATTAGAATTTCAATAGGTGGCACTTCAGAGGTATTGTTCCATCTTCCTTATTTGCATATTACCCAGAGGAGCATGAATGGCCTTATAAGTCTCCTCACTCACTTTCTAGGTGCCCTCCCTAAGGAGAAAAGATAGTGTTCCTGTTTCTTCTGTACTTCACATGTCAGTGCGTCATAATCTTGTACTCAAAGGCAAAGAAAGAGGTTCAACGCAGGGGGAAAAAAATCCTTAGTGGATTTCTATTCAGCTGACTGTAGAGGCGCATCCTAATTATAGTAGTTATACAAAGATCGTATCGATATTACCAGCATACAGTGATCATATAGTGGTTGATACCAGTTCTTCACAGGCATTCTGCAGACCACATAAGGCTTATATTTACACAAGTGAAAGTGATATAAGACCTACATTATACTCGCTCTTTATGCGATGCGTTTAAAAACACATCGCATTACATCACTGTTCCGTTTTTCACGCACATGAAAAAAATGCATGTTGTTCCAATAGTTAAAATGAAAAAAAAAAGTGCATATGAGTATAATGCGATTTTGTTTATGGACCCATAAGAAATAATGGGTGATTCTTGAATGAGAACTGACAAAAAATAAGACTTGCTGTGACCTTTCTACCTTGGACTCTCGGTCCGAGAGAAAAAACACCCATGAGTATAAACCCATTGAAAATAATTGGTTCTTTTCCCATGCGAGTTACGCCCATATTGCAATAAATATATACTAAATAGTGATGAGCGAGCATACTCGCTAAGGGCAATTGCTCGAGCGAGCATTGCCCTTAGCGAGTACCTGCCCGCTCGAGAGACAAGGTTCAGGTGCCAGTCGGGGGAGCGGTGAGTTGCGGCAGTCAGCAGGGGGGAGCGGGGGGGGGGGGGGGGGGAGAGGGAGAAAGAGATCTCCCCTCCGTTCCTCCCCGCTCTCCCCACAGCTCCCTGCCCGCCGATCTCTCTCTCCCCTCCCCCCTACTGACTGCCGCAACTCACCGCTCCCCCGCGCCGGCACCCGAACCTTGTCTCTCGAGCGGGCAGGTACTCGCTTACTCGCTAAGGCCAATGCTCGCTCGAGCAATTGCCCTTAATGAGTATGCTCACTCATCTCTAATACTAAATGATTACAATACAGTAAAAATTAATGACTTACAGGTGACATCCTTTCTGACTGGAGATGTTCACTTTTCTGTGTTTCTCATCCAGCCCAGACTACCATGATGTCTTCTTCCAGCCACAACTTGTCTCTACAAAATTTGCAAAACAGACATATTTGACACGCCACTAACCTTGGCCCAACCTACACAAACTGTCCTATTTATTCTACCACACATTAATAACTATCGGCCCTGATGTCTCTTTGGCTGTCCGTACTCCACCTTGGTCCTGCATGAACTACTAGGCATACTTTAGTCCTCCACCCAGCATGAAGGGTGAGCACTCACCAATGCTTTTATTACAGGGCCTCCTCTTCCATCACTTGGTAATACGCTAACCATTTCACCAAAGAGGCGGGGCTTTGCAGGTAATGAGTAGCTGTGTCATCAAGTAGGTGGTGCTTTGTTCATAGTAATAGTGTTTCTTCATAAGGGAGAAGTATCACTCTCTTACATTATGACTACTCACTAAGGCTAAATGTAACATTACTGACTGCCATGGTGTACTCTGTGCTTCTGGATCACGTGAAGATTTTGCGTGTGAATACCAGTTGGAGAAACAAATTTACATTTTGGATCCCTATGATTGACACGTTCATGACTGAAATTCAGTGCCAGTTGAATATTGTTGTAGGCAACCTAGCAATCGCGGTGCATCGTAGAACCTGGAAGCACCGCATGTCGAATAATAGGAAGGAGGGTTCCGGCACTTCGGTCAGGAACAATTTCTATATGCCATGTTCACAATCCCAAAGACCCATATTTCACAATCCGGGGCTCCCCCGCAATGGTACTTTATGATTAAAACATGAGTTGTCAACTTGAACATAATGACCGGGACCATCGCCCAAAACAGGGTTAGTACAAACATAGACACTTCATGCTTCACGATAAAAGTTAACAACTTTGGCGCTTTGGATATTCCAGTCAGTTGTGCAGCTTGTTTTTTAGAAGTTTCCAAATTCCGGGGGTCAGCAATGTGTAGTCACTCCTTTAGAGAGATGTGCAAGATCTGAAGAACCCCCATGACGATGCACAGTTCTTGTTAATACACTTATACAACAAAAACATCCATTAGTTCATTGGCGACGAGCGATCCAACACAGAGGTTGACGGCAGTTCTCACAGTCCAGCTTGTTTGCAAGTAAATAGCACTGCTTCATGAACTTGATGACATCAGTGTTATTCGTACCAGCTATAATAGGCGGCAATGTCTTCTCAAAGAAGTGTCAGTCCATTTTAATTTGAGGTTATAATAGGATTGTCCTTTGTTGCCCATATCAACCCATCAGAGCTCAGCTTTCATTTTACTTGACCTCATTAATATATGAAAGCTGAGCTCTGAATGGTTGCTATGGGCAACAAAGGACATTCTTATCAAGACAGCTTGATAAATCTCCCCCAATGTCGCTGAGGAAGCAGAGGGACATAGTCTTCACTAATGCAATCAGGGGGGACATAATCTTCACTTTGTCCATGCTTCTGTTGGACATGGTAGTAAAGATCTATTTATGCATTATACAATTCATTACAAACTCTTGAAATATTAGTTATGTAATTACTCCTAAATAGCTAAATGTCATTAGACTCCAGACACAAAGAGTAAGGATTGTGTCGAGAAGCTATGTTTTCTTTCACTTTTGCCTATCACCATTAGAATTGCCCTGTCAGTATGTCATTGTCCTGTCCTCCAGTGCCAGTGCGCCATAGTTCTGTCCCCTCAGTGTCAATGTGTAATAGTCTTTTACTCCCATGTGCCAGTGTGTTGTGGTCCTGTCCCCTAAGTGTTGGTGTCTCATTGTCATGTAAAAAAAACCTTGGTATTTGTATAGCGCATTCAGGTAATTTATTACCCCCCACCAGGCTGGGTACTCAATTTACTAATCTCAGAAGGATGAGTCAACCTTGAGCCAGGTACCTGAACCAAGCAGGTATTGAACCTACAACCTTCAGGTTACAAGCAAGAGCTTAGGACTGCATTTCTGCTGTCTTAACACTCTGTGCCACACAAGACTCTATACACTCTCCTTCTGAGTGTCATAATCTTTTATCCCTAAGTGTAAGTGTGTCACTGTCTTGTAACCCAAATGTCATTGCCAGGAGAGAAGATTCCAGACTACAACATCAATCCTGACCTACGGATTGAGAAGCTCTTCACTATGACTTGATGTCACCTTTAGATTTTGTCACTATCTTCAGCTCCTCCTTAGCTCTGCTGTCCTTATCATCATGTTCCCATTACTGTAGATGATGGTGTTTGGTATTCTTGGAATACCCCTCAGTAATCCCCTACAATCTCTCCTAGATCATTGACGTCCTGCAGTATGGTGCCGCCATTGTCCTGTATGTCTATGTCATCTCCTTTCTATTCAGAAGAGGGAAGAGACATCACGATCGTTGGTCATTCTTCTTTGTCATGGTGAGACGCTGTTGTGTGACTTGTGTTCGTTTTCCTGGCTGCTCTACGTCTTCACAGAACATTCTTTTGTGTTATTTTCCTACAGGCAAGTTTCATCCCCGTGATCATGTTGGAAGCTATGGTTTATTACACTTCATTTGCCTTCTTGTACATGTTCCTCTTACCACCCAGCGCACTCATTGGCATGTTGATGACTGTTGTAAGTAGGACCCTCTGTCTGTATGTGGTCATTTATAATACTGTAAAGAAGCTGCTGTGATAGATAGATAGATAGATAGATAGATAAAAACTGTGCAAATATAGTTATCTTCCCTTTCCTTGGGGCGCTGATTTTATCCTTTTTCAGTCTTAGTAGGCTAACTAGACCACCAATTATGTAATGACAGAGGTCAGAGCATACATGGCGAACAGAACTGGTACAGTTTGGGGATATACAGCATGAACTGGGTGACATACCCCTCTTTACATATGTTATCCTCTAGATGAACATATAGCTATGATCACAAGATCTCCGACACTCGGTTATTAAAGTCATTGGAGCTTCTTGGTTCGGAGATCTTGAAGACCAGTTTTTCTCATCTCCAGTCTTCCACAAGTCATGCATTGAGGACTGCAGGTATCTTCATTAGGTTCAATGCCTCAGTAATTTCCTGGGGACCAAAGATAAGGACCTCTGCGGCAGACAATGGCATACGTAGAGCCTCTGGGTCCTCCTGTACATTGTCCCTCATCAGATTGTAGCTTGTCAACTGTCTTCTGCTGATGTGTTTCTGGCCAGGAGTTGACACTCAAGTAACCTTATGTTTTCTACAGGCTTCTATTGAAGAAGATAAATTGTATGAATTCTATGAATCACCAGCACAAAGCTCCTTTTACCAGTGCATCCTAGTTGTGAGTAGCTGCTTTTCTACTCTTCATTTCTGTATTGGACTCTGCTTTTCTGCCACTTGACTTGATCAATAATACATGAACTCTTAGATGGACACTGGTGTCCAGTCAAGTAGTGACATGTAAAATCAGACTTCAGGCATTTCAGTTAGGACTCCCACCCACTGGCGATATTTTCTCCACTGCGATGCGATTCTAAAGTTAAAAATCGGCATGACGCCGGGGATATCGGCATCACGCCGACATATCGCCAGTCTTTTCAATGGGGCCAGCGGCAGCAGCGCCAGCCCCATTGAAAAGACATGGAGAATGCCGGGGACTTCTGCCACAGCTGTGACAGCTGTGGCAGGAGTCCCCGGCATTCTATTCTGTTGCTTTCAATGGGATCGGCACAGCTGCCGATCCCATTGAAAGCACTGGTTTGGCAAGCCCTGTGGAATGATTATCGAGGAAGGGCTTATATTTCAAGCCCTTCCCCGATAATCATTTCACGGGGCTTGCCAAAGCAGTGCTTTCAATGGGATCGGCACAGCTGCCGATGTCATTGAAAGCACTGCTTTGGCAAGCCCCATGGAATGATTATTGGGGAAGGGCTTGAAATATAAGCCCTTCCCCAATAATCATGAATAAGTGTGAAAAATTTTTTTTAAAAATTATACTCACCTCTCCTGCTCTCAGCCGCATCCTCCTGCTGGCTCCCCGGCACTGCTACTGAGCTCTTTCAGCAGTCGGGGATTTAAAAATCCCCTCCTCCTGAAAGGGCTGTGCAGATTGGCTGAGGGCTCAGCCAATAGCAGCTGCTGCTTAGCTATTGGCTGAGCCCTCAGCCAATCTGCACAGCCCTTTCAGGAGGCGGGGATTTTTAAATCCCCGACTGCAGAAAGAGCTCAGTAGCAGTGCCGGGGAGCCAGCAGAAGGATGCGGCTGAGAGCAGGAGAGGTGAGTATAATTTTTTTTTTTTTAAACACTTATTGATGATTATTGGGGAAGGGTTTATATTTCAAGCCCTTCCCCGATAATCATTCCGCAGGGCTCGTGAAACCATTGATTTCAATGGGATCGGCAGCAGTGCCGATCCCATTGAAAGCAATAGAATAGAATGCCGTGGACTTCTGCCATAGCTGTGACAGCTGTGACAGCTGTGGCAGAGGATTCCTTCATCCCCGCGGTCCCACAGCTGTGGCAGAAGTCCGCGGCATTCTCCCTATGCTTTCAATGGGGCTAGTGCGGCTGTCGCTAGCCCCATTGAAACCATTTGCGATATGCCGGTTCTATACCGGCCTCTTTCTTGCGCTGCGATGTGAGATTTTTCTCGTGCTCTCGCAGCGCAAGAAAGAAAATATCGCCAGTGGGTGGGAGCCCTTAGTCATACATTAGTCAGTTGTTAGATCATAAATAGATTTTGAGCCCTGTTTGCATTTTCTGTGATCCAAAAGACCTTGTTGTGGCAGTGGTTGGTGAAACCTGGAAAGTCATTTATGGCAAATGACACCTTTTTAGTAGGAGTCCATCCAAGATCAGGGTAGAAGCCCCACCAGCGTTACAGAGCAAAGCAGAAGCAGAAGTCCCACTCTGGTCACTGAGCAGGGCAAAAGCCCACTGAGGTCATACGGAATAAGCCTACACAGGTCATATAGCAGAAGAAGCCCCAACCAGGTCACAGATTAAGGCAGAAGGGTTGCCCCAGTTAAAGTTCTAGGCAGAGACCCTGCCTCATAACATGATAAAAACTGTCTGAACAACATGCACTTTAAGACAGTTAGGCTGGCTTCACACGGCCGTGACGGGCTCCGCCGCAGAATTCCGCAGAAGAGCCTGTCACGGCGCCCCCCAGAGTCCCCAATACTTACCTCCGGATCCGGAGTCCTACATCCCGCATGACACTTCAGTGCGCATGCGCAATAGAGCGCGTGACGCGCCGCAGCGTCACATGACGCGCCGGCCGAGTCATATGACGCGGCTAACGATAGGCGGGGAAGCGGTTTCACGCTATCTTTCGCTGTGCTACAGCGGAAGATAGCGTGATGGACGGCTTCCATTGACTGCAATGGAAGCTGTCCGCGCGTACACCCGTGGCAAATAGAGCATGCCGCGGGTGAGGATGGGCGATTTTACGGTGCGGAATTCCACCGCGGAATTCCGCACCGTAAAATCACCCGTCCTCACCCGCATTGTACTATTAGGTTCAATAGAACCTAATAGCTACGCGGCAGAAATCCGTCCGTGGGAAGGAGCCGTTAAGGGGCGATCAAATACCTTTGTATATATACATGAGGGGACAATACAAGGATCTCTCCCATGATCTGTTTATACCCAGGACTGCAACGGTAATAAGAGGGCATCCTGCATGGTTAATCACCAACACACAGGGGGTTCTTTACTGTAAGAGCAGTGAGACTGTGGAACTCTCTGCCTGAGGATGTGGTGATGGCAAAATCCATAGAGGAGTTTAAGAGGACACTACATGCCTTTCCAGAGCGCTATGATATTTTAGGATATAGACACTAAATAACCAGCGGGTTGTTGATCTGG
Source organism: Eleutherodactylus coqui (assembly GCF_035609145.1). Classification (NCBI taxonomy): domain Eukaryota; kingdom Metazoa; phylum Chordata; class Amphibia; order Anura; family Eleutherodactylidae; genus Eleutherodactylus; species Eleutherodactylus coqui. The sequence continues at coordinate 104,563,501 of NC_089849.1, forward strand.
ATCTTGGAGTCAGGTGGGAACTTTCAAAACATTGATCCAGGGATTATTCTAGCTGCCATTTCGTTGTCAGGAAGGATTTTCCCCCCGAAATGGGCTAAATTGGCTTCTGCCTCATTGGGTCTTTTTTGCCTCCTTCTGGACCAACAAGGGGGGATTGAACCAGGCTGAACTAGATAGACATTGTCTCCCTTCAGCCTAACATACTATGCTACCTTGTGGCTGGTGTTAGTAATCCCAATGGACAGTAAATGACCATGGTTTTGTCTTTCTTTAGATAACCAGATGGTTGTCATCCACATTTTATCAGAAATGTTTGATGTATATCATACAAACAAGTAACATGGGGTGCGGCTTTGGCGACCTCTTATAATTAACAGATGAAGCAGTCTGGCGAGTGCGATATCATGGCACCTCCTCTATACAATTAAAGGATGAAGTGTATTGAAAAAGGGGGGAAACAAAAAGGTACTACAAAGGGTGAATACTAGAGATGAGCGAGCATACTCGTCCGAGCTTGATGCTCATTCGAGTATTAGGGTGCTCGAGATGCTCGTTACTCGGGACGAGCACCACGCGGTACTCGTCTCGATTAAACGAGCACTGACCATTGAATTCAATGGAGCCGGCAATACAGCCGGCTCCATTGAAAGCAATGGCCTGCCGGCGAGCGCGGGATGAATTGTCGGGAAGGGCTTAAATATATAAGCCCTTCCCTGCAATTCATCCAGAAATGTGTAAAAAATATATATATATATATCTACTCACCTTGTCCCGGCAGAACGATGTTAGCCCATTGAATTCAATGGAGCCGGCAATACAGCCGGCTCCATTAAAAGCAATGGGCTGCCGGCGATCGCGTGATGAATTGTCGGGAAGGGGTTAAATATATAAGCCCTTCCCTGCAATTCATCCAGAAATGTGTAAAAAAAAATATATATATATATACTCACCTGGTCCCGGCAGACGGAGTTCAGCGCGGCCAGCAGCAGTCCTCCTGAACTGCTCTGAACAGCTGTGAGTAGTATTCAGCAGCCGGGGATTTAAAATCCCCGCCTGCTGAATGAGCTGCCTCTAATTGGTCACAGCCTGACCAATCAGAGGCAGATTCCACTCACACACCCATTCATGAATTTATGAATGGGTGTGTGACTGCTGCCTCTGATTGGCTCAGCGGGACCAATCAGATGAGAGGCAGCAGTCACTCACCCATTCATAAATTCATGAATGGGTGTGTGAGTGGAATCTGCCTCTGATTGGTCAGGCTGTGACCAATTAGAGGCAGCTCATTCAGCAGGCAGGGATTTTAAATCCCCGGCTGCTGAATACTACTCACAGCTGTTCAGAGCAGTTCAGGAGGACTGCTGCTGGCCGCAGCTGAACTCCGTCTGCCGGGACCAGGTGAGTATATATATATTTTCTATTTTTACACATTTCTGGATGAATTAAGCCCTTCCCTGCAATTCATCCAGAAATGTGTAAAAATAAAAAAAATATATACTCACCTTGTCCCGGCAGAACGATGTTAGCCCATTGAATTTAATGGAGCCGGCAATACAGCCGGCTCCATTGAAAGCAATGGGCTGCCGGCGAGCGCGGGATGAATTTTCGGGAAGGGCTTAAAAATATAAGCCCTTACCTGAAAAAGAAAGATTTTAGTGTAAAAAAGAATAAAAATGCAGGCATTCTCTTCAATGGAGCCGCTGCTGCTGCCGGCGACTCCATTGAAGACAATGGTCCGCTGGCACACCTGAATTCTTTTCCAGGGAAGGGCTTTACATATAAGCCATTCCCTGGAAATGAATTAAAAGTGATTTAAAAAACAAAAAAAATAGATACTCACCTCCCTTCAGCTGCCGGGGCACAGCCGTATCTTCTCCTGCTGTCCCCTGCACGGTGGTACTGTGGAGGATTTATTCCATCTCCCTTATTTGCATATTACCCAGAGGAGCGTGCTTGGCCATTTGAGTCTCCTCACTTAGTTTATAGTATATAGTTGCTCTCCCTAAGGAGAAAAGAGTGTTTCTGACCCCCGTCCCAGGCCCCTCACTAGCAAAAAGCCAGACTCCTACTGTACACTAATGAAGGGCAATAACCCTGAAGCGCACACGCACGGCGTGACTTGGCTTTTAATTCCCAGTCATTGTAATAAGGCTTGTATAAAAAGTCTGACTTTGACTTGAAGGAATGCTGCTTTTCAATAGGTGGCACTGTGGAGGATTTATTCCATCTCCCTTATTTCTATGTGCAAAGCATGTGCATTTGAGCGTGGCAAAAAAAAATATGCACCAATTGAAATGACTAGCTAGTTTAATGTGGTCCACATGTGTTCTTTTTCCTGGGCAATTACACAGTGTTTAACGCATCTCCTAGCATATTTTGTGCGCATGTGCGCCCCCTCCCCCCCCCCCCTCATTGACTTATATGGGGACTTTTGGTGCACAAGTGCACAGGAAAATAGAACATGCTGCATTTTTTTTGCGAGACCAAAATGCACAGGAAAAAATTCGCATGTGAATGAACTTATTGAAATCAACGGGTTCTATTATCTGCGTATTGCATCCACATAATATTTGTGCCATATACATAGTAAGACGTATGTTGTTGTTTTACTAACAGTTTCTAAGACACAGAGCATGCAGCTTTGTCATAAGTAACTTTTGTAATGGTTTACTAAGAGAGAAGTATCACACATGCTGTAGACTTTAAATTGTTGAATTTGTGGGGAATGCCGCACTATATAACCTCTTGCATTGCAACAATAAAATAGAAGCGCTTGTAAACATCACTTAACTGTTTGTCTGTTGCAGCCGTTCGGAGGTTCCCACCTTGCTTTCAGGCCAGACCAGGGTTTAGCAGTATTCCTACCTTTCCTGGAGCTGAGGGGTGTGGTAGCTGCAACAGTGATGTCAGTCATCACCTGGTGCTGAGTAGCTCTGCTCCTATTTAAGCAGTGCTAGTATTGGCCCCTGTGCTGGTCAATGTTTCTGTTGCCGCTGGATAGCTGCTGAGGAACACATCCTGCTTGAAGCTCCTTCGTGCTAGCTAAGTTCCGATATCTGTTTTGTTTGGTTTTCTGTTTCCCTTTCTTTTGGTTCTAGGGCTCCCTGATAGGGACTTGTCAGTGGCCCAGGCACGAGTGCGGGTCCGCACCCATCAGAGCGATCGGCCCGCCGAGTAGGCAGGGCCCCCCTCCTGGGTTAGGGGTTTATAGGTAGAGGTTTTCCCGTAGTTTTATGTTTCTTTTGCACAGGTGTGCCTTTTCGTTTGTTTTGCATATTGCATGTCAGGTTGGACGCAACATTGTCATTGTTCACTTCTCTGATGCATCAAATAATAATTAGGCATACCTGATTGATATGTGTACAATACCCCTTAAAGGGGTGGTCTCGCGGCAGCAAGTGGGTCTATACACTTCTGTATGGCCATATTAATGCACTTTGTAATATACATCGTGCATTAAATATGAGCCATACAGAAGTTATTCACTTACCTGCTCCGTTGCTAGCGTCCCCGTTGCCATGGTTCCGTCTAACTTCGGTGTCTTCTTGCATTTTTAGACGCGCTTGCGCAGATGCATCTTCTCCCTTCGGCTGGTCTAGGAAGCATTGGCGTTTTGGCTCCACCCCCTTGTACGCATCATCGCGTAGCTCCGCCCCATGACGTGTGCCGGTTCCAGCCTCCTGATTGGCTGGAATCGGCACATGACGGGGGCGGAGCTACGCGATGACGCGTACAAGGGGGCGGAGCCAAAACGCCGATGCTTCCTAGACCAGCCGAAGGGAGAAGATGCATCTGCGCAAGCGCGTCTAAAAAAGCAAGAAGACACCGAAGTTAGACGGAACCATGGCAACGGGGACGCTTGCAACGGAGCAGGTAAGTGAATAACTTCTGTATGGCTCATATTTAATGCACGATGTATATTACAAAGTGCATTAATATGGCCATACAGAAGTGTATAGACCCACTTGCTTTCGCGAGACAACCCCTTTAAGTATCACCTAACTTAAGTGATAACTTTAACACCTGAAATGCTTTGTATAGGTAAGTTTTATTAAACCAGATTGGACTGCAATCTTCGGAAGTCTGTGTTTTTGTCATTGTCATCTTACTGCAGGACTTCACTCTCTGTTCCTGTTTAGTTTCCTTATCTGTATAATGTCTGGAAGAGTTTCTGCATCATAGTAACACTGTTGTCTTTCTTCCAGACCTTTGTGCACATCATCTTATTTCCGGGGATCTTGTGGGCTCTAGAGTGGAGATATGGGACAAGAGGTCTGACCAGAGACCCAGTGTTCAGGTTGGTGGATGATGCTTCCCAGCAGTATTGATGAAGGTCACCATCCTGGTTAGACTCATCCTCCTTACTTCACTTCCAGACACAGTGCGAATAAGAATGTCATTAAAATGTATGTTTTTATTTGGTAGAAATCAGCTTAAAAAACATGTTTCGAAGCAAAACAATGCTGCTTCTTTAGTATTGCTAGGGACTTACGCTAGTTATTAGCAGGACAGGGGCTGGGCACATGGATTAAGATGCTCAGCCCCCGCCCCGCTATTAAACTGGTTCTACCAAATAAAAACTGAGAAACTTTAGCCCCTTAATGCCACAGGACATAAGTTGACCCCCTGACTGGGGGGCCAAATGTATATGTTTTCTCTCCCTGCCCTAAAAAAAAAATAAAGTTTTACACAATTTTTTTTTATATACCTAAAAATGGTAACAATAAAAACTACAGTTTGCAATGTAAAAAACAAGCCCATATTTGGCCATGTCAGCACGAAAATAAAAAAAGCTGACTTTTAAAGAGTGGAGATGAAAATTCTCAAAAAGTTGTTTTTCCCTATGGCCGGAATAGGCCATGTCCTTAAGGATTTAATGACAACATCTGTGTATGTGCATGTATACGGTATTAAAGGGTTGTGCCCTATTCCCAGCCTTTTATACCATAACATTCTGTTCTACATATATCTATGCATGGGTTGAGACTTTTCTAGGTTGTCTAACTTGACACCCCATACATATAGATCTCTTGCTACTTCATCTTCAAGATACCTAACTGACAAGGTTTTACTAACCGCCATGGCACCTGATCTCTACTAAAGTAGTTCCATTCCTTTTTCTATACCATATCATCTACAGTGTGAATAAGGGAAGTGTAGTGGTCCAGAGTTAGACGTTACATAAGCAATGTAGTCACTTTTAATTAAATAAATGTGTACGACTTTAATGCATAAAACTCATGCTTGTCACTCATATTCCGCCTGACAATCCACTCTGTACCATATTGGCTGACATGGCTCTCATCCCCATTGAGCAATCCATCCTCCAGCAAAAACTCAGGGATTGACTAGCCAGGGAGGGAGAACATAGAAGGCCTGTGATTGGAGGATTAGCCCTCCGCATGGGTTGTTTGTGAGAAGTCAGTCAGAGAGAGTGGCAGTTGGGGTTTGGGAGCAGAAGAAGAAGGAGTTAAAAAGAGCCAAAACAAGAGCAGGAGAGAGAAGAGCCAGTGCGGTAAGAAGAAAGAGGTGTGAGTACACAAAGTGAGTTACCTCAAAGATAGACAGAGGAAAGAAGGAAGAATCAGTTTATATAATAATAGAGAAAGAAAAAGGTAGAAGAAGAATAAATGAGATCTATTTAAAGTAAAAGAGGAAGAGAAAAGAAGGGCAAAGCGTAGTTTCTGAAATGCTGTGTTCTTTGTGGTTTTGAAGTCAATATCTTTTGCCATGTTTTTTAACATCCAAATGTAAGCTGTAGATTAATAGAGAATTAGATATATTTTTGTAGCTTTTTTTCTTGGTTGTGGTTAGTGTTTTGGGGGGTCCACAGAGTTTTTCATAATCACAGCCTGCTCAAGTTATGGCTTTTTTTGGCATTTTTTCATAGGTTTTTCTATAGGAAATAAAATTCCAAAAAGAAAAAAAAACTGTGACCAGAAACTGCATGAAAATACCTGTAAAAATCACCCATGACGTCCATGGCATTTCTTAAAAGCTAAAAAAGCTGAAATACAAAAATAATGTGTGAAGGAAGCCCAAAACTCATCTTCAGCTGCCTCCATTAGACTCTGTTCTGCTCGCTCGCTCTTTACAAATGGAAACCAGCAGAGCTTTTCTTAGACTGATTTCACATCTGCGTCGGGGGTTCCGTTTTCCTGCTCCATTCGAGGATCAGGAAAGAAAAATCCCCTGGCCGAACGGATCTGTCTTCTGATGGAACCCCACTGACTACAATGGAATCCATTTGGTTTCCGCTTAGTTGCCTGTCCTTTCACCGAAATTACTACATAATTATATCACCCCTGAAGAGGTATGACCACTGCTGACAGAGCTGCCGACATTGTTGTAGTATGACTTTAACTTACCCTCATCCTAGCCCAGACACTAATGCCATGGACCCTAACCCAACAACCAACCTAAACCCCCAACTCCACTAATCACTATAACATAGCCCAGCTTCATCTCACACATACATATACACATGCATGCACACACGTATACTGTATAGGCACACGCATGAACAGACTCTGAGCATTTAACACATGCAAATAGAAAATAAGTACCTGACCCGCCTGGGATCTAAATAAACATTAGCAGGATTTTTTACTTATGAGCCTTTTAGACAAACCGACTATCGTTCAAATGAGAGAAAGTGACCAATTATAATCATTTAGTCTAAGAGCACGCCAACAATGAAACAACGAACGATAATCATTCACTTTTCGTCGACCCTTAGCCTGACTTCACATAGATGAGCGCATTATGGGGCCGTGAATCACGGGTGCGAGGCGTTTTTAATTCAAAACAACTTTGCATGGTTATGGGGATATATATATAATATATATATATATATATAATGTGTGTGTATTGCACACATACATATTGGTTGTATCACTTTATTTTCTTCTCAGAACAACACGGAGGAAAGTGAGTGTAAAACTGAATCCTGAAAACATTGATGATGCGGAGGAAGAAGTTGTGGCCGAAAGAGAAACAGTGAAACAAGCCAAAGCCAGCAAACATCTGGAGGAGGTAAGCTGCCAAAACCAGGGGCGTCATCCTGTTATCTGTGTTACGCCAGTCCCTGGGGATGCCACTCTGCCAAGCCGCAAATAGGAGGTGAAAGGGAAATTAAAATCACATAACCCTGTCGGTTATCCGGAGATTATCATCATCAGTAGTCTAGCATTAAGGATCTCTGCCCCTTCGGCATCCCCACAACTGGTTCATTGCATTCAGAGATGAGTAGGATCCACTGGACACCCTCACTGTATAGAACCGCATGTCAGAAGATCTCTTAGTCTCTGCAGCTTCCTTTTCTTTTCTGCTTCCTTCACCTTTTTATTTTTCCTCTTCTTCTTGTCCTTTTTTTTATCTGATTCTCCATCTTTATTTTCCTATTCCTTTGCTTCACCATTTTACGTACAATCAATTCTTTTTACTCCCTCTTCTCCATCCTCTTTATCATCTTCTTCTCTTACTCTATTTTGTCCTCTTCTTCCTCTTCTAATTTATCTTCCTCTTCTCCTTCATTTTATTCTCGCTCCTTATTTCCACTTTTTGCCTCCTCTTTCTTCTTCTTTCTTTTCCTCTTCTAATTATTTTTCCTCCTCTTCCTCTTCTAATTCATCTTCCTTATCTTTTTTTGTTTCTTCCCCCTTTTTCATCTTCTGTCTCTCCTTTGTATTCTTCTTCTCTTTCTTCCTCACCTTGTTCCTACTTCTCCTTCATCTTCCTCTTATTATTTTTCCTCCTCTTCTAATTCTTCTTACTTCTTTATCTTTTTTGCTTCTTTCTCCTACTTCTTTCTTTCCTTTGTATTCTTCTTCTCCTTCCTCTTCTTCTCCTTCTAGGCACCAGCCATCATTGTGGACAATCTACGTAAGGAGTTCAAAGTCAAGTCAGGTTTTTGTGGCTTTAAGAAGAAGAAAAGAGTTGCCACCAAGAACATTTCCTTCTGTGTGAAGAGAGGTGAGCTGCAGCAGACCCCACCCATGCTTGGCATATAACGCTGACATTCACCACAAGTGGCATCATTTCAGCCAGTGTGTCAGTTACAGCTCATCTCATGTATTGACATATAATATGACAGATTTATGATGGCAGAAGCCTTCTGATAACTTTACCCCCACACATATCACCTCCATTTACCTTCACACTGGCGCCACTTCTATGCCAGAATCTATTTGGTGACAATAAAAAGTCATATTTCATAAGTTTGACTAAATCCTGGCCAAGCAGTAAGTTATGCCCACTTTTCACTCTGACTTTACAAGCAATCTACGTGGTAGAAATAGTTATTACATATATCACACGGCAGATAACATGAAGTAAAATGCTTCAAATAAGTGCAAGCACAATGATAAATGCGGGCCCGTGCTCCCACTGTAGTGTACAGAAGTTAGTGCATAGAAGTTTCTAGACGTTTCTGAATGACCTATGTATGTCTTGTGCTTATGTTTTGTCAGTGTCTTTTATGTGAGTGAATTTGATATGTATTGCACCTCTGCAGCACTGAATAGGTTACTGTCTGGGTTATGACTGGAAAATGTATCTCCTTGTATGTCGTGTGACCTTGTTTTATATATGTGTTTGCAAGGTGTATGAGAGAGGTCTTTTGCATTCAATGTGAGTTGGAGAGCCTGTCTGCACACAGACACCTTCAGTCTGTGTGTAGTTGCAACATCCTAGAGGGGTACCCCAGACACTTGACAGCGTGGAGAGCTTAGGTGTTGGCTTGTCATGCCAGCACTTACGAGGCTCTCTTCCCAGAGGGATGACACGTAGCCAAGACCAGAGCAGGATTGCAGGCCACCGTTTGACACCCCTACGATAGGGAATGCCCATAAACAGGATCATGGGAGTAGGAGTTGCCACGGGTGACCTCACCGTTCCCACACACCGGTATGTTACATGGCGGAGAATAAACACAGACACTTGTGTATAGTACCTCGGGTCCCAGGAACGGTTAGGGCCCGGTATAACTTTACTTGATATAACTTTGGCAAAACAATTATTTACAGCAATTTAGGTACAATTCTTCACAGTACAGGTAAGGAAAGAAGGCCAGAGGTCAGGGAGGATACACAGAATGAAACCGGTCCTACAGTCTGTGTTATCTATCAGGTACTGCTCCTGGACGGGCAGTACTCCGGAGGAGAAAAGGGGGTAGGGGGTCACTCCACAGACACTGTGTTAGTAATTATTTTAAAGATTAGCACCCCGTGCTGGAGATGCTTGGGTGTGAATTAGTAGCGTACTTCTACATGGTGATCCTGGCTTTGGATGGCCGTATAAGAAAAACTTGTGGGTGTGAATTAGTACCACTGCACTGGGTGTCTCTATACAGAATTACTTACGAAGGCTCTCTCTCTCTGATGTTTTGGGGCTCACACCACTCACATCCAGATATCAGTCGCTACGGGACATCTCTTTCTCTCCTCCATATTCACCACAAGGAAGCTGAAGGTGCTTCCATGTGGCTCTGTGTTTTTGTGGTACTCTCAGAAGATGGGTTCTGAACACAGATTGAAGACCTCTTTCCGCTCTCAAGCACTCCTATTTATATTCTCACTTATGCCACATGACATGACAGACTAATACATTTACATGCAAGCAAGGAGTTTATTGAAGTTAACCTTTCAAGCGCCGCAGCTGTGCAACACACACACTGGATATGACAGGACAAGCTTGGCACAGTGCATCTACAGAAGGCAAACATGTATGACATTTATGGAAGGGAGCAGGATGGTGTGCTGGGCCACTACATAGTGAAAATGGAAGAAGCAGAGTGAATGCTATGCATGTGTCCTGGGCCTAGTCCACCCAGACCTCTATGCTAAAGGCTAGGAGAACCCACAAGTCTGCAAGAGCCCACCGTGCAGCACTGAATGTCTATCCCAGAGCATGAGTATGTACTGGTAGAGAGTTTGAGAAAGAGAGAAGAAGAGTGGCCGGGGACAGAACTTCGCAGATAACTTGGCCTATGGATTCAGCTGTCATCCCAAGTTGTTCCAGTTATTATTCAAGTAAATGGGCTTTACCGTCCATTCCCGGTTCAGCCTTTAAAAGTCATTCTTGTGTGAGCGAGCATACTCGCTAAGGCAAACTACTTGAGCGAGTAATGCCTTATGCGAGTAACTGCCCACTTGTCTCTAAAGATTCGGGTGCCGGCGAGGGGCAGGGAGCGGCGGGGGAGAGCGGGGAGGAACGGGGGGGGGGGGAGAGATCTCTCTCTCACTCTCTCCCCCCCGCTCCTCCCTGCTCACTCCCCCAACTCACCGCTCTTCCCTGACGGCACCCGAATCTTTAGAGAAGAGCGGGCAGATACTCGCATAAGGCACTACTCGCTCGGATAGTTTGCCTTAGCGAGTATGCTCGCTCATCTCTATTTATAAGGAATCTTGACAAACTAATCTGATCGGCTTCTACGAGGAGGTAAATTCTAGATTGGACCGGGGAGAGTCATTGGATCTTCTATATCTTAATTTTTCCAAAGTATTTGATACTGTGCCACATCAATGACTATGTCCACCATGACATCATATTAGACCTCTGGGGTCATTCACATTTTTTTTTTTTTTTTTTTTTTTAAAGTTCACACTTTTCCACTGTAGCTGGGGCATCCACAGGAGCAACATCCATAGGAGCCCTAGTTACTGTGGAAAACATCACCCTGTAGTGACATTAGGCACTTCTTCCTGGGTTAGACTGGTGACATTTAGTGGAGAGTTTACTTTATCACTCTGCATCTCATCCAGCATTTCATTTTGCTCTGTGAATGCAATGAAGAAAAAACAATTTAATAGATTTGCTTTCTCCTCATCAACCTCTACAGTTTCTCCTATATTATTTAATAAAGGGCCAACACTATTAATCTTTTTACTATTTATATAATTAAAGAACAGTTTAGGGTTAGTTTTACCCTCTTTTGCAATGATAATTTATTATATTATGGTCACTATTTCCCAGGTACCCTCCGACCTGCACCTCTGTTATTCTGTCACTTCTGTTCGTTGGAGCTGCGTTTTTTTTTTACGACCAAAATGCACAGAAAAGTATGCGCATGTAAACAAACCCTTTGAAATCAATGTGTTGCGATTAGAGATGAGCGAGCACCAAAATGCTCGGGTGCTCGTTACTCGGGACGAAATTTTCGCGATGCTCGAGGGTTCGTTTCGAGTAACGAACCCCATTAAAGTCAATAGGCGACCCGAGCATTTTTGTATATCGCCGATGCTCGCTAAGGTTTCCATTTGTGAAAATCTGGGCAATTCAAGAAAGTGATGGGAACGACACAGCAACGGATAGGGCAGGCGAGGGGCTACATGTTGGGCTGCATCTCAAGTTCCCAGGTCCCACTATTAAGCCACAATAGCGTCAAGAGTGCCCCCCCTCCCAACAATTTTTACTTCTGAAAAGCCCTCATTAGCACTGCATACCTTAGCTAAGCACCACACTACCTCCAACAAAGCACAATCACTGCCTGCATGACACTCCGCTGCCACTTCTCCTGGGTTACATGCTGCCCCCCCTCCCCCCCCCCCCTGCACGACCCAGTGTCCACAGCGCACACCAAATTGCCCCTGCGCAGCCTTCAGCTGCCCTCATGCCAGACCACCCTCATGTCTATTTATAAGTGCGTCTGCCATGAGGAGGAACCGCAGGCACACACTGCAGAGGGTTGGCACGGATAGGCAGCGACCCTCTTTAAAAGGGGTGGGGCGATAGCCCACAATGCTGTACAGAAGCAATGAGAAATCCAATCCTGTGCCACCTCCATCTGGAGCTGCACACGTGGGCATAGCAATGGGGAACCTATGTGCCACACACTATTCATTCTGTCAAGGTGTCTGCATGCCCCAGTCAGACCGCGGTTTTTTATAAATAGTCACAGGCAGGTACAACTCCGCAATGGGAATTCCGTGTGCACCCACAGCATGGGTGGCTCCCTGGAACCCACCGGCTGTACATAAATATATCCCATTGCATTGCCCTGCACAGCTGAGGTAATGTCAGATAAAATACAGGTGGGCTTCGGCCCACACTGCATGCCCCAGTCAGACCGGGGTTTTTAATACATAGACACAGGCAGGTACAACTCCCTAATGTGAGGTCCGTATGGACCGACAGCATGGGTGGCTCCCTGGAACCCACTGGCGGTACAAAAATATATCCCATTGCAGTGCCCTGGACAGCAGAGCTAACGTCTGATTAAATACAGGTGGGCTTCGGCCCAAACTGCATGCCCCAGACAGGCTCGAATTTTTTATAAGTATACACAGGCACGTACATCTCCCTAATGGGAAGTCCATGTGGACCGACAGCATGGGTGGGTCCCAGGAAGCCACCAGCGGTACATAAATATATCCCATTGCAGTGCCCAGCACAGCTGATGTAACATCAGCTTTAATGCAGGTGGGCAAAAAATTTATTGGATTACACTGTAGGCGAGGGCCCCCAAAAATTGGTGTACCAACAGTACTAATGTACCTCAGAAAAATTGCCCATGCCCAACCAAGAGGGCAGGTGAAACCCATTAATCGCTTTGGTTAATGTGGCTTAATTTGTAACTAGGCCTGGAGGCAGCCCAGTTAAAATAAAAATTGGTTCAGGTGCAAGTTTCACTGCTTTAATGAGCATTGAAACATATAAAAATTGTTTACAAAAATGATATGACTGAGCCTTGTGGGCCTAAGAAAAATTTCCCATTCGGCGTGATTACGTGAGGTTTTAGGAGGAGGAGCAGGAGGAGGAGGATGAATAGAATACACAGATTGATGAAGCTAAAAGGTCCCCGTTTTTGATGGTGATAGAGAATGATGCTTCCATCCGCGGGTGCAGCCTACGTATTGTTTAGGTATCGCTGCTGTCCGCTGGTGGAGAAGAGAACTCTGGGGAAATCCAGGCTTTGTTCATCTTGATGAGTGTAAGCCTGTCGGCACTGTTGGTTGACAGGCGGGTACGCTTATCCGTGATGATTCCCCCAGCCGCACTAAACACCCTCTCTGACAAGACGCTAGCCGCAGGACAAGCAAGCTCCTCCATGGCATACAGCGCGAGTTCAGGCCACGCGTCCAGCTTCGACACACAGTAGTTGTAGGGGGCAGAGGCGTCACGGAGGACGGTCGTGAGATCGGCTACGTACTCCCTCACCATCCTTTTACAGTGCTCCCGCCAACTCAGCCTTGACTGGGGAGCGGTGACACAGTCTTGCTGGGGAGCCAGAAAGCTGTCAAAGGCCTTAGAGAGTGTTCCCCTGCCTGTGCTGTACATGCTGCCTGATCTCCGCGCCTCCCCTGCTACCTGGCCCTCGGAACTGCGCCTTCGGCCACTAGCGCTGTCGGATGGGAATTTTACCATCAGTTTGTCCGCCAGGGTCCTGTGGTATAGCATCACTCTCGAACCCCTTTCCTCTTTGGGTATGAGAGTGGAAAGGTTCTCCTTATACCGTGGGTCGAGCAGTGTGTACACCCAGTAATCCGTACTGGCCAGAATGCGTGCAACGCGAGGGTCACGAGAAAGGCATCCTAACATGAAGTCAGCCATGTGTGCCAGGGTACCTGTATGCAACACATGGCTGTCCTCACTAGGAAGATCACTTTCAGGATCCTCCTCCTCTTCCTCCTCCTCCTCAGGCCATACACGCTGAAAGGATGACAGGCAAGCAGCATGGGTACCCTCAGCAGTGGGCCAAGCTGTCTCTTCCCCCTCCTCCTCATCGTCCTCATGCTCCTCCTCCTCAACGCGCTGAGATATAGACAGGAGGGTGCTCTGACTATCCAGCGACATACTGTCTTCCCCCGCCTCCGTTTCCGAGCGCAAAGCGTCTGCCTTTATGCTTTGCAGGGAACTTCTCAAGAGGCATAGCAGAGGAATGGTGACGCTAATGATTGCAGCATTGCCGCTCACCATCTGGGTAGACTCCTCAAAGTTTCCAAGGACCTGGCAGATGTCTGCCAACCAGGCCCACTCTTCTGTAAAGAATTGAGGAGGCTGACTCCCACTGCGCCGCCCATGTTGGAGTTGGTATTCCACTAAAGCTCTACGCTGCTCATAGAGCCTGGCCAACATGTGGAGCGTAGAGTTCCACCGTGTGGGCACGTCGCACAGCAGTCGGTGCACTGGCAGATTAAACCGATGTTGCAGGGTGCGCAGGGTGGCAGCGTCCGTGTGGGACTTGCGGAAATGTGCGCAGAGCCGGCGCACCTTTCCGAGCAGGTCTGACAAGCGTGGGTAGCTTTTCAGAAAGCGCTGAACCACCAAATTAAAGACGTGGGCCAGGCATAGCACGTGCGTGAGGCTGCCGAGCTGCAGAGCCGCCACCAGGTTACGGCCGTTGTCACACATGACCATGCCCGGTTGGAGGCTCAGCGGCGCAAGCCAGCGGTCGGTCTGCTCTGTCAGACCCTGCAGCAGTTCGTGGGCCGTGTGCCTCTTCTCTCCTAAGCTGAGTAGTTTCAGCACGGCCTGCTGACGCTTGCCCACCGCTGTGCTGCCGAGCCGCGCGACACTGACTGCTGGCGACGTGCTGCTGCTGCTGACACATCTTGATTGCGAGACAGAGGTTGCGTAGGAGGAGGAGGAGGGTGGTTTAGTGGAGGAAGCATACACCGCCGCAGATACCACCACCGAGCTGGGGCCCGCAATTCTGGGGGTGGGTAGGACGTGAGCGGTCCCAGGCTCTGACTCTGTCCCAGCCTCCACTAAATTCACCCAATGTGCCGTTAGGGAGATATAGTGGCCCTGCCCGCCTGTGCTTGTCCACGTGTCCATTGTTAAGTGGACCTTGGCAGTAACCGCGTTGGTGAGGGCGCGTACAATGTTGCGGGAGACGTGGTCATGCAGGGCTGGGACGGCACATCGGGAAAAGTAGTGTCGACTGGGAACTGAGTAGCGCGGGGCCGCCGCCGCCATCATACCTTTGAAAGCCTCCGTTTCCACAACCCTATACGGCAGCATCTCCAGGCTGATAAATTTGGCTATGTGCATGTTTAACGCTTGAGCGTGCGGGTGCGTGGCGGCGTACTTGCGCTTGCGCTCCAACACTTGCGCTAGCGACGGCTGGACGGTGCGCTGAGAGACATTGGTGGATGGGGCCGAGGACAGCGGAGGTGAGGGTGTGGGTGCAGGCCAGGAGACGGTAGTGTGTGTGTCCTGAGAGGGGGGTTGGATCTCAGTGGCAGGTTGGGGCACAGGGGGAGAGGCAGCGGTGCAAACCGGAGGCGGTGAACGGCCTTCGTCCCACCTTGTGGGGTGCTTGGCCATCATATGTCTGCGCATGCTGGTGGTGGTGAGGCTGGTGGTGGTGGCTCCCCGGCTGATCTTGGCGCGACAAAGGTTGCACACCACTGTTCGTCGGTCATCTGCACTCTCAGTGAAAAACTGCCAGACCTTAGAGCACCTCGGCCTCTGCAGGGTGGCATGGCGCGAGGGGGCGCGAGGGGGCGCTTTGGGAAACAGTTGGTGAATTATTCCGTCTGGCCCTGCCTCTACCCCTGGCCACCGCACTGCCTCTTCCAACCTGCCCTGCTGCTGCACTTGCCTCCCCCTGTGAAGACCTGTCCTCAGTAGGCGTAGCAAACCAGGTGGGGTCAGTCACCTCATCGTCCTGCTGCTCTTCCTCCGAATCCTCTGTGCGCTCCTCCCTCGGACTTACTCCAATTACTACTACCTGAGTGATAGACAACTGTGTCTCATCGTCATCGTCCTCCTCACCCACTGAAAGCTCTTGAGACAGTTGCCGGAAGTCCCCAGCCTCATCCCCCGGACCCCGGGAACTTTCCAAAGGTTGGGCATCGGTCACGAAAAACTCCTCCAGTGGGAGAGGATTCGGAACCATTGCTGCCCATTCTGGGCAGGGGCCCGAGAACAGTTCCTGGGAGTCTGCCTGCTCCTCAGAATGTGTCATTGTAATGGAGTGAGAAGGCTGGGAGGAAGGAGGAGCAGCAGCCAGAGGATTCAGAGTTGCAGCAGTGGACGGCGCAGAATTCTGGGTGGTCGATAGATTGCTGGATGCACTTTCTGCCATCCACGACAGGACCTGCTCACACTGCTCATTTTCTAATAAAGGTCTACCGCGTGGACCCATTAATTGTGAGATGAATGTGGGGACGCCAGAAACGTGCCTCTCTCCTAATCCCGCAGCAGTCGGCTGCGATACACCTGGATCAGGAGCTCGGCCTGTGCCCACACCCTGACTTGGGCCTCCGCGTCCTCGCCCACGTCCTCAAGGCCTACCCCTACCCCTCAGCATGCTGTATTACCAGTAGTGCAGAAACAGAACGCTGTAATTAAATGTGCCGCTTATTGGCCTGTGGTTGGAGGCTGACTTCGCTTATGGAACGCACAGCAGAGGCAGGAAAGAATTTTGTGCAAGCCTAGTGTAACACTTAGCTGGCTGCGTATGAATTAGGACAACTACCCACAGCAGAGACGCAGTACAGTCAAGACGGTCACAGGCAGCCCAAATAGATTTTTTTTCCCAAATTTTTTTGGAAAAGCCCACTGCCTATATAGACTGGATATGTCTTTCACTGTCCCTGCCTCACCACCACTACTGGCCGTGGACTATGTAAAATTACTGCAGGACACAATGCTCTGGACGCAATGCTCTGCACGGCCGATATACAAAAAAAAAAAAATTTCCAACACTGCAAAAAGCAGCCTCCACAGTACTGCACACGGTTAGATGTGGCCCTAAGAAGGACCGTTGGGGTTCTTGAAGCCTAAAATCAATCCTAACACTCTCCCTATAGCAGCTCCGGCATCAGCAGCACTTTCCCTGATCTCTGTCAGAATGCATCTGTGGCGAGCCGCGGGAGGGGCCGATTTATATACTCGGGTGACACCTGATCTCGCCAGCCACTCACTGCAGGGGGGTGGTATAGGGCTTGAACGTCGCAGGGGGAAGTTGTAATGCCTTCCCTGTCTTTCTATTGGCCAGAAAAGCGCGCTAACATCTCAGAGATGAAAGTGAAAGTAACTCGAACATCGCGTGGTGCTCACCTCTAGTAACGAGCATCTCGAACACGCTAATACTCGAACGAGTATCAAGCTCGGACGAGTACGTTCGCTCATCTCTAGTTGCGATGCAATAAAAAGAAGCCTCCAAAGGGAAACATGGGAGATGAAAAAAATCGTACATCGCAGAAAGATAGAGCATACTACAATTTTTTAACTTCTCAACATTGCGTCAGTGAAGACATCGCAAATGGGAAAGAAAGCATTGTAAATCATTGGTTTCATAATCTGCTTTTTTACTGACTATCGCATTAGGCGAAAATCGCGTGATTTTCTCGCCCCTGTGTGAAAGCACCCTTAGGGTGCATTCAAGCACGTGAGAAAATCCTGGTCCTAGTTCGCCTTCAAAATGGTGCGGTTTCGATCTGCTATCCATATGAAAGGCCAAGTACACAAAGAGAAGGTCACAGGATAGGGTCCAGGGCACGCCGATGCCTCAGTCGTAGACACGGAAAATAAGAAATGATAAAAACTTCCTGCACTCCTGGTATGTGAGTAGATAAAAGAACAAGCGGGTAGGAAAATAGATTTTTTTATTTTTTTAAAGTTACCCTGCCCACTTTTTCTTTTATCCACTCACATACTAGGAACTTTTTAGTTCTTATTTCCAGGATTTTTTTTTAATCTCACAGCTGAGTGCTTTTTTGTAGGTAGGGTGTTTTTGATTACACAACTGGGTGATAGCCATAGGTGATCTGATCATTGATGGGTTTCCAGGTCTTTCTGTCATATATATCACGTGTTGCCCATTTATCTTTTGTGATTTTCCAGGTGAAGTTTTAGGTTTGCTGGGCCCCAATGGTGCAGGAAAAAGCACCTCAATCTACATGCTGGCGGGGGAGATTAAACCGACGGCAGGGGAGGTGAGCATGTCGTTGCTGCAGTACAAAATGTTGTCATTATATCTATATCATAGCCATCTTCATTTTTGTAGTCAGGATCTCAGCATTCATCGTTTCTGGTCAGTTATCATCTCAGTTATTGTCAGAAGGGCCGTATTAATTGCTTCCCTTGCTGTCTTGCCCTACAGATAGTGCTGCATGGTGCTCAATGCTCTGATGGCTCCAACACATTCCTGGGATTCTGCTGTCAAGACAATCCATTGTGGTCAGACATGACTGTGAAGCAACATCTGGAGATATATGCTGCCGTGAAGGGAATGAAGAAGGAAGATGGTGCCCTGGCCATCAGGAGGTAAAATCTTTATCCTGGGATTGTGTTGTTAAAGTTAGGTGAGGAGCAGGATACAGAGAATCGAAAGACCTCTCAATATGTGTCAAGGTTCCAGTCTAAAAGTCCCATCATATACTGATCTGCTGGGAGGGTGGAGGTATAGATTCACCCTATCTTATACGAATTAGAGACCTCCTGTCAATAACTCATCTCATGGTATTTTCCAGAGTGTCTGAGGCTCTAGAGCTGAAGGAACATCTTAATAAACCGGCCAAGAAGTTGTCAGCAGGAGTTTCCAGAAAGGTTGGGTGATCTTCTGTGTCCCTTTTAATTTATACTCAGTGGTTATTTCCTCTATGGACACCTTTGAACACTTTTCTTTATTGCATTGCATGTACTTTTACAAAAAAAAATTATTTGATACAGTTTTTATTTGAAAATATTTTCATCTGGCATCTGGAGATTGTGTGTAAAGCAGTAGAGTACAAGCCAATCCATCCTGTTCTGTCCCTAGTTGTCTGATAGCTCTGTCTGCAGCCCTACTCTTCTTGCTCCAGAAAAGCTAATGTGAGCTCAAATAAAAAAAGGAAATTAAAAATAAAATGTTAATTAAAAAATGATTTAAAGGGATATTCTGTGCTTTTTTTCAACTGAGGCCTGTTCTCTGGTTAGGTCCTCAGTAGTTGATAAATGGGGGTCTGCTGCTTAGGCTCCATATGCACCAGCTGATCGTCAGGCCCGCTGTCCAGTGCAGTAAGACAGACGACATTATCAGCGACCACTGCAGGAAGTGGTAGCTGTAGCTTCACTCATATTAAAATCAATGGGAGCACCGTGTTGCTATTGCACTTTCTGCTCCTGTTAATGATAGGACCAGACATCCGATCCTGTCCGTGACGCTCCTATTGACTTCCTCCCTTGTCTGCTGATGACAGCTCCTGTCCTCAGAAGGAGAAAATGGTCATGATACCACCCTCTACACTCCCCTTCCACGAAGAGTCCTTAGGTAGTTGATAAATCACCAAAAATGATAAACAGTCGTTGTTGTGCATGGTGTTCCATGAAGTGTGATGCAACAGGGTATTTAGTCTTTGTCCCCTTTCCTTATCTGTATCTCTCTAATCATTTTATCAACATGCAATTTGTTGTAAGGGAAACAAATCAAATAAACCCCACTTTAGAATGACAATTAAAGCATAGCTAACTTCTCAGACAATTTATGCACATATAATAGCCTGTGTGTCTCATCAATTCTGAATAGGCTTTCATTAAAAAAGATTTTGTTTTAGCACAGAAAATTGAGGCTAAAGTGCAGCCCCTCTACAATATACTACTTGTTGTTAGGCACTCAGCTTCCTTAGGATGTTAGGATATGTCCTTAGTTGTAGGGGAGGAGTTGTTAGGTACGCTTTAAGATGACTTTGTATACTATAATGTACTTCTCTAACTCCTAGCAGTTGGAAAAGACCTTGAAACATTTAGCATATTTACACATAGAACATTTCCACCATCTAAATTTACATCTAGATGGGAGCAGTAACAAAAAACCTACCCTTAGTTCTAATTGCTACAGAGCCAGTCACCTTTTTCTCACTTTTTTCTTAGTTCTTTGTAATTAAAAATGGCCAATCAGTTCTTAAAGCTGTATTACAACCTATTTTAATCCACATTGATGAAAAGTCTGGTTAACTCATTCACTTTTTTTTTCAAGTCTGGTGGGAGCAGTTCCTTCAAAGATGAAGGAACTACCCAACTGGAATTCTATGTACTAAGGGCAGAGATGATGACTCTGAGCTAACAATAGGCACCCACTATTGGTTTTCTTAAGGCTGGTTGCACCAGCCATTATGTTGACCCTAGTTCTAGTAAACTCTAATCAGCTGTTGCGTTAGTTTTAGGCAGAATGCGTTGCACCATCACTTTTTGATCTAAGATTTGCGAAACAAAGTACAAGTAATTTGTGATCAAAAGTTGAACCTAAAAGAAATCTCGGACAGGGATTGGTGGCTCTAGTCAGGTGATCTTCCCAGCTGTCATATAAACCTTTCCAGCATAATGAAACCAATGGCTGCTACCTGTGGCAAACATGTGTGTTATTTCAACACCCAAAAAGCCTATCAGTTTAGTCCGCTATCTTGAATTTCTCCAGTTGAACTTCAATCAACGAGTTTGGTCCACCAAAATTGGGGGATCAAATTGATTTGAGATTTGAACCCTGATTATGGGTTAAACCACGTTGGTGCAATGTTTTTCTACTCGATCAGCGATCACCTCTTGTTGATCAAAACGTTGGTACAACGGGCCATGAATGTTTGAGTTTGAACTTTGTTACCACATTTGAGATTTTAGATCTATGTATTTTCCAGTCCTATCTGTTGGACCATTAATCCCTAAAAACCATCTGGCAACCCAGTGGTGTTCTCACATTTTTCTGCATTTTGGGCAAAATATAAGTAGTTGCTATTCTTGGATGAGTCACCTTTAAATATTCACATTTATTTCAACTAATTAGGCCTTAAATAAATGCAAGACAAAGATTACAATTCAACTTATGAACTATGTCACATAGTGGGTTATAGTCTAAATCAGTGGCTTTCAACCTTTTTCAGGCCAGCACCCCCTTTAGGTATTGGGATGGTGGCCAGCGCCCCCTGAGCCGTAAGGCCCATTTACACCAGCAAATGATCGCTCAAAGATCGCTCAAACGACAGTTTGAGGGTGCGTTCCCACGAACGTATATCGGCTCGGTTTTCACGCCGAGCCGATATACGTTGTCCTCGTGTGCAGAGGGGGGAGGCTGGAAGAGCCCAGGAGCAGAAACTCACCTCCCGCCCCCTCTCTGCCTCCTCTCCGCCCCTCTGCACTATTTGCAATGGGGAGAGGCGGAACGGGGGCGGGGCTAATTCACGGAACTTAGCCCCGCCCCCGTTTCGCCTCCTCTCATTGCAAATAGTGCAGAGGGGCGGAGAGGAGGCAGAGAGGGGGCGGGAGCTCAGTTCCTGCTCCTGGGCTCTTCCAGCCTCCCCCCCCTGCACATGAGGACAACGTATATCGGCTCGGCGTGAAAACCGAGCCGATATACGTTCGTGTGAACGCACCCTGAGTGACAGCTTTGAGCGATCATTTTGCATAAAGTATTAAGTAGCTACTCAGCTACTTAAGTACCAATTAGGCGTGCAAATGAAGCCTTAGCTGAATGCAGTGAATAGCCCAGGGCTCTTATCTGCGCTCAGATCCTTTGTTCTCCATGGGAAAGCAATGCTATCAGCGCTCCCCGTGGAGAACTTCTGATAAAAGTGATGGTCGATTTTTACGTTGGACAGTCAGCAGTGCCTGAAAAGCGAGCAGTGGGCGCACATTTACACGCACCGATTATCGCCGATTAGCGATTTATTTTTTTTTAGCAATTATCGGCTGTTGTAAATGGGCCTTTACTAGTTTAGCTGCTAAAATGTAGGTGCTAAATATTTAAAAACAGGTTAATTGTGGATACAATGATAAATAGGTTTTATTGCAGAAGATAATTTTTGGGTGGAAGCAAGCAATAATACTATCTCCAATTATCATTTGATAGAAACGTACAACATATAAAGAAAATGCAAGATGCACCTTAATCCTTAATGGTCAGAAGACTAATTAAAGTGCAAGAACAATGAAATTTGACTAATAATAAAAATAATGTTTGCCAGAATCAATCTGTGTCATTAATGGCTTCCTTGGGCCTGATGAGCAGACACCAATTTCGTGATATCTGGTTCTTTCTTCGTCAACTGCAGTCTCAAGTCACCGCTTATACATATCTGAAGTTTGTTTCTCGCTTTTGTCAGGAGCTGCTGAAGCCCCTATCCACTAAGTACGTAGATGAGTGGTGACATCACCCAAATAAGGGGTGGCCCAGCAGTCTTCAGATCTGGGCCCTAGCTGCTAATAGGAACCCATGCACCCAGGCTAGGACACATATACATGCCACCACCGACAGGGACAACTGGATAGTGTAAGAAGACACACAGAGCCATAATCACACCATACAGCAACCAATACACAAACACTAGTAGCAGATGTCAACACTATAAATGCCAGGTATTAGTTGACATTTTGATCAAAATATGGAAGCTAGCGGGCCATGTCACGCCTCTTGGCTATACCACTAGTCCCTACACTAACCAGGCATCCAGTGACATAACCAAACAAAACCCAAAACACAAACTTTTTTTGCAGCCACCACACATAGAACCTGCTCACACCACACAGAGAGAGAATGAGAACAGAGAAAGTTGACCACACCCACACCTGGGAAGACAACTGACCACACCCACACCTAGGAACACAGCTGACCACACCCACACCTGGGAACACAGCTGACCACACCCACACCTGGGAACACAGCTCTTATGTGTACTGACCTAGAGCGATTGGCTTACTGGAGACACACACACCCAGCCAGCACAATCCCCCACACCTGAGCAGGAGAGCTCCAGATCACCTGTAGTACCACAAATCCCAGGACACAGACATGACAATTACCTATTCAAAGGACAGGGAATAAATGTCTGATAAGTAAAGGTCTGACTGCTGGGACCCCAACCCATCACATGAATGGGGGTCCTATTTTACCCCACTAATGGAGCGCCAGCATGCATGCTTGGCTTTGGACTCCAGTTCTCATGATCAGTGGAGGTTCCAGAAGTCAGACCCACAACAATTAGACCTTTATCCTATATCCTGTGCATAACTCCCAAGATTTCAAGAATATTTATTTCCTTTATGTAAGGTGTGCTTTGCAATCAGCATGTTAGGGAACCCACCCATTGTCCTCCTGGATGAACCTTCCACTGGTCTGGACCCCAAAGGTCAACAGCGTATGTGGTGAGTATCCTTCTGACGTCAAGCACATCCTCCCATTGTATAACCATTACAAAATTAGTCGGAATCTGAGAAATGTCTCATTATTGTGATATAAATACTTCTAAGGAGAGCCATCCGTGCAGCCTTCAAGAACAATGAGAGGGGAGCCATTCTGACCACACATTACATGGAGGAGGCCGAGGCAGTGTGTGACCGCGTGGCAATCATGGTGTCTGGGAAACTCAGGTAAAGACACAAAGGACATCTCCTGGTTTTCTGTTGAAGACATTCAGAAGACTGATGTCCACCAGACTCCATTTCCTCACAGTGCTGATTTATGGAGTCCGACCGTAGTACACATGGATTGCGTATCCTTCTCAGCTCTTTTGAGATTTTTTCAAGATTTCTGAAGTCTTCACAGGTCTTCTGAGATCTTTTTAAGTCTTCTCAGGTCTTCAGAATTTTTGTGAGATCTTTGTAGATCTTCTCAGGCTTTCTAAATCTTCTCTCTGACTTGCAGGTGCATTGGATCCATCCAGCAGCTGAAGAGCAAGTTTGGTAAAGGATATCTCTTGGAGATTAAAGTGAAGGATTCTCAAAATGTCGATGAAATTCATCAAGCGGTAACCCGGCTCTTCCCAGACGCAGCTAGGCAGGACAGGTGATTAATAGCAAGGTCATTAACACAGGTCATCAAGCCCGGACTATTACTGGTGGGCTGCAGTGCTTGATAATACAGTGGGCCGCCGGTTCTAGTCCCTCCGTAACTGATTTTAAAAACATAATTTACATATACTCGTTACTGGTTGTGCCCCCTAAAGAGGCCATATCAGCCCCTCTTATCAGGCATGTCATGAAGCTTTTGAGTCTGCATGTTGTGGATGCGGCTCACAGCGGCTCACTGCCTATTACCCGCACAGTTTTTGCAAACTCTGCAGCTCTGTGTTTTTGTGGAATGAATGATGTTTTTTTGCACGTGCATCGTTGTATTTTACTCTGTTTTTTGCCTGTTCACATGCACGCGGCAAACAAACGTACCGTTGTGTTCTTCTTCCATTGGAATTATACAGTGTTTCACATGTCTCCTTGCATATTATGCACGCATTGACTTCTAAGGGGACCTTTGGTGTGCAAATACACAAAAAAACTAGAACATGTTTTATTTATTTTTTTGGTGCGACCGAACTGCGCCCACATACAGAAATCTGAACAAACCCTTTTAAATCAATGCGTTCTATTCTTTGTGTGTTGCATGCGCAAATATGACCCCCGTGAAGCCGGCCTAAAGTCCTAAGTTATAAATAAGGTAGTTAATTAGTTAACTGAAAATCACTGTGGCAACAGAAACTAAAAACCAGAAAGAATTAACTACTGGACTGCCACAATTAAACCATACTTGTAGGATCACACGGTGTGCTGGCTGAGACCCCAAGTGCATGCATGGTAGGCATAGTGAAATGGCGCAACCTCCGCAGAAACATAGGAGGATGGCGTCAGAATGGTGAGCTGTGAGCAGCCTTATGATGTAACAGGTGACTAACAGGCAAGACAGGTAACTAATAGGCAGGTCAGTGGCTAAAAGACTGGACAGTTAGGACTGTGATTGAGACACAGGAATGCTAATTGACAGATAGGACAAGTGATTGACCTGACAAGCAACACAGGTGATGAACAAGCAGGATACTGACATGTAGAACAGGTGATCGACTTGCAGGACTGGTAAATAACAGGCAGTATAGATGATTGAAATGGAAGACAGGTAACTGATAGGTGGGACAGGTGAATGGAAGACATTACAGGCTGTTGGCAGGACCGGTGACTGACAGACAAGGGGTTGATAGGCACCACAGGTGATTGATGTGTGGATAGGTGACTGACAGGCAGCATAGGTGGTGGAGGTGCAGGACAGGTGATTGCAAGACAAATGACTGAAAGACTGGCCGGTTGGCTGACAGACAGGACAGGTGAATTACATGCAGGACTGTTGATTGTCAGGATGGGTTATTGACAGGCAGGACAGATCATTGACCTTATAGGCACAACAGGTAATTAATAAGCAGGACAGGTAACTTAAAGGCAGGACAGGTGATTGACAGGCAGGACAGGTGATTTGTTAATTGACAGGCAGGACATTTTAATGAGAGGCCGGACAGGTGATTTACAGGTGTAACAGGTGCCAATCAAACATAATAGACAAGACAGGTTATTGAAAGCCAGGCCTGTACTGACAATAATGGTCAGAAGGCTTCGGCATTTCTTCCAGACCATTGAGGGACGCTTCACTCTTCTTGCATCTGATTCACAGGAAAGACTTAAACTAAAATGTTAAACTTTATTAGAAAATATTTAAAAGAGACAGTAGACTCAGGATACAACACAAAACAAAAAAATGGGGAAGGATGCTGTAACCACTTATGGATGATTTGGTCACTAAGTGGTAACGCAACCCACCCACCTAGGACTACAGGTCGTGAGCTTACAATAATAGAAATGCTGTTTGTGTAAATTGGTTCCAGATGTGCCAATTTAAGCTAGAACGGCAAATATATTTGATGTAACCGTATAGAGTTGGTGTAATTCTCACGTCTGTTTAATACCAACAATAACGTCAGACCGAAACATATGATAGAGTTTCCATTATATTACCATATGTAGAATTACACCAACTCTATACGGTTGCATCAAATATATTTGCCGTTCTAGCTTAAATTGGCACATCTGGAACCAATTTACACAAACAGCATTTCTATTATTGTAAGCTCACGATCTGTAGTCCTAGGTGGGTGGGTTGCGTTACCACTTAGTGACCAAATCAGCCATAAGTGGTTACAGCATCCTTCCCCATTTTTTTGTTTTGTGTTGTATCCTGAGTCTACTGTCTCTTTTAAATATTTTCTAATAAAGTTTAACATTTTAGCTTAAGTCTTTCCTGTGAATAGGATTCAAATTTCTAGCTAGACTCTTTCTGCCCCCTCTGTGAAACTCTTCTTGCATCTGGGTTGATACATTTAATTCCATTTCCCCCATGTTACTTTGTGCTCCTCCCTAGCGGTCATCATCCTAGCCCACGTGTATACATGCGGATTTTGATATGGAAAGTTCTGTAGGTGCGTCTTGCAGATTTATTCCGCTCGTGTGAAAGCCCCCTAAGACCTTGCAGTACATGAGCGGTCTGCTTTTTCCCCAGGTTCTCCGTGCTGCTGGTCTACAAGATCCCTATGACTAATGTGAAGTCCTTATCCCAGGCGTTCTTACACCTTGAGGAAGGTAAGGATCTGCTGAAGAGGTGGGGATATACCACTGTACCTGTAATGGGGGAAGGGATTCCCATCATAAACCTTACAGAATCTACAGGATCCTAGAAGTCTTCAGGCGACGCTCTGATATCTGCTTTCTCTCCCCGCAGCAAAGCATCTCTACAACATTGAGGAGTACAGCTTCTCGCAGCCCACCCTGGAGCAGGTACCCCCATACCGTGGGCAGGATTGGGGTGACGGACTGTCTGGGGGTGAATGGATGTTGGGCAGTCAGTAGAGCACTCTCTCATTCTAAGGCCGCTTTCACACGAGTACATAAACGGCGCGTTTTTACGTTCGATCGATATACACGACCATCTGAAGCATTGGTTTCCAATGCATCCGTTAACATGGGCGAATATATAGCACGTAAAAATGTTGCAATGTGAAAAATGGAACATACGCAACCGAAATACGTGCCGATGCATATACGGCAGGCAAAAAGATTAGTTCTGGAGCTATCTTCCGACCGATATATGCTGGCGGCTCCCATAGACTCCTATGGGAGCTGGGGAAAAAAGAGAGGGAGGAGGGCATTTTAGCAGCATCCAATGCTGCAAAAAGCTTACAGGTGCCTCTATGTAGGCAGTGGAAGGCATCCCGAGGATTTTGGCAGAGCGAATGTTTTCCCGGATGTGGCGTAATTTTTTCAATAAAAACGTTGCTCCCGATCATGTGATTGGACGAGAAAACGCTGGCCATGAGCGCAGAAGAACATCCATTCATGCAAATAAAGGGCGTGGGCGTGGAAGAGAAAACGTATCCCGCAGTGCAAATACGGCCATGTGCATTAGGCCTAAATTCAATTCAAAGGTGAGGAAAAGGCTGAAATCCAGCTGTTGCCTGCAGACATGGGCATTAAAAGACATTTCCTTACCTCTCCGAATCCAGTGCGGGTCTAAGCCGTCGCGGACGGATCTTCTTTCTTCAGCACGGTGGATGCGTCCATGGATGCCAGCTGACACGTCCGGCGCATGTGTAGTGCCTCTTTTTTTAAATCTCCTGGTTTCCCATGGACCGGACAGTTTCCATTGACTTC
This sequence comes from Eleutherodactylus coqui, assembly GCF_035609145.1. Lineage (NCBI taxonomy): Eukaryota > Metazoa > Chordata > Amphibia > Anura > Eleutherodactylidae > Eleutherodactylus > Eleutherodactylus coqui. Next base: position 104,590,879 of record NC_089849.1, read on the forward strand.
AATGGAGGCCGTGCCTGTGGAATCCGCAGGAATATGGAGCATGCTGCGATTTCTTCCTGCGTGTGAGATACAAACACCGGGGGGGAAAAAATCACATCTGCATGCTTTCAGCTGCTCTGCGGACGCCCATGTCTCCCTATCGGTGGCTTGATTTGCGGATCTCCCAGGTTCCGCAAATAAAATCCGCCCACAGGGTGCATGAGGCCTTAACCTTCAAATCTGCAGTGCATCTGCAAATGTATTTGCGGATGCACTGCCGATCTCCCGCACCCATAAAGATCAATGTGGCCCCTCTGCGCGCGTTAAAATGGAGCATGCTGCATTTTTTTTCCTGCGCGTGAAATACGAAAATCAAAATAAATCACATCCGCGGCTGTTAAATTAGCCGCGGATGGTCAGTGATTCCATATGGGTAAATTGATCTGCGTATTTCACGTGCGGATTTGCTAAATGAATTATGCCCATGGACACGAGGCCTAAGGCCTCATATCCACGGGGAAAATCAGGCCCGCTACGGATTCTCCATGGAGAATCCGTAGCGGGTCCCTCCTGCCCCGCGGACATGAGGCATAAAAATAAGAATTAACTCACCTCTCGCCCGCTCCGGATCTTCCCTTCGCTGCGGCTTCATCTTCTCTCCGTCGCGGCCGGATCTTTTTTCTTCGGCCCGGCTGATGCGCAGGGCACGTCGGTTGCGTGCCCCACGCATGCGCTGGCCCGAAGAAAAAAGGTCCGGCCGCGACGGAGAGAAGATGAAGCCGCGGCAAAGGGAAGATCCGGAGCAGGTGAGTAAATTCCGATTTTTGTCTCCGGACAGCTTCCATAGGCTTCAATAGAAGCCCGCGGGAGCCTTCCCCGCGGGAGACCCACACGAAAATGGAGCATGGTCCAGATTTTTTCATGCTCCATTTTTAAAAAAATCACTTTTATTGACCATCCGCAGGTATTTATCTACCCACGGGTAGTCAATGCATCCCTATGGGATGCGGATCCGCGGGCAGGAGAAGAGTTAAAATCCTCTGCGGATTTTAATTCTTCTTTTGCCCGTGGACATGAGGCCTAAGTGTCGGTGTGTCTCCTGCAGGTGTTCCTTGAGTTGGTGAGGGAACAAGAGAAGGAGGACTGTGAACTGGACGCCACGTTCCCCTGAAAAAAGCTGCGCACAGAAAGCATCTGAGGATTCAGTAAACTAAATGTTGCTTACCTCATTGGATCGCTGAAGTCATCACGTTCCACACGTGTTCCCTGCGTGTTGAGATCTCCACTCCATGTGCCATCTCTCCATACTGTACTTGTAATATGGATATTATTGTCTATCTGTCTATATTATTATATATACCTTAAAGGGTCACTCTGCTTAAAACATATTTTTCCATCCCCGCATTCATCACCAGATTGCCTGCCACACTCTGACTATCTCCTCTGTATATTGCAGTCACTTCCATGCAGTGAAGTTTTCTGTCTGATAGTTACCAGGCACCATTTTGATGGCAAGTTTTTTTGGTGTCACTTTCACATTAGTCCCATAATGCATCAGCCCAGCATTAGCTAGAGGCTGTACCATTTCTGTCTGCTGGGTGGACAGTTTAATTATCAATGCCTTCTACATTCACCTAAATAAGCTACAGACCATAAGTATGCAATCAGGAGGATGAGCTGTGATCGCCTCTATTATACCTGTGTAATCATAATCATTAACTATGAAAGGACTTTCTGTGTCCCCCTCTAGGCATTTTCTGTAGTAGGGTCCACATAATAGCATCACACAGATGTAGAAATTGACTAGTTTCAAACAGCATAAACCCAAGTAAATCTGAGCTGGTCAGAATTGAGATCACATGACCACTTAAGGAGAAAGAAGTCAGGAGCTTCAAATAGAAAGGAATAACTAACCAAGGCCACACTAGCCGACTTATATATACTGGAAGGCTAGTTCCATAATGAATTTAAAAAAATCCCTGGATGGCCCTTTAAACATTTATCACATAAAGCACAGAATATCTATATACAAGGTAAGGAAATCTGGGTCCCTTGTAACCAGAAGAATAAGACACCTGTCCTGTCCTACCTGCAGTTAGAAGAACAAGATGTTTGTTCTGTCCCTCCTGCAGCCAAAGGAACAAGATGCCAGTCCATGTCCTACCCTCCACAACCAGAAGAATAAGATGACTGTCATGTCCTGTCCCTCGGGCAGCCAGAAGAAGTAGACATTTGTCACCTATCATATCCCCATGCAACCAAAAGAACAAGACGTCTTTCCTATCCATCCTATAACGAAAATGCCTGTCCTGTCCTCCTTGTGGTTAGAAGATTAAGGAATCTGTCCTCCTTGCGGCTAGAAGATTAAAATGTCTCACCTGTTCCCCTGCTGGCAGGAGACATGCCTGCCCTGGTTTCCCCAGAAGCCAGAACAAGAAATCTGTACTGTCTCCTCTTCGTCCAGTAAAACAAGATGTTTGTCCTGTCCACCTGCAACCTTAAGACCAAGACTCCTGTCGCCTAACAGCTAGAAGCCCAAGACTCCCGTCGCCTTACAGCTAGAAGACCAAGACTCCTGTCATCTTACAGCTAGAAAACCAAGACTCCTGTCCTGTCCAACTGCAGCCAGGAGAATAAGAAGCCTCTGATGAATCCAGGTTTAGTTTGGGTGCTGACGACGGCCATGTTTGTGTCTGGAGACCTCGGGGTGAGCGCCTCAATCCTGCCTTTGCTGTGGAGCATCACACTGCCCCCTGCTGGTGTGATGGTCTGGGGGGACATCGCATACGACAGTCGGTCCCCCCCTAGTAGTGGTACGAGAGACAATGGCTATTCAGCGATATGTTCAGGACATCCTGCAGTCACACGTGTTCCTCTCATGGAAGCTTCTAAAAGGAATTTTCCAGAAGGATAATGCTCGGCCGCACACACAAGGGGGTCACAGGAGCCTCCACAAGATTTATCACCAATACATGTATGGGACCATCTGGGATGCCAACTTCGACAGCCTCCGATTTTGCACGATCTAGAGGCCAAGTTACAACCAAGTTGCCAGCCCGTATCACATCTTGCTTCCAAACCAGATACAGTACAACAGAGTGCTAGAGCCTCCATGTCTGTCCATATCACATCTTGCATCCAAGCTAGAGGTGGTACAACAGGGTACTAGAGCCTCAATGCCCCTCCGTATCACATCTTGTATCCCAGCCTGAGACATGACTAGAGCCTCCATGGCCACCCGTATCACATCTAGCATCTAAGCTAGAGACAGTACAACAGGGTATTAGAGCCTTCATGTTTGTCCGTATCACATCTTGTATCCAAGCTAGAGGCAGTACAACAGGGTACTAGAGCCTCCATGCCCCTCCATATCACATCTTGTATCCAAGCTAGAGGTGGTACAACAGGGTACCAGAGCCTCCATGCCCACCTGTATCACATCTTGTATCCAAGCTAGAGGCAGTAAAACAGGGTACTAGAGCCTCCATGCCCGCCCATATCACATCTTGCATCCAAGCTAGAGGGGTACAAGAGGGTACTGGAGCCTCCATGCCTGCCAGTATTACATCTTGTATCCAAACTAGGGGCGGCCCAACAGTGTACTAGAGCCTCAATGCCCACCTGTATCACATCTTGTACCCAAGCTAGAGGTGGTACAACAGGGTACTAGAGCCTCCCTTCTAGTGTTTAGTTCTCCACATTAAATGATGCTTTTGCTCTGATATTGTAATTACTTACTTATACCAATGTTACAATCACACAGAGAAAGTTTCATTCCATTCCGACAACTTCTAGGGGAGCGATTGTTTTTGATAATGAGTGTATATGTGATGTGTATAATGGGGTTCAGGGGTGACTGGGGCTCTACATACAGCTGAATACATGTTTTTGATCCTCTCCTAGTTCTCTCCCAGTGTTATATCTGATGTATCAGAAGCTTTATATAAAAATATACAACATTGAACCTCTTCTCCATGATTCCCTGTGTTCTTTGTCTCCATGTCTCTCCCTGGGTCTCATAATGAGTGGGTGAGAACAGAGGGATAACATGAAGCTCATGGGCCTCAAACAAAATCTGTAACAGACCCCATCTACTATGGGCCATTTACAATGTAATACTGGTGTATTTTGGGGTAGAGGGGGCTTTGAGACCCCTCCAGCACCAAGACCTTGGTGTGATTACTACATCTGCACCACCTATGCCCACACCCCTGAGTCCTTTATGGGTGACAGAGTCAGCTGTCACAACCCAACCCTGATACCTGACCCTCTTAGACCAACCCTACAGCCTCTCTTCTACATTGGAGAACAGACGTGCTGTAAATGTTATGTAAAATGAAGGGGTCCTGCTAAAGACATGGGCCCAGAAGCTGCAGCCAAGCCCTGTAGAGTGACATGTAGAAAAAGTGTGGCAACCGAGCGCAGACCTTTAGTGGAGAGAAGTTTTATCAACAGTGGCTCTGCCATCCCTCTCTGTGATGTCTAGATGCAGCCGGGCCCGGCTGAATACAGTGGCAATAGGAATTACAGTGTTAATGACGGATGAAATTGAAATGTTCTTGTGATGCCAGTACCTTTGAGTGAAAGAGATCTGGTCAGGGTGAAATAACGAGTCCACACCAGCTTTGATAACATAAACCAAAGGTACACAGTTTACGCCACACTTGCAAAATAGTTCATTAACTGTTCTATCTTTGCAGTTTTGCAAGTTAACAATTACTTTAACAGTTTGACCAAGCACATGAATATTACACAGCAATTTCTCAACTTTCTCTCCTCCTATTTTCCTGTTTGAAAAGATGAGCCCGCCAATCTCAGTTATCTGGGGGTGATCTTCTATGGAACGTTATTGGCAGACGAACGGTGTGACTACGGCAAAGCCGCCTGTACTTCCTCTGATGCTTGATTACCCAGGGACAAGTTACACAAACTGTTATGAAGTCTTTCCTTCTGTAATTTTAGTCTGCCGAAGCTCTGCACTCTGCCTCCTCTCTCCTCCACCTCCAACAAACCACCACCCCAACTCCTCCTTAACCTTCCTTTTTTCCTGCACTTTTTCCCTTCTCCCCCACTGACTTCCATCTTACCCTACTCACGTTCCCAGACTTGAGTCACCAATCAGAGATTTTACTGACAAACAGCCAATCAGAAAAGACTGGTTGCCGGGCAGACTAATCTCACCCCGATTTCTGAGAAAGACAGTGTCTTTCAACAGTATGATACCTTCTATGTCTCTACAGGAGCTCACAGCAAGGTATTTAAGGCTTTGCTGGTTGTTTGACTACCCTGTAGTGCCCTCTGGGTCACTACAATTCCCCCTTATTTGAAACACAGCCATCTTTGGTGTGAAACTAAATCAAAAGGATGAAGCAGTTTGCCTACCTGAGTTTATGACAGTATATTAATATTAAGGAATAAAGTACTTGCAAGTATAAAGTTTTAGATGAACAGGTTGAGCTACGACTGAATCCTAGGTCCCAGCCAGCTATGGGGCCCCTACATTATTCTTCTCCCCACATTCAGAAAATTGCATAAATCAAATTAATGTATAAAATAACATCTTAACATGTACTGTAAAGTAGAAAACCTGGAAGGGATGGAATTGACGGGGTTAACAGACAACATACAGAATTCACAAGTCCTTTGGAAGTCTACATGCATGAAAACAACCTAAAAGGGAAAACATGCAACATGACAGTATCAAGTCCAAGCTTGCAAACCTTCTGAATTACCACATTTCTGAAAGAAGTGAGAACAAGTCGTCCGGTGAAGGGGCATACAGACCAAAACATCAGAGTCAACCGTGTGGTACCCTAGTCCAGTGTCTATGGAAAAAAACAGGCAGAAGCAAAAGAAAAACAAGAACATGAAAAATCACTATATTATTTATTTTTATCCCAGTTCTCTCGTGAGTTCCTATCCTACCTTTTGAGTAAGAACAGTCAGAATAAGATCCTTCCTCACCAATAGTCCACTTTCAATTTCAGAGAGGAGATGTCATCCAGTAAGCGTAACATTCTTTTTGTCTGCCTCAATGTACAGCGTCTGAACGTACCTGAAAAAAGGTCCTCCCTTCTTCGTCTTCTTTGGCAGAAAAGGGCCCATATTGTCTTTATACAAGAAACATAGTTCCACAGGACTCCATCCCGAGGCTCGCAGATGCTCGTTTCCCAGATGGTTATCACAGTGTGTGCTCAGACTCCAAAACAAAGGGGGCCTCAATTCTGATCACCAGCTCAATTGCTTGGGAACACCTTGAGACGTGACAGGACGGCACAGGGAGATATCTGATCGTAAAGGGTAAGCTTGCCAACACCCTGGTCACATTGGCTAACATATGTTCACCTAAAACTGTCTACTCAAATATTGTCGAACAGATTTGTCCACACTTCTTCAACAGATCATTCACGGGGACCAGGTAGGCTTCATTCCCATGTGAGAAGCAAGAGACAATACTATTAGAGCAATCAACCTCATCCATCTGGTAAAACAGGGGTTCCACCCAGTGTGCCTGCTCTCAATGGACGCGGACAAAGTGTTTGATAGAGTAAATGGGGAGTTCATGCATGAAATCCTAAGACACATTGGACTGGGGTCTCATATGATGTCATAGGTCTCAAGCATTTACTCATCCCCCTGAGCCTCAGTGAAAGCAAATGGCCACATATCCCCCACATTCGACATCTCAAATGGCACAAGACAGGGATGCCCCCTTTCACCCCTTCTTTTTGTCCTATGCTTGAAGCCCCTTCTGGGACACGTGCGAGCTAACCCAGATATCTCGGGGATACAATCGAGAGGAACCACGCATAAAGTAACGGCATATACGGATGACCTCTTATTTATGATCTCTATGCCACAAGTCTCTCTCCCTAACCTAATAGCAAAACTTCAAGAGATACGCAAAACTTTCTAACTAGGCAGACACGGACACTAAGGACCTCTATTCAGCAAATTATCCAGTTTTTCTAAATTAAATAAGAACGGATCTAAGCAAATGGACAGAAGGTTTATTCTCCTGGCTGGGAAGATGTGTGATTTTTAAAATGAACATTTTACCAAGATTCTTGTACTTCTTTCAGGCCCTTCCAATTGCATTGCCATCCCAATTTCTTAGACACCTTAACTCCATGATGGACAAATTCATCTGGGCAGTCATACTAACTCGCATAGCCCATTCCATCTTGCGAGACCTAAATCAGAAGGAGGCCTGGGCCTTCCCGATCTTAAGATATCACCAAGCATCAATTTTACCATTGTTTTTAAATTAGAAGAAGAGTGGCCGGGACGATTGTTGAAGAATTTTTAAAGAAGTACACCTTATTCAGGTAAAATTGATAAGTATGAGTCACAAGTGACTATGCCGTTAACAAAAACTCAGAACAAGAGATCTAAATTCAGTCAATGGTAATGGGTTCTGGCTCTAAACCACCCAACACCGTGATTTTGTTAAAAGGGAAGAAAAGGCGTAACCATCATATAAATATGAGATGGATTATACAAATGTCACATATGCACGATATATGATTACTAGAGATGAGCGAACGTACTCGTCCGAGCTTGATATTCGTGCGAATATTAGGGTGTTCGGGATGCTCGTTACTCGTAACGAGTACCACGCGGTGTTCCGGTTACTTTCAGTTTCCTCTCTGAGACGTTAGCGCGCTTTTCTGGCCAATTGAAAGACAGGGAAGGCATTACAACTTCCCCCTGTGACGTTCAAGCCCTATACCACCCCCCTGCTGTGAGTGGCTGGGGCGATCAGATGTCACCCGAGTATAAAAATCGGCCCCTCCCGCGGCTCGGCTCAGATGCCTTGTGAGTTAGCTGAGGGACAGTGATGCTGGTGCCGGAGCTGCTGTAGGGAGAGCGTTAGGAGTTAGTGTAGGCTTCAAGAACCCCAACGGTCCTTCTCAGGGCCACATCTAATAGTGTGCAGTACTGTGTTAGCACTGTATTTTTATTTTTTTTTTCAAAATTGGATCTGCAGAGCATTGCGCCCTGCAATAGGGACAGAAATGGTGGTTAGGCAGGGAGAGTGTTAGCAGTGAGTGTAGGCTTCAAGAACCCCAACAGTCCTTTCTAGGGCCACAAGTGTGTTCACCAAAGAAAAGGAAATGCCACACGAGATGCAGGGGAATAAAACGAACCCCTCACAAAATATCTCATACCTAACACAGGAGGAGGTGCGGAAGCGTCTAAAGAAAACTAAAATTGATAAATCACCGGGCCCAGATGGATTACACCCAAGGATACTAAAGGAACTAAGTGACGAGATAGCCAGGCCGCTATACCTAATATTTCTAGACACTATCAAGACCGGAGTAGTACCATTGGACTGGCGCATTGCCAACGTGGTTCCAATTTACAAAAAAGGGAGCAAAAGTGAGCCTGGTAACTACAGGCCAGTAAGTCTCACTTCAGTAACGGGAAAAATTTTCGAGGGGATTCTGAGAGACGCCATCGATGAGTACCTCAAGGAGATTAAGGGAATAACTCCTCACCAGCATGGATTCATGAAGGGTCGCTCATGTCAGACAAATCTGATCAGTTTCTACGATGAAGTAAGCTCTAAGCTGGACCAGGGAGAATCTATTGATCTCGTATATCTGGACTTCTCTAAAGCCTTTGACACCGTGCCACATAATAGGCTAATATACAAAATGAGACAGCTCGGACTGGGCGAAAACGTGTGTAAGTGGGTAAAAAATTGGCTCAACGATAGAAAGCAGAGGGTGGTAATAAATGGTTTGTACTCTGATTGGACCACAGTCGCTAGCGGGGTGCCACAGGGTTCAGTATTAGGCCCCACTCTGTTCAACATATTTATCAATGACCTGATAGAGGGGCTGCACAGCAAAATATCAATATTTGCAGATGACACAAAATTATACAATATAATTAATGCAACGGAGGACAATGTGCGGCTACAAACGGACCTGGATAAGATGGGGGCTTGGGCAGAAAAATGGCAAATGAAGTTCAATGTTGAAAAATGTAAGACTATGCACATGGGCAGGAGAAACGGATGTCACCAATATTCACTTAATGGGGTACCACTAGGGAAAAGTGATATGGAAAAGGATCTGGGGGTATTAGTGGATAATAGACTAAATTGGAGTAACCAATGCCAGTCAGCCGCTGCAAAGGCAAATAAAGTCCTGGGGTGCATCAAAAGAGGTATAGGGGCGAAGGACGAGAACATTATCCTTCCATTATATAAGGCACTTGTCAGACCTCACATGGAATACTGCGTACAATTCTGGACACCGGTGCTCAGGAAAGATGTCACAGTGCTTGAGGGGGTTCAAAGAAGGGCAACTAAACTAATACATGGAATGACGGGACTGGAATACCCAGAGCAGCTATCCAAATTGGGACTGTTTACTCTAGAAAAAAGAAGGTTAAGAGGCGACCAAATAACCATGTATAAGTACATGAGGGGACAACACATGGATCTCTCCCGCGATCTGTTTACACCCAGGACCACGACGGTAACAAGAGGACATCCGCTACGATTAGAGGAAAGTAGGTTTCATCACCAACACAGAAAGGGGTTCTTTACTGTAAGAGCAGCGAGACTGTGGAACTCTCTACCGGAGGAAGTGGTGATGGCAAAATCCATAGAGGAGTTTAAAAGGGGACTTGATGTCTTTCTGGAGAAGGATATTACAGGATATAAATATTAGGTTAAGTGTCAATCCTGGTATATAGGCAGGTAGGAACTATTAGGGGTTGATCCAGGGAACAGTCTGATTGCCATTAGGGAGTCGGGAAGGAATTTTTCCCCCAAAAGGGCTAATTGGCTTCTGGCCTTGGGGTTTTTTGCCTTCCTCTGGATCAACACAGTAGGATAGGCAGGCTGGACTAGATGGACAATGTCTTCATTCGGCCTTACATACTATGTTACTATGTTACATCTATCCGTGTGCAGTACTGTCCAGGCTGCTGTTAGCAGTGTTGCATTTTTATTTTTTTTTCTCAAAACCGGCTGTGCAGACCATTGCACCCGGCATTAATACTACAGGGATAGAATTGTGTAGGCAGGGCCAGAAGACATACATTATTCATTGAATAGACGCAGTGTGGCTTTTCCTTTGAAAAACAAGGGAAAAAATTCTATTTCGCCTGCCTCTGACAGTCCTCAGGGCTCTGGGTACGTGTGTGCTGCGTGCAGAACGTTAAAAAAAAATCAGACGCAGCCAGCTACGTTTTACTGCAGGCTTGCGCCAATTTTTTTCCTGCATGGGAAATCCCTGATCTGCTGTAGCGAATAACTTTGCATCACTGCAGTTCTGTGACACATTTGCAGGGCCACAACACAGTTATTAAACTCAGTAGTATTCATTGTATACACGCAGCGTGGCTTGTCCTTTGAAAAACAAGGGAAAAAATTCTATTTTGGCTGCAGGCTTGCGCCAATTTCTTTCCTGCATGGGAAATCCCTGATCTGCTGGAGCGAATAACTTTGCATCACTGCAGTTCTCTGACACATTTGCAGGGCCACAACACAGTTATTAAACTTAGTAGTATTCATTGAATACACGCAGTGTGGCTTGTCCTTTGAAAAACAAGGGAAAAAATTCTATTTCGCCTGCCTCTGACAGTCCTCAGGGCTCTGGGTACGTGTGTGCTGCGTGCAGAACGTTAAAAAAAATCAGACGCAGCCAGCTACGTTTTACTGCAGGCTTGCGCCAATTTTTTTCCTGCATGGGAAATCCCTGATCTGCTGTAGCGAATAACTTTGCATCACTGCAGTTCTCTGACACATTTGCAGGGCCACAACACAGTTATTAAACTTAGTAGTATTCATTGAATACACGCAGTGTGGCTTGTCCTTTGAAAAACAAGGGAAAAAATTCTATTTTGGCTGCAGGCTTGCGCCAATTTCTTTCCTGCATGGGAAATCCCTGATCTGCTGGAGCGAATAACTTTGCATCACTGCAGTTCTCTGACACATTTGCAGGGCCACAACACAGTTATTAAACTTAGTAGTATTCATTGAATACACGCAGTGTGGCTTGTCCTTTGAAAAACAAGGGAAAAAATTCTATTTCGCCTGCCTCTGACAGTCCTCAGGGCTCTGGGTACGTGTGTGCTGCGTGCAGAACGTTAAAAAAAATCAGACGCAGCCAGCTACGTTTTACTGCAGGCTTGCGCCAATTTTTTTCCTGCATGGGAAATCCCTGATCTGCTGTAGCGAATAACTTTGCATCACTGCAGTTCTCTGACACATTTGCAGGGCCACAACACAGTTATTAAACTTAGTAGTATTCATTGAATACACGCAGTGTGGCTTGTCCTTTGAAAAACAAGGGAAAAAATTCTATTTTGGCTGCAGGCTTGCGCCAATTTCTTTCCTGCATGGGAAATCCCTGATCTGCTGGAGCGAATAACTTTGCATCACTGCAGTTCTCTGACACATTTGCAGGGCCACAACACAGTTATTAAACTTAGTAGTATTCTTGAATACACGCAGTGTGGCTTGTCCTTTGAAAAACAAGGGAAAAAATTCTATTTCGCCTGCCTCTGACAGTCCTCAGGGCTCTAGGTACGTGTGTGCTGCGTGCAGAACGTTAAAAAAAATCAGACGCAGCCAGCTACGTTTTACTGCAGGCTTGCGCCAATTTTTTTCCTGCATGGGAAATCCCTGATCTGCTGTAGCGAATAACTTTGCATCACTGCAGTCCTCTGACACATTTGCAGGGCCACAACACAGTTATTAAACTTAGTAGTATTCATTGAATACACGCAGTGTGGCTTGTCCTTTGAAAAACAAGTGAAAAAATTCTATTTTGGCTGCAGGCTTGCGCCAATTTCTTTCCTGGCTTGGAAATCACTGGTAATACAGCATGCTGAGGGGTAGGGGTAGGCCTAGAGGACGTGGATGCGGCCGAGGACGCGTAGGCCCAAGTGAGGGTGTGGGCACAGGCCGAGCTCCTGATCCAGGTGTGTCGCAGCCGACTGCTGCGCGATTAGGAGAGAGGCACGTTTCTGGCGTCCCCACATTCATCGCCCAATTAATGGGTCCACGCGGGAGACCTTTATTAGAAAATGAGCAGTGTGAGCAGGTCCTGTCGTGGATGGCAGAAAGTGCTTCGAGCAAGCTATCATCCACCCAGAGTTCTGCGCCGTCCAGTACTGCAAATCCGAATCCTCTGTCTGCTGCTCCTTCTTCCTCCCAGCCTCCTCACTCCACTACAATGACACATGCTCAGGAGCGGGAACACTCCCAGGAACTGTTCTCGGGCCCCTGCTCAGATTGGGCAGCAGTGGTTCCTCTCCCACCAGAGGAGTTTATCGTCACTGATGCACAACCATTGGAAAGTTCCCGGGGCCCGGGGGATGAGGCTGGGGACTTCCGGCAACTGTCTCAAGACCTTTCAGTGGGTGAGGAGGACGATGACGATGAGACACAGTTGTCTTGCAGTGAGGTAGTAGTAAGGGCAGTAAGTGCGAGGGAGGAGCGCACAGAGGATTCGGAGGAAGAGCAGCAGGACGATGAGGTGACTGACCCCACCTGGTGTGCAACGCCTACTCAGGACAGGTCTTCAGAGGGGGAGGCAAGGGCAGCAGCAGGGCAGGTTGCAAGAGGCAGTGCGGTGTCCAGGGGTAGAGGCAGGGCCAGACCGAATAATCCACCAACTGTTTCCCAAAGCGCACCCTCGCGCCATGCCACCCTGCAGAGGCCGAGGTGCTCTAAGGTCTGGCAGTTTTTCACAGAGACGCCTGACGACCGACGAACAGTGGTGTGCAACCTTTGTCGCGCCAAGATCAGCCGGGGAGCCACCACCAACAGCCTCACCACCACCAGCATGCGCAGACATATGATGGCCAAGCACCCCACAAGGTGGGACGAAGGCCGTTCACCGCCTCCGGTTTGCACCGCTGCCTCTCCCCCTGTGCCCCAACCTGCCACTGAGATCCAACCCCCCTCTCAGGACACAGGCACTACCGTCTCCTGGCCTGCACCCACACCCTCACCTCCGCTGTCCTCGGCCCCATCCACCAATGTATCGCACCGCACAGTCCAGCCGTCGCTAGCGCAAGTGTTGGAGCGCAAGCGCAAGTACGCCGCCACGCACCCGCACGCTCAATCGTTAACCGTCCACATAGCGAAATTTATCAGCCTTGAGATGCTGCCGTATAGGGTTGTGGAAACGGAGGCTTTCAAAGCTATGATGGCGGCGGCGGCCCCGCGCTACTCAGTTCCCAGTCGCCACTACTTTTCCCGATGTGCCGTCCCAGCCCTGCACGACCACGTCTCCCGCAACATTGTACGCGCCCTCACCTCACCAGAGAACGGGAGACGACAGCACACGCCAAACCTCAATATAGAGAGGGAGGAAATAACCGGGCAAACAAAATGCGCGCTTCTTTGCCAGTCCTGGATCCACTTGAACCGGAAGGAGCAGAATTCAATATAATAGAAGAGAAGCAGCATCCACGGATCTTTATCTCAATACTTTAATTATCCAGCATAAAACAACGTTTCAACCTTATAAAGGTCTTTGTCAAGTTCCTTGCCCTCACCAATGCGGTTAGTGGCAAGGTCCACTTAACTACGGACACGTGGACAAGCACAGGCGGGCAGGGCCACTACATCTCCCTGACGGCACATTGGGTGAATTTAGGAGCTTAGGAGATAGGAGGCACACGGCCCACGAACTGCTGCAGGGTCTGACAGAGCAGACCGACCGTTGGCTTGCGCCGCTGAGCCTCCAACCGGGCATGGTCGTGTGTGACAACGGCCGTAACCTGGTGGCGGCTCTGCAGCTCGGCAGCCTCACGCACGTGCCATGCCTGGCCCACGTCTTTAATTTGGTGGTTCAGCGCTTTCTGAAAAGCTACCCACGCTTGTCAGACCTGCTCGTAAAGGTGCGCCGGCTCTGCGCACATTTCCGCAAGTCCCACACGGACGCTGCCACCCTGCGCACCCTGCAACATCGGTTTCATCTGCCAGTGCACCGACTGCTGTGCGACGTGCCCACACGGTGGAACTCTACGCTCCACATGTTGGCTAGGCTCTATGAGCAGCGTAGAGCTATAGTGGAATACCAACTCCAACATGGGCGCGCGCAGTGGGAGTCAGCCTCCTCAATTATTTTCAGAAGAGTGGCCCTGGTTGGCAGACATCTGCCAGGTCCTTCGAAACTTTGAGCAGTCTACCCAGGTGGTGAGCGGCGATGCTGCAATCATTAGCGTCACCATTCCTCTGCTATGCATCTTGAGAAGTTCCCTGCAAACCATAAAGGCAGCCGCTTTGCGCTCGGAAACAGAGCCGGGGGAAGACAGTATGTCGCTGGATAGTCAGAGCACCCTCCTGTCTATATCTCAGCGCGTTCAGGAGGAGGAGGAGGAGCATGAGGAGGATGAGGAGGAGGGGGAAGAGACAGCTTGGCCCACTGCTGACGGTACCCATGCTGCTTGCCTGTCATCATTTCAGCGTGTATGGCCTGAGGAGGAGGAGGAGGAGGAGGAGGAGGATCCTGAAAGTGATCTTCCTAGTGCGGACAGCCATGTGTTGCGTACAGGTACCCTGGCACACATGGCTGACTTCATGTTAGGATGCCTTTCTCGTGACCCTCGCGTTACACGCATTCTGGCCACTACGGATTACTGGGTGTACACACTGCTCGACCCACGCTATAAGGAGAACCTTCCCACTCTCATTCCCGAAGAGGAAAGGGGTTCGAGAGTGTTGCTATACCACAGGACCCTGGCGGACAAGCTGATGGTAAAATTCCCATCCGACAGCGCTAGTGGCAGAAGGCGCAGTTCCGAGGGCCAGGTAGCAGGGGAGGTGCGGAGATCGAGCAGCATGTACAGCCCAGGCAGTGCAACAGTCTTTAAGGGCCTGGACAGCTTTATGGCTCCCCAGCAAGACTGTGTCACTGCTCCCCAGTCAAGGCTGAGTCGGCGGGAGCACTGTAAAAGGATGGTGAGGGAGTACGTAGCCGATCGCACGACCGTCCTCCGTGACGCCTCTGCCACCTACAACTACTGGGTGTCGAAGCTGGACACGTGGCCTGAACTAGCGCTGTATGCCCTGGAGGTGCTTGCTTGTCCTGCGGCTAGCGTCTTGTCGGAAAGGGTGTTTAGTGCGGCTGGGGGAATCATCACAGATAAGCGTACCCGCCTGTCAACCGACAGTGCCGACAGGCTAACACTCATCAAGCTGAACAAAGCCTGGATTTCCCCAGACTTCTCTTCTCCACCAGCGGACAGCAGCGATACGTAAGCAATACGTAGGCTGCACCCGCGGATGGAAGCTACGTTCTCTCTCACCATCCAAAACGGGGACATTTCTGCTTCATCAATCTGTGTCTTATATTCCTCCTCCTGCTCCTCCTCCTGAAACCTCACGTAATCACGCTGAACGGGCAATTTTTCTTAGGGCCACAAGGCTCACTCATCTAATTTGTCTAAACAATTTTTATATGTTTCAGCGTTGAAACTTTAACTTGAACCAATTTTTAGTTAAACTGGGCTGCCTCCAGGCCTAGTTACCACTTAAGCCACATTAACCAAAGCGATTAATGGGTTTCACCTGCCATCTTGGTTGGGCATGTCCAATTTTTACTGAGGTACATTAGTACTGTTGGTACACCAATGTTTTGGGGCCCTCACCTACAGTGTAATCATAGCAATTTGTATGTTCTTCGCCTGCACTCATGGTACAGAAGTGTGTGTGGGGTTGGCCTACACTTTAGCTACATAAATGTAACTTGGGCCTTGGCTATACTGCAGCTACTGAAATGGAACTAAGACTGCGCTCCCACTATACTGCTGCTTCGGAATTGTTCCTGGGGCCTGTGTAGGCTGCTACAATGACTTAAATGGAACTAAGACTATGCTCCTCCTATACTGCTGCTTCGGAATTGTTCCTGGGGCCTGTGTAGGCTGCTACAATGACTTAAATGGAACTAAGACTATGCTCCTCCTATACTGCTGCTTCGGAATTGTTCCTGGGGCCTGTGTAGGCTGCTACTATTACTGAAATGGAACGAAGACTGCGCTCCCACTATACTGCTGCTTCGGAATTGTTACTGGGGCCTGTGTAGGCTGCTACTATTACTGAAATGGAATTAAGACTGTGCTCCCCCTATAATGCTGCTAGTGATATGTTAGTGGGGTTGTCGCTAATGCTACGGCTGAAATGTTACTAATTCTGGGCTCTGCCTATACCGCTGCTAATGGTATGTCTCTGGGGTGTGGAAACAGAGGCTTCCCAAAGACATGATGGCGGCGAGGCCATTTCCCACCAACGCTGTTACTGTTAAGGTGCATATAACCACGGACACGTGGAGAGGACACGTAGTGCCTCCAAAACATCCCCCGCCACGGCCCACTTAATCCTGGCCACATTCCGAAAACCAACAAAATAAAACCGCGCTACTAGGTCCGCAGTCACCACCACATTACCACCAACGCGGTTACTGTTAAGGTACATATTACCAGTCTGACTGGGGCATGCAGTGTTGGCCGGAGCCCACCTGCATTAAGCACGACATTACTACCTCAGCTGTGTTGGGCAATGCAATGGGATATTTTTGTGTATCGCCGGTGGGTTCCAGGGAGCCACCCATGCTGTAGGTGCACACGGAGTTTAACCTACATGTGTCCACTTGTAAAGAACCCCAGTCTGACTGGGGCATGCAGTGTGGGCCGAAGCCCACCTGCATTAAGCACGACATTACTACCTCAGCTGTGTTGGGCAATGCAATGGGATATTTCTATGTACCGCCGGTGGCTTCCTGGCACCCACCCATGCTGTGGGTCCACAGGGAATTATAAATGCATCCGTTTCCACTTATAAAGAACCCCAGTCAGACTGGGGCATGCAGTGTGGGCCAAAGCCCACCTGCATTAAGCACGACATTACTACCTCAGCTGTGTTGGGCAATGCAATGGGATATTTTTGTGTATCGCCGGTGGGTTCCAGGGAGCCACCCATGCTGTCGGTCGACAGGGACTTCACAATAGGGAGTTGGACATGCCTGTGTCTATGAATTAAAAAGCCCGGTCTGACTGGGGCATGCAGAGACACCTTGACAGAATGAATAGTGTGTGGCACATAGGTTCCCCATTGCTATGCCCACGTGTGCAGCTCCTGATGGCGGTGGCACAGGATTCTATTTCTCATTGCTTCTGTACAGCATTGTGGGCTATCGCCCCGCCCCTTTTACAGAGGGTCGCTGCCTAGCCGTGCCAACCCTCTGCAGTGTGTGCCTGCGGTTCCTCCTCATGGCAGACGCACTTCTAAATAGACATGAGGGTGGTGTGGCATGAGGGCAGCTGAAGGCTGCGCAGGGACACTTTGGTGTGCGCTGTGGGGGGGAGGGGGGGGCGGTTGGGCAGCATGTAACCCAGGAGAAGTGGCAGTGGAGTGTCATGCAGGCAGTGATTGTGCTTTGTTGGAGGTAGTATGGTGCTTAGCAAAGGTATGCCATGCTAATGAGGGCTTTTCAGAAGTAAAAGTTTTTGGGAGGGGGGGGGGCCCCACTCTTGCCGCTATTGTGGCTTAATAGTGGGACCTGTGAACTTGAGATGCAGCCCAACATGTAGCCCCTCGCCTGCCCTATCCGTTGCTGTGTCGTTCCCATCACTTTCTTGAATTGCTCAGATTTTCACACAAGGAAACCTTAGCGAGCATCGTCGAAATACAAAAATGCTCGGGTCGCCCATTGACTTCAATGGGGTTCGTTACTCGGAACGAACCCTCGAGCATCGCGAAAAGTTCGTCCCGAGTAACGAGCACCCGAGCATTTTGGTGCTCGCTCATCTCTAATGATTACATACATTTTTGGCTACAAAACCATGTTCCCAGGGTAAAATATCACTTTTGGCGTTAACACATTGGTATTTGCTGATGTTTTGCAAACAGAACAATTAAAAGATAACCCCTCCACACCTAAAATTTTTAGGTGAATCCTGATACCATTTCTAAGACAAACTGGGAAAACTACAAAGTTACAATTGTTTCATAGTTCATGAATGGGTCATGATAGCCTTAAAGGGATCATCAGAATGAACCATTTCTTTGAACCAATCTAAATTTCACTAACACCATAAAGCCACAGATAATTGGCCTGTGGAACTCCTCTGTCATTCCATGATTCCTCCCTGTCACACCACGAACCCTCCAGCACCAGTGTCCTGACTGTGGAAGTAAATTGTAGTTGGACTGTTTTACAAGTTTATTCTTCAAGAAAACAGGCTTTACCGACTGTTCCCGATTCAGCCTCGAAAAGTCAACTCTGTGTGTGTGTATTGTTTATTACACCTGCTGGAATTCACTGCAGAGGATGGGACAGTGACGTCGCCCATGAAAGAAGACTGAAGGTAAACCACAGTTGGGTTACGCCTCATTTAATAGCCTGCTATTGGTTCCTTGGACAGATCCCGTGCTACCCTCAGGGTGGGAGATGGTACAGCCCCATGACAAAGCCCAAATCTCTACCCGCTGTCTCCTAGTCTGAGAGCCCGCTCCTCGGATGCTGCACATGCAACTCCATGACTTATTCACACAGCTTCTAAATAACACTAGGGTATAAAAGTGTCCTAATAATGGACCCCATAGTGGCTGCAGTAGTAATAGTGCCCCCTGTAGTGACCTAAGTAGTAATACTTACCATCATAGCAGCCCCAGTAGTAACAGTGACCCCATATTGGCACCAGTAGTAACAAGGACTCCCATAGTGGCCCCAGTACTAATAGTGACCTCCATAGTGTCCCTAGTACTAATTGTGACCCCCATAGTGGCCCTAGTAGTAATAGTGACTTCCATAGTGGCCCCAGTAGTAATAGTGACCCCCATATTGGCCCCGGTAGTAGCAGGACTCCCATAGTGGCCCCAGTAGAAATAGTGACCCCCCCCATAGCGAACCCAGTAGTAACAGTTATCCCAATATTGCTGCAGTAATAACAGGGACCTCCATAGTGGCACCAGTAGTAATAGTAACCACCCATAGTGGCCCCCAGTAGTAATAGTGCCCCCCCCCCCCCCCCTCCATAGTGGCTCCAGTAGTAACAGGGATCCTCAGAGTGTTTGTTCATCAGTATTTTTCAACTAAGCTACTTACCCCTTGTATCAGTAAGTAAGGCCGCTTTTCAGTGATTTTTGTATGGATTTGATTCCTTCCAGTCAAATGTTAGTGCAGGGACTCACAGTACATGAGGACCCTTAACGTTGGGTTGCGAGCTTGCATATTTTAGCAAAAATATCAGCCAATACCTTGTATTCATTTACAGAAGCAGTTTGGCATTGAGAAGCCCAGGGTGTATGGTGCATTTCAATGGTGTGGGGCAGCCTATCTGATCTAATAGTATAGGTGTAATGAATAGACTGTAAGCCTGCATAGTGCACTGCACATATGTGTGACTTCAATGGAAGCTGTCCATGCAGGAACCACAGTAAAATGCTGCAATTTTTCATTCATCGGCGGAAACCACAATTGGTGGAGTATGCCTGGACTATGGGGGGCCATGGAGGGGATGCCTGCACTATGGGGGCGGGCTAAAGGGGGGACTATGCCTGCACGGGGGGGTACCATGGGGGGCACATCTGCACTATGGAGGCATAGTGAGAGGTTCATTGGGGGAAGCAGCACGATGAGCAGAGAGCGCAGAGACAAGTCATGGCTGGAAGAAGGATTCATGACGTTTTCATCTAAAATTTGCAAAACTAACATCACTCGATCTGTGATCAAAGGTTAAACCTAGAAAAATTGAGCACAGTGATTGGTGACTGTAGTCAGGTGATATTCCCAGCATTCACAGCAATCCTCCCAGCATTCATCGCAAGAGTTAAACTATGGCCGCTACCAGCAGCAAATGTGGGTGTAATTTCAGCCCTCAGGAAGTCCTATCAGACTTTCAGCTGAATCCGCCATCTTGGATTTCGGCTACTAAAGCAATTTAACTAGTTTGATCCGCCAAAATCGGTTGATAAAAATAAAACCTAGATTTGTACCAAGCTCACGGGCTAAACCATGGTGGTGCAATGTTCTTTGACCTGAACCTATACCAACTCTTCTTGATCTCAGATCCAAACTGTTTGTGCAGCGGGCCCTTACAGACCTCAGAAGAACAGGGGAAAGGGATGCCTGGTCTATAGGGGTGCCATAATGAGGACTCCTGCACTATGGGGGCTACAGAGAGAGATGCCTGCACTATGGAGGGGTAGTGAGAGAGGTTCATTGGGGGTTGCAGCAGGATTGGCAGAGAGTGCAGAGATGAATCGTGACTAGAATAAGGAATCGGGATGGTCTCAACCCCAATAAAGGGCAAAAATGTAAACCGATGTCACGAATCAGAGGAGATGTCACCTGTGATCGCTGTGCTGTAATCACTATCATTGTGATTACATAATACTGCGGAAGCAATCAAATGAACGCAAGTTCAAGCTCCTTATGGGGGCTAAATATAAATGTAAAGTGGAGATATAAAAAGTTTTATTATTAGGAAAAACTACAAGGTATTAAAACTGAAAAAGAAATTCACATACTTATAATAACATATAAAGATAAATATTTGGTATCGCTGTAAGAGTCCGATTTTATCAAAGTAACACATTATTTATCCTGTGCGGTGAAAACTGACTTGTAAAAAAAATATACAGAATGCCAGAACTGCCCCCCTTTGGTAATCCTATCTAAAAAAAAAAAGTTATTAAAAGCGATCAGAAGTCATATGTACTCCAACATGGTACCAACAGAAATTACAAAAAAAACAAGCCCTCACACAACTATGTAGAAAAATAAAGTTATAGCTGTCAGAAGGTGGTGGGAGAAAATCATTAAATTGTTTTTCTAAGATATTTTATTTGTTAAAAATAGTACAGCAAAAAATATATGTAAATTTGGTATTATCGCAATTGTAATGACTCATAGAATAAAGTTATGTCATTTTTGCAGCAGTGTGTAAGCATAGAATAATAGAATGTTAGAGTTGGAATGGATCTCCAGGGTCATTGGTTCGAACCCCCTGCTCAATGCAGGATTCACTAAATCATCCCAGACAGATATTTGTTCAGCCTTTGTTTGAGCATTTCCATTGAACGAGAACTCACCGCCTCCCGTGGCAACCTGTTCCACTCATTCATCATCCTCACTGCCTTCTTTTTTGCAAGCTAAACATTCCCAGATCCTTTAACTGTTCTTCATAGGACATGATTTGCAGACTGCTCACCCTCTTGGTAACTCTTCTCTGAAATTGCTTCAGTTCGTCTATGTCTATTTTAAAGTGGGGTGCCCAGAACTGGACAGAGTATTCCACATGAGGTCTGACTAAGGAAGAGTAGAGGGGGATAATAACCTCATGTGATCTGGACTCAATGCTTCTCTTATTACATCCCAGAATTTAGTTTGCCTTTTTGGCTGCCGCATCACATTGTTGATCGATTAGCCCAATTCCTCCCATTCTATATGTGCTATTTTCATTTTTCTTGCGCAGATGTAGGACTTTGCATTTCTCCTTGTTAAATACCATTCCGTTAGTTGTCACCCACTGTGCAAGCTTTTATAGATCTTTTTGAATACTCTCTCACTTCCCTAGTGTTAGCTATTAGAGATGAGCGAGTATACTCGTTAAGGACAAATACTCGAGCGACGTTCGTACTTTTCGAGTATCCGTCTGCTCGCCCGCAAAGATTCGGGTCCCGGCTCCCCCCTGCTCACTCCCGCAACCCATCGCTCACCCCCGCCGGCACCCGAATCTTTGCGGACGAGCAGGTACTCGAAAAGGGACGATACTCCTTCAAGTATTTGTCCTTAACGAGTATGCTCGCTCATCCCTATTAGCTACCCCTCCTAGCTTTGAGTCATCAGCAAATTTGATCAGTTTCCCATCAATTCCCTCCTACTGATCATTTATAAGAATGTTTAACAACATTGGGCCTAGGACAGAGCCTTGTGGTCCCACTTGATACATTCTTCGACTTGGATGTGCAGCCATTTATGACCACTCTTTGAGTACGATCACTCAGCCAGTTGTGAATCCACCTAACAGTTGCCTTGTTAATCCCATATTTGGTAATTTTTTCAATAAGTATGGTATAAGATACTTTGTCTAATGCTTTACTAGAGTCAAGATATACTATATCCACCGCATATCCCTGATCAACCCAGTCGGTGATTCTGTCATAGAAGGAAATTAGATTAGTCTGGCATAACTTGTTTGTTACAAACCCATGCTGGCTCTGGTTAATTACTCCATTTTTATCCAAGTACTTGCATACATGCTGTGTAATAATTTGTTCAAAGATCTTCCACAGTATAGAAGTCAGGCTCACAGACCTTCTTCCCTTTTTTGAAGAAAGGGACAATATTTGCCCTTTTGCAATCTTCTGGAACTTCTGCTGTTCTCCAGGAATTTTCAAAGATTATGGCGAGTGGTTCAGCAATTACCTCCACTGCTTCCTTTAGTATCCTAGAATATTATTCATCTGGACCTTGAGACTTGAATTCATATAAGTCAGCTAAGTGTTCTCTCACCACCTCTGCCTATAGATAGCCTACATTCTTTTATTCCCCCAATAGCACAGGGAAGATCAGTTGTTGTTCCATCTACTTTGAGAGAAAACAGATACAAAATAGGAATTTAAAAGTTTGTCCTTCTCAACATCATTCTTAACCAATTCACCATTTTCATCTTTTAACCATCCAATAGCATCTTTGACTTTTCTTTTGCTTTTGACATACCCCCAAAATCCTTTTTATTGTTTTTGTCCTCTGTTGCAAGCCTAAATTCATTATTAGGTTTAGCTTCTCTGACACTTGCCCTACAGTTTCTGCAGACCGCATTATGTTCTTCCTTAGCCATAAAAGCCATAAAAACAAGGCCCCCTTCCCAGAAAGACGGCGTCATTTAGTTTTTTCCATTTCATTCCACTCAGAAATTTTTAAACATTTTTCAGTACATTTTATGGTACAGTAAATAGTAACATAGAAAAATACAACTTGCCCCACAATCAGCAAGTCTTCAGGCAACTAGATCAATGGATAAATAAAAGAGTTAGGACTTTTTTGAAAATTGGTAGGAAAAAACGAACGCAAAAGTGGAAAAAAAAGAGCCGTGTCCTTAAAGGCATTAAATAAATATTATTACGCTTGCAGAATAATTTTTTTTTTTTGCATGAGACCTGCTATAATTGTGTTAAAGTAGTAAAACAATAAAAATATATACCATATTTTTCGCTTTATAAGACGCACCGGTCTATAAGACGCACCCCTGTTTTAGATCGGGAAAATAGGGGGAAAAAAATTTGAACTTACCCAGGGACAGCGCAGGGTTAGTGCCAGGCGACGGAGCAGAGGGAGCAGCAGAGGTCTGAAAAACCGGCGCTCCATGTCACAACGGTGCGTGTGTGCAGCAGGAGGAAGGAAGCCGTTTGGTGGAGGCGGGGAGCTGCAGTAGTACTAGCTGGCGCTCACGACCAATCAGAGGTATGTATGGGCGGCAGTGGGGAGGAGACTGGTCGCACATTTGTTTGTGCGATCACGAGTTTAACGCGCATTCGCGCTAAATAAATTGCGTTCGCGCGTTAAATTCACGATCACGCTAAAAATGGCGATCGGAACGAATTTTCGGCACATTCCCTCTATAAGACGCAGGAACTTTCCCTTCCCGCTTTGGAGGCGGAAAAAGTGCGTCTTATAAAGCGAAAAATACGGTATATTTTGTATTGTTGTAATTACACTAACCCATAGAATAACAATAATATTGTATTTATGGTGCATAGTAAATGGCGTGAATTTTAAAATGGAAAAACAATGGCCATGATCCCCATCGGCCTACCAACCAGGATGTGATATATATTGGAGGGCGTCTCTCACCACCTGGCAGTGTGAGTCAGGATAAAGACATTGAAAGTATACAGACAATTTTTTTGATGTGCTAAGCCCAAAAGTTAGCGAAGCAGGGAAGTGTCACTGAGGTCCACCAATTGTATCACCCCAGCGGCCAGGGGAAAAAAACAAGCTCTGCATAAACTTTAATACACCTGTTCAGTTTGACGATGGATGTGGGTTCAGTTTCTTCTCGTGGTGGTGAGACCGAGCCTGGCAACTGGAAAGAGTGGTGATGTAGGCATGCTGGTGACCTGTTCATCCCTATATTAGTGCTTAAAGGGGTTGTCACACTTCTAGCTGTTTTGTTGCTGTAAGCAGACAGCTCCGTACATCACGCAATGGCCTGAGTTGGTCCTGCAGACTGGGTCTCAATAAGAATCAGTCTGCAGTACCCACCGGGGCCACTGCACAATGTATAGAGCTGTCTTCTTCGTGCAGCAAAACAGATAGGAATAGGACAACCCCTTTAAGTCTCACAAGGTCCCTCTATGTAGAATTAACTAAAAGCTGTAGCCGCTCTCAAGCATTAAAAGTTAAAATTCTCCTGTGCTTCTTAATAAGTGCTGGGTTTTTAAGTGTTAGATTTTTGCATCTGCAGTCCAGCCAGTTTAGATGTTATGCTATCTTTTATACACTGCACATGAAAGAAACAGATTCTGCTCTCTGTAGCACACACATACGTAACTGCATCATGTAGGGCAGGGGTGTCAAACTCATTTTCACTGAGGGCCACATCAGACTTATGGTGACCTTCAAAGGGCCGATTGTAAGGCCGCCTGCAGACGGCCGGGTCGGATCCTGCTGTGAGAATTCTCGTGGCAGGACCCGACCCGAGCCCCTGCAGGAACCAGAGCGGCACTCACCTGCTCCCGCGGCTCCAGCTCTGTGATGTGCCGGCTGCCCCGCACAGTAATAGAACATGCCGTGATTTGTTTTCTGTGCAAGATTTCGCGCAGACAAGTCGCAGCCGTCTGCATAGGATTGCGTTTTCTAATGCAATCCTATGGCAGCTTCCACGGGCGAAAATTCTGCGGGAAATCCCGCCGCGGAATTTCCGCCCATGGACAGGGGGCCTAAGACAGTACAGTCAGGGCTCCTTCACACAAGCGTATTTGCGTACATAATATGCAGTGAATAGAAGCCATTGATGTCAGTGAGTTCATTCACATGATGGATATTTTCACACAGCATGACCTATTTTGTTGCGTACTGCGCACCACGATAGGCCATTGGAGTGAATGGGCCGCGCAAATATGTGGTGAATGTGCAGGAAACCTATGTATTCACTGCATATTTGGTCACCATTTCAGTGGGCCCATCTGCATTCCTTTTTAGGTACGCAAATATACAGGCATAAGCGATTTTCAATTGCGCAAATATGCAGCGTATTTGTGCAACCAAAATACAATTACACCCGTGTGAACGAGCCCTAATAGTGACCCTGATAGTGGCCCCAGTAAAATAACGACCCCCACAGTGGCCCAATTAGTAATACTAACCCCCATAGCAACGTTATAATTATAAGCCCCCACCTCAGTAATAATAATAAGCAGCCCCCCCAGTAATAAGCAGCCTCCCCCCAGTAATAAGTAGCCCCCCCCCCACGGTAATAAGCAGCTGCCCCCCCGTAATAAGCAGCCCACCAGTAATAAGCATCCCACCGCCCCAGTAATAAGCAGCCCCCCCTCAGTAATAAGCAGCCCCTCCTCCCCAGTAATAAGTAGCCCCTCCTCCCCAGTAATAAGCAGCACCCCCGCCCCCAGTAATAAGCACCACCCCCAGTAATAAGCAGCCCCCACCCCCAGTAATAGGCAGCCCTCCCCAGTAATAAGTAGCCCCCCCCCAGAGTAATAAGCAGCACCCCCCAGAGAAATAAGCAGCCCCCCCCTCAGTAATAAGCAGCCCCCACCCCTCAGTAATAAGCAGCCCACCCAGTAAAAAGCAGCACCCCCTCAATCCATATATTTACCTCTTCCTTCCTGTCAGCGCCGCTCCCGGCGCCGGGCCGCAGAAAGAAGATCCGCCCGCGAAGAAGGGAAGAACCGCATCGTCCGGAGCAGGTGAGTTTAATTCTGGTACGGGTCTCCCGCGGATCTGGACGGCTTCCATAGGCTTCAATAGAAGCCTGTGGGAGCCGTCCCCACGGGAGACCCACATGAAAATGGAGCATGTCCATTTTTTTTCCCGCACGCGGATCCGCGCCTGACGGGAAAAATGACATCCGCAGGTATTTAACTACCTGCGGGTGTCCAATGCATCCCTATGGGGCGAGGATCCGCGTGCGGGAGAAACGCTGCGGATTTCAAGCCCGTGGACATGAGGCCTTAATCCTGTGGGAGCTGCCCATTTATCAAGCAGTCTCATCAAATTTGGCAAAGATGTCAGCAGCTGGGTGAATGTGAGCAGATCATCATCGGCAAAAAGGCTTAGTTTGTATTCCTCTTCCCCCAGGCTAACTCATAACACCTCTATGTTTTTAGGGGCAATGGCCATAAAGTATCTAGAATAGTGTTGATTAAAATATCTGGGGGCAGAATTGTGAGAAAGATGGGTCTCCTGGATTACATCGGGCTTGTGTTTTGCATATGTCAGAAAGCCTTTTTCCTTTTACTTGGGGAGTTAAACCCCCTCAGATTATGTGTGATTAAACATACCATAAGATGGCCTGACTCTGGCGCGCTTTAGCTTCTCCTCCCAATACTTCCAGCCTTCCCCGTAGTTGTCCTCTAACCTGACCTGTCGAGTACCTGGCGACCTGTAACCTTAGTAAAAAGAAAATAACATACAAATAGAAAATGATGCAACTCCCCTTCGCCTAATGCAGGGAGATATCGTACCCGGAACAAAAACTACAATAAACTGAACAAGAATGAAATTGGTCTTTCCTATCAGGGAGCCGACCATCATTGAACTACCGGCAACTATCATCCACCATTGAACTAGCACTTAAAGGGGTTGTCTCGCGAAAGCAAGTGGGGTTATACACTTCTGTATGGCCATATTAATGCACTTTGTAATATACATCGCACAATAAATATGAGCCATACAGAAGTTATTCACTTACCTGCTCCGTTGCTAGCGTCCCCGTCGCCATGGAGCCGTCTAATTCTGATGTCTTCTTGCTTTTTTAGACGCGCTTGCGCTGTGCGGTCTTCTCCCCTTCTGCTCGGTCCAGGCACGAGCGGCGTTCTGGCTCCGCCCCCTTCTACGCATCATTGCGTAGCTCCGCCCCATCACGTGTGCCGATTCCAGCCAACCAGGAGGCTGGAATCGGCAATGGAACGCACAGAGCCCATGGTGCAACATGGGAGAAGACCCGTGGTGCACCATGGGAGAAAAATCCAGTGCATCCCTGGGAAAGGACCGGCGGCCATCTTAGGGAGAAGATTTTTTAAAGTCCTTATTTCGTCGGATCGGTAAGTAGCAAGCGGTTTAAAAACCGCTTTAATTTGTTATTTTATGCCAGGGGGGTGACAGGGGGAATGGGGTAAGGTAAAATTTTGAGGTTTGCTGCGAGACAACCCCTTTAATGTCACATTAACTAACATATTCAAATACTCATAATCAGCATGGCGGTGGGTTTCCACAGAATAATCTACAGGACGCACCACACCCCCACCCCGATCACATTTAACATCAATAGAATGGCTATAACCTTGGAAAACCCCCATCCCATCTCCCCACATTCCCCCAAACCCCTACTCCTGATCAAGAGAAGAACTGAATATCATTGTCCTCTCTAATGAACTGGGCTAACCAGCTCCAAAGCCCTGGGTAGAGCACTGAGAGCATTTGCGGTAGTAGCACTGAGAATAGGTTAATTGCAGTATCTTTCAAGGCCGTAATGGACTCCCGGAGCCCCCGTATCCGGATATTGAAGCATTGAGACCCATTCTCGAAGGCCTCATATTTGGCCTCTAACAGCTCAATTTTAGTTTCCAGATCTGCCACATGACTATAGTTTGCCTCCATAGTATCTATAATGCAGCGTTCCGTAGGGTGACCCCGGACACATGGCATACACTGAGGAGCTGGGAGTGCAAGATGCTGGCATGTCACAGCAGCACTTACCACGCGCCCCTCCCGGAGGGATGCACGCAGCCGAGGCCAGGGCAGTGCTGGGCCTCTTTCAGACACCCCTAGGATAGGGATACCAAATAGATCGTAGAACAGGTGCGGAGTTTGTCATGGGTCACGGCACTGTTTCGGTACCCACCGGCATGAACATTGGTAGGGAAATAACTGAGTCACAGACAGTAGTATAGTACCTCAGGTCCCCGGGAACAGTCAGGGCCTGGAATAACTTTACTTGATAGCTTCAGCAATACACAAGGCACAAATGACAGGTTTGGAAAGTGCAGGAATTGGATAAGACAGAGTACCTCCACTCAGCAAGACCTAGACTTCAGGAGTGTGAACAATTAAAGTAGAGTACCTCCACCTGGCAGTCCCAGACTACAGGACACTCAGGCCTTGGAAAGATGCACTCACTTGCTGCTTACTCTCGCTCTCTTCTTATTCAAGGAACACACATTCGGTGGAACCTCTCTTCTTCTTCCATCTTTGCTGCATGAAGGTTGAAGGTACCCCCATACAGCTCTGTACTTTCTTTCTCAGCTCTAGACAATGGACCTCTTGACTACGACTCCAGAAGACATGGCCCCTTTCCCGCTCCCAAACTCTTGCTTTTATATCGTCTCTCATCCCACGTGACAGGACATAAATTGATACATTTTCAGGCAGTCTCCAGGCTTTGCAAACACTTACCTTTCACTTGCTGCAGCTGTGCAATACGCATAACAGAATGACAAGACAGTTTTGCACAGAGCATCTATATAAGACATACATGTATGACATTATGGAGGGGGCCAGGAAAGCATGTACTGGGCCACTACAATAATATCTGCCTTTTTTCCCCAACTTGTCCGTTCTTTGACGTAGATCGACTTGATCAGAGAATTCTCTCACTGCGGCGGACAGTTCGGTTTAACAGATCTTCTTCATCTGCTT
Source organism: Eleutherodactylus coqui (assembly GCF_035609145.1). Lineage (NCBI taxonomy): Eukaryota > Metazoa > Chordata > Amphibia > Anura > Eleutherodactylidae > Eleutherodactylus > Eleutherodactylus coqui. The sequence continues at coordinate 104,619,720 of NC_089849.1, forward strand.
CAGCAAAGCAGAATGATCAGTAGAAATATGTCTAGCTTCATTGGTCCCATCTCTAACCTCAGGGTTCAGTGGGATCTGGGAGCCCGTCGAGGAGGAGGGTCTGTTTGAGATTGAGATGCAAACATATTTGGCAGAGTGCCTCTAGATGAGGTTTTCGGTATTTTGCCTTTGGTGTTATTCATAATTCCTACAGAATCTGAAAGCGAGTCAAAGGGTGCTGATCTCTGTTGAGTGGTATATTAGATCATGACATAGTGCATACGTCCTGGTGGAGCAGAGCTTAAAGGGGTTGTCCCGCGCCGAAACGTGTTTTTTTTTTCAACCCCCCCCCCCCGTTCGGCGCGAGACAACCCCGATGCAGGGGTTAAAAAAGAACACCGGAGAGTGCTTACCTGAATCCCCGCGCTCCGGTGACTTCTTACTTACCTGCAAAAGATGGCCGCCGGGATCTTCTCCCTCCGTGGACCGCAGCTCTTCTGTGCGGTCCATTGCCGATTCCAGCCTCCTGATTGGTTGGAATCGGCATGTGACGGGGCGGAGCTACACGGAGCTACACGGAGCCCCATTGAGAAGATAAGAAGACCCGGACTGCGCAAGCGCATCTAATTTGGCCATTAGACGGCGAAAATTAGACGGCAACCATGGAGACGGGGACGCCAGCAACGGAGCAGGTAAGTGAAAAACTTTTGATAACTTCTGTATGGCTCATAATTAATGCACAATGTACATTACAAAGTGCATTAATATGGCCATACAGAAGTGTATAGACCCACTTGCTGCCGCGGGACAACCCCTTTAAGGACACATTCTTCATTGTGACTTGCTCTGTGCAAGTGTCAAGTGAGGGCCTATGTTGCTAATAGAAAGTCAGAGCTGCCATCATTCCTTGTTTTGACAGTAGGTGGCAGCGGAACACCAGGGGAGAACATGATATACTCGTAAAAGTAGAGCAAACCGCAGACTTCTAAATGTCCAGTACACAAATGATGTTGGGAAACAGGCAGCACCTTTCTCCTGCTGAGGTTTTGATTTACATTGTCCAGATCTCAGGACTGAGATCCCATAAAAAATAGAGCCAGGATCTTCCAGTGGGGTTTTATAACACAGTCCACCTACAGCCCTTGTGGTATGCTGTGGTGCTTGAGTAGCTGCAGCAGGTGTAGTGGCCCAGTACATGCTTTCCTGGCCCCCTCCATAATGCCATACATGTATGTCTTATGTAGATGCTCTGTGCAAAACTCTCTTTTCATTCTGGTATGTGTATTGCACAGCTGCAGCAAATGAGAGGTTAATGTCTGCAAAGTGTGAGCTGACTGTCTGTAAATGTAACAATTCTACCCTGTCACGTGGTATGAGAGAGGGTATAAATGTGAGTGCTTGAGAACGGGAAGAGCAGCTGAGTTCCATCTTGGCTTCCACCTAGCACAGAGACACGAGAGAGAGAGACACAAGAGAGAGAGAGACACAAGAGAGAGAGAGACACGAGAGAGAGAGACACAAGAGAGAGAGAGAGACGCGAGAGAGAGAGATAAGTCTTTTCAACACAAGGCCCAGTGCAGAGGTACTCGTTCTGTTTTCAATTGTTAACGCCTAAGCGTCCTGAAGTCTGGGACCATTGGGTGGAGGTACACACAGGCGTCCTGAAGTCTGGGATTGCTGTGTGGAGATACTCGTCTTCAAGTTTGTCTGTATATATTCCTAATTCTACCTGCACGTCGAATACTGTCTATTTTTGCCTTGTATCGATGGAGCTGTTACCAAGTAAAGTTATTTTCAGACCCTGATCGTTCCCAGGGTCATGAGGTACTATACTCCGGTCTTTGGCTCATTTATTTTGCTGTCGATGTTCATGCCAATGGGTGTCAGAACAGTGGCGTCACCCTTGACAACCCCTTGACCTGTTCTACTGTTTATTAGGCATCTCCATGCTGGTGGTGTCTGGAAGAGGCCCAGCGCTGTCCTGGCCTTGGCTGCATGCGTCCCTCTGGGAGGAAGTGTGGTAAGTGCTGCTGTGACAAGCCAGCATCTTGCCCTCCCAGCTCCCCAGCGTATGCCATGTGTCCGGGGTCACCCTACAGGACGCTGCACAGGTTATTAATGTTCTGTGTATTGCAACCCCCTTTCTCTGAAGACTGTGTATATGTGACTTGCTACTGATCCCAGCATGTAACTGTCCCAGAGTAGGGAATGGCCCCCCTCCTCTGCCTCTGAAGCCTCCTGGACAGCACACGCATTGCAGGCCCTCAGTCCAGATGCAGCCTCCCGCTTCCTCAGCTCCTGTCCCGCTACTTGCAGTGGTCTCTACCCTACAGGTGCCTGCAGGCAGGCCTAGGACCCTCTCACCTCCCCTTCGCTGTTGTCTCCTTTCCACCTGACCTTCAACCTCCGGCAGCTGCATCTCCTCCTCTTCTTCCTCCCAGCTGGAGCTCGCTGTAAACTGTCACGGGACCCGGACATGGCTGGCTATGCCCCAAACTCCAGCACGAGGATGCACCTGACAAGGTAGGCGGAGCAACTTCACCTCCACCAAAAGACCCATGGAAAGTCTCAGTCTGTAGCTCCCGGTCCGCTGGTGTCAGCGGTAGGGTCCTCAGCTCCAGGGGTGCTCCCAGGAAAGCAGGAATTCCCTGCAAAGCCTCCACCACGCTGGAGCTCCTCGATATGATACCTTCTAATGGCAAACAAAAATACATGATGTTATAGCGAGCTTTCAGACCTGCACAGGGTCCTTTGTCAGGCATAAGAGGTGAAGAGGTATGAAAGCTCGCTATAACATCATGTATTTTTGTTAGCCAATAAAAGGTATCATATCTACAAATTTATGTATTCATTTTTGCACAAAAAAAACATTTTTAATCCCCATATTCACAGAGCCATAACATTTTCATTTTTTATCTAAGGAGTTGTGTGGGGGTTTCTTTTTGTGGGAGGAACTTTCATTTTGGGACACAGATGACTTTTTGAATGCTTTTTATAATGTGTTTTTGGATACAGGGTATACATAAAACTAAGGGCGCCCACCCACTGGCGATTTTTTTCCCTGCGAAATTCGCAGCATTTTTTTCTCTGCAGTGGTCTATGGGACTTGTAATGTTAAAATCGCGATCGCGCAAAATCGCAATTTACCGCGAAATCGCGATTTTGCGCGATCGCGATTTTAACAATACAAGTCCCATAGACCCCTGCAGAGAAAAAAATGCTGCGAATTTCGCAGGGAAAAAAATCGCCAGTGGGTGGGCGCCCTAACTCTGACATTGGTCCATGTGCTGTCCATCTTCTATTGATATGAGGCCTTTTATTGGCTAACCCAGAGAAATTATGTTACAGCAAGTTTTCAGGGCTATGTAGGCCTCTTCATAAGATGACTGAGGCAAGGTTGTTAGACAATATCTTTACTGATAATTTTGCAGAAACAATATAGCAATGCAACAGGCATAGCAATGTGCGATATATTAGAGAACCCTTTAGTGTATACCAAATGGGTGAGGGACTGGCGGTGGTTAATGTGAGAGAAGGTGGTTAATGCAGAACTTTAGGGGTGGTTTTACTTTAAGGGGGGGGGGTTATAAGTTATAAAGAGAGGGATGAGGGGCTGGAGGCTTACTTTTTGGCTTAGGTGAAAGCAACAGCACAGTTCTCATCCTGCGGCTCACCGTAGTGGAACCTGTGGAGTACTTGATTCTGCAGTAAGGCTGGTTTCACATGGGTGAGAATCTCTTGTGAGTTTGGGGCGTTGCGAGATGCACAAAACTCCCACGAATGTAAACTCCATTTTTTGAATGGAGTCATACACATGAGCGATGTTTTCCGTCACAGAGATGCTGCAAGGAAATAAATCGTAGCATGTTCTATTTTTTCGCATTACTCGGAACTAGAGATGAGCGAACGTACTCAGTAAGGGCGATTTCGCAATCGAGCGCCGCGATTTTCGAGTACTTCACTACTCGGGTGAAAAGTACTCGGGTGCGCTGTGGGGTGGGGGGTTGCAGGGGGGAGTGGGGGGTAACAGGGGGGAGCCCTCTTTCTCTCCCTCTCCCCCCCACTCCCCGCTGCAACCCCCTGCTCACCCACAGCGCCCCCCGAGTACTTTTCACCCGAGTAGTGAAGTAATCGAAAATCGCGGTGCTCGATTGCGAAATCGCCCTTACCGAGTACGTTCACTCATCTCTACTCAGAACGCATCACCCATTGATTTCAATGGGACCTTAAATACATTGCATATATGATGTGTATGCGAGTGTGATGCGAGGTTTCCCATTGAAATCTATGGGATAAACTCGTGGGAGAGGATCGGAATTTCACAGAAGCGATGCGGGGCATTTTTGCCTGAAAATTGCCTTACATCCACAGGTAAAACCTATGCTGCGGAACGCGACGTCAAGCTGAATTTCTCTGCCTGATATAGCTTAGGTGGCAGAAGGTGGTGATGGCTGGCTTGAGACCATGCTTAATAGGTACAGGACAGCAAGGGCTGTTCTGCTTATGCCCGCCCCAGGTACCAGGCAGGAGAGAGGTAGGCCATACTGCCTCTCCCACCCACCAATACATCTCAGTCCTAGTACTCCCGCCTGGGCTTCTAGGAGATGCGTGGTACCAATGGACCCTGTGCAGCTTAGCTCTGGCAGCAGGCTCCCGCCCTTCCCTTTCCACCAACAGATTCAGGCCTCCTGGTGTGGTGGTCTCTTGATCTCATGGTAAACCCTTTACTAGCAAGAAAGTCATGGGAATGGAATTAGGCCATGAAGCAGCAGTGCCAGCCTCAATAACTCTCAGGGCGGGATGGAAGCTCTTCACTGCCAGGCCTTACAGACACCAAAGAAGTAGGGCCTCGTGGTCCAGAATTTGGTGCAATCGTAGAAGGTCGTCTGCAAGTTTCAAGGTGATGAAATTGGAAGTGTGAGTTTGTCCACTACAGAAAGGAACACAAAGCCTGGTTACTGACAAATCTGGTTTTATCAAAAGAGTGAATCATGCCTTGGTGCTATCAGTTTTCAGACAACCTCAGAAGACATAATACAGTATAGAGAAGCATTAGGCTAGAAAAGACTATAAAAGCATTGATAAGGACCTGAGTGCATATAACACCATGGTTAGATAAATTACTGTATCTACAGATGGAAAAGATTTAGAACTTTTGATACTCTCCCTAGGAGTAGGCATCACTGTGAGAGCATAACTGACACTCCTTAAAGAGGTGAGAAACAACCCAAGAGTAACAGCAAAAGACCTGCAGAAGACTACAAACTGCACAAACCCCTGTTCATGTGTTCATTATAAATGCTGAACGATAATGGTGTTCATGGAAGAACAATGTGAATAAAGCTACTCCTGTCCAAAAAACATTGTGACCAGTCCCACCTTTGCCCAAGACCAGCTGAAAATTCCCCAAAGCTTCAGGAAAAGTGTATTTTGATCAAATGAGACAAAAGTTGAACTTTTGAGCAGAAATACACAATGCGGTTTTGGAGGCTGTGAAGCATGATTGTGAGAGGATCATGGTTTGGAGCTGCTTTACTGTAGTGACCCAGACCTAGGAGGCATTTAGGCAGCAGGGCAGAAATGAAATAGTAGTCATGGTGGCTCTACTGCTCCTCCTGGTAGATGGTAAAAATAGTGGTCTATTGGGCTGAACTACACCAGTGGTAAAAATAATAAATTAAATAAATAATAGGCAGCTACCAGCAGAGTCAGGTAGGGAAGGTGTTAATTGTTGTGACGCCAGTCCATATATGAGCAGGGACCCATTCAGGACAGAAATAATAAATACAAAAATTGGAGAAATAAACTAAAAAATGAGGGTAGTAGTCCTTGCTCCTAAAGCGTTAAGTGTGGTACCTCAGTGCAGTGTGTTGATGATGGGAAGAGACTCCAGGCAACAGACTTCAGATGAATAATCAATTTATTGGAGGGAGAGAGAGGACCATAGGATTTGCAACAGTTACGTAACAAATACTTAAGGCAGATGATAAACTTTAGGTGACATTGATTGATTCTGTACTTTTCTCTGGAAAGCAACACAAAACATTGCATTGGTAATGTTATGTCTCTCTAACCTGAGGAAATCAGCGGGATCCATTGCCTCAGAATACTTTTACTGATTACAGATTGTGGATCCACTTGGACCAATCAACCAAGCTGAGACTTGTCCTGGTGTGGTTGGCAACTGACTCATCAGATAAAGGACTGTAGCCAGGAATTCGGAGCAAACTCAGATACAGGGATACTGACAGAATTACGGAACAAATACAGAAATACAGACAGAATTACGGAACAAATACAGGAATACAGACAGAACTCAGACTACATAAACATAACTCAGAGCGGAACAGACCTGAGCAACATAGACAGAACTCAGACTCAGGAATGCAGACAGCACTCAGAACAAAGAGACGGATACAAACTCACAGACAGACTGCCAAACACCCAAAACACTCACCAGCATACCCGCCTGAATAAACAGATGGAATTGTTATAATAAGTATGAGGAATTAGTTTGTGGATTGGCCAAGTCACTTAAGCTGTGCACCCACTTCAAGCGTCCTGCAGACAATTGGATTGACAACAGCACACACAGTACCTCTGTCAGTAGGAGAGAGGAAACCGCAAGGCAGGATATGCACGCTTCTACAGCCGGTTCTGGATCCAGAGTCCCGGAATAAACGTAGACCAGAAAGTGATGAAAGTGAAGCAGCATCCAGGGAAATTACTTCAAGGAAAAGCTTTAATCCACCCAGCACATACAACGTTTCGACCACCTAATGGCTGTGGTCTTTGTCAAGTTCGCGTCCTCATTGTCCACTTCAAGCGTCCTCATTGTCTCACAGTCCCTACTCTAATGAGACAACTCAACTAACCCCAGGATACCTGCCTGCAAGCAGGGCGATCACCCAGGAGGGACAGCCCCACACAAACACAGAACAGATATACAGATACAGAGTCAGAACTGGCAACAATGCCAGCACAGACAGATCAGAATGCCTAAAAACAGACCCAGCACAGAGCCACACACGGACAGATATACAGATACGGAAACAGAACTGGCGACATGCCAGCGTAGATAGATCAGAAGGCCTACAACAGACCCAGCACAGAGGAAAACCAGCAGACACTGACAAAGGAGCTGGTATATATAAGCAACAGACCTGAGAGATTGGCTCACTGGAGCAAACCACACCTAGCTAGCACAATCAACCACACCTGTGAAGCTGAGCTGCTGGGAAAACCTGTAGAACCACAGAACCCAGCAGCAAGCCCTAACAGGTAAATCTCCAGGAAAAAAAGAAAGAAAAATCTTCCCTGCGCTCCAAGGGTTAAAATATAAATACAGACCGAGGGTCCGTAGGTTTTTTAAAAACTATTTATTTCTATGCATTTCTACGTTTAAAGTTACGCCTTTTTCAAGCAAAATACATATACAAAATACAATTACAGCCATCTTATATACAACAATTAAACTCACACATGTTGGTGTTCACTGCAGACGCCATTCCAGAGCCCCTCCTCCCTCGAGAGGAGATTCGATCACATGATCCAGTCATGTGGCTCAGGTCCTTATACCAAAGTTTCTTCATCAGTGGAACACATAATGCGTACCATTCACATTCAAAGGTCTATCCTCCTTCCGTTAAATCTCCTGCTTTCTTCCCCTGGCTTTGACTATTGCTTTGAATAAACCTTGCTGACTTGATTTACATTCTTTCCTTCTCTTCTCTGTTTTCTTTTTTCTCTCTCTGCTAACTTTCCAGCATAACTTAGTTTCATACTCACACTTAGATGTTGCTCCCCACTGCACTGGCTATTGTAGATGTTCTCCTTGTTCCTCCCCGGTCTCTATCTCTGGTACCTCTTGACTAGACAACCTCCAGGACTACACTCTCCTCAGAAGACTTTGTTGAAGATATTCACCTTGTTCTTCTCAGATCTCTATCTCTGGTCTGTTTTCTCTCCATGACCTCCAGGAGTACACTCCCTAAGCCTGCCCACTCTCTATCTTTTATTCTATATAACTTTCTTCTCCACCAATCTTGAGCTAGGGCAAAACTCATTATCCAATCCCAGGCTAGCTAGGGGGTGACTGGCAGGTTTGAGAGGAAGTTGGGGTGTATCCTGCTAAGTCATGTGGGGTTAGGTAGTAGGAACACTAGAAATTAACACTTTCTTGACCATTTAAAGTGATATACACATAATTATGCACATTCACAAACATATACACATACATTTACAGAGTGGCTGCAGCAGTGCTGTGGGTCCCCAACTCTCGGGTACTACACAACCATTGAGGCGACAATTAATTCTAAGGTGTATCAAAATATTTTAAAGAATAGTGTAAGGGCAGCTGTCCATGACCTCAACCTGAAGAGATGTTGGGTGATGCAACAAGGCAATGACTTAAAGCACACAAGTAGTTTAACTAAAAAATGGTGGAGGCAATTGTTGGTAAATGCGGATCTACAGGTTATTAAATTCAAAGGTTCACATACTTTTTCTTTCTGCACTGCGGATGTTTACTTAGTGGTAAAGCTGTTTTAAGGCCCATTTATTCAGGACAAATGTTGGGCAAACAATGCCCGACACTCGGTCTCACATACACTTGCTCCCGTGCTGTTGCACGGGAGCTAGTATCGCGGCCAGCAGGGGTCAGGGAGGCTGCAGGAGATTTCACTCCTCGCTCTCCCCCTCTCTATTAACTTAACATAGCAGCTGTTCAGCAGTGTACAGCTGCTATTTACACTAAACAATGATCGTTCAGCTCATTGTCCATCGTTTATGCAGCATAAGCGATGGACGATGAGCTGATGGCTCATCGTTAAGGATGAGCGAGTATACTCGCTAAGGCACTACTCGTTTGAGTAATGTGCCTTAGACGAGTATCTCCCTGCTCGTCTATAAAGATTCAGGGACCGCTGCAGCTGACAGGTGAGTCGCGGCGGGGAGCAGGGGAGAGCGGGCGGGAGAGAGGGAGAGAGAGATCTCCCCCCCCCCCCCCCGTTCCTCCCCGCTCTCCCCTGCAGCTCCCCACCCCGCGGCGGCCCCCGAATCTTTAAGGACGAGCAGGGAGATACTCGTCAAAGGCACATTACTCGAACGAGTAGTGCCTTAGTGAGTATACTCGCTCATCCCTACTCATCGTTCAATGTAAATAGCAGCCTTCAGTACTGAACGGACGCTATATTAAGTCAATAGAGAGGGGCGGGGAGCGCGAGGAGAGAAATCTCCTCTAGCCGCCCCACTGTGAGCCAGTGATACTAGCTCCCATGCAGCAGCATGAGAGCGCATATATGGGGGGATGAGTGTCAGGCATCGTTTGCCCGACATTTGTCCCGTCTAAATGGGTCTTTAGTTTAGTTAGACTGTTTTTGTCTATACATGTGACTTAGATAACAATCAGACCACATTGTATTTGCAATCAGTAAAGAAATGCAAATGTGATCTGATCTCTGGAGGTCCATTGATTTACTGATACCAGGGCTCTAACTACAATATGCATTTATACACAGCCTCCTCTTATGTAGTCTTTATGTCCCTGGGTGGGGGTATTACTTAGACCCCTGCTCATTGCAGCTCATGTCCTAGACCCTTCCTATAGCTGTGCTCATTTCAGGTTCTTGCTTGTCAGAACCTGCAGAACTTTCTCTGGGAACATCTGTTCTATGATTCATACAACTATTACATTACAAGAGGAAAACATCTGGGTCTCTGGAGAGTATCTCAATGCTATCCGAGATTGCAGCCCAGATGTGACTACCATGATACTGGAGCTGCTACTTAACCTTCTGCATAAAGTGCACATCTACGTCAATGCACTGAGGTCGCCAAATATGCAGAGCATGAAGACTACGTTGACAGCCAATGCTCTTGAGTAGAGTTGAGCGAACATACTCTGCCGAGCTTGATGCTGGTTCGAGTATTAGCGTACTCGATGGTGCTCGTTACTCGAATGAGCATCAAGCCGAGTTCGACACCGCCCCAGTTTTTGGCATGACGGATGCGCATCCGCAAATCGCGTGACTGGGGCCGAAAAATCGCCCGAAAAATCTGCTCCTAGCCGCGTTTCATTAGAAATGGGCTGCAGCAGTGCAGCGCTGTCCAGCGCATTGAAATCCCCGCCTGCTGAATGAGCTGCCTCAGATTGGTCACAGCCCTCACCAATCAGAGGCAGCTCTCACTCAGCCATTCATGAATTCATGAATGACAGCTGAGAGCTGCCCCTGATTGGTCCCTGCGCTGAGCCAATCAGAGGCAGCTCTCACTCACCCATTCATGAATTCATGAATGGGTGAGTGAGAGCTGCCTCTGATTGGTGAGGGCTGTGACCAATCAGAGGCAGCTCATTCAGCAGGCGGGGATTTTAAATCCCCGGCTGCTGAATACTGCTCACAGCAGTTCAGGAGAACTGCCGGCCAGCCGCGGCTGAACTCCGTCTGCCGGGACAAGGTGAGTATTTTTTTTTTTTACTTTTTACACATTTCTGGATGCTTTTCAGGGAAGGGCTTATATTTTTAAGCCCTTCCTGAAAATTAATCGTGAGATCGCCCGCAGCCCATTGCTTTCAATGGTGCCGGCTGTATTGCCGGCTCCATTGAATTCAATGCACTGGACAGCGCTGCACTGCTCCGGCCCGTTTCTAATGAAACGTGGCTAGGAGCAGATTTTTCGGGCGATTTTTCAGCCCCGGTCACGCGATTTGCGGGTGCGCATCCGTCATGCGATCCACAAATCGCGGAAAAAAACGCCCGTGTGACCGAGGCCTTAAGAGTGATGTGATGCGAGTTTTTTTTTTTTCCTGGAAAAAGCATTGCTGATGCTCAGCACATATGTGATACTAATTTTCTTGGGGCGACATCGCGCTCGCCGGTGTCAAGAAGCCTTGTGCCGGTTTCACACAGGCGGCAAAATTGCGTGATTTTCTTGTGATGTGACAGCGTTACAAATCACAAGTATATGAAGCCCATGCTTTTCAATGGGTTCCTTCACATCTACATTGCGAGATAAAAAAGTGCGGGTTGCTGAATATTGCCGCAATTTGTGATGTTTTGTAGCCCATGTTTTCCTATGGAGCCTTCCTATGTGTTGCATTGCATAACACAAAAATGCAGTTTTCGTGTGGTGCGATGCAACTTTTACAGTAGGAAGTCCTACTGTAAAATCCCTAAAATTAGGCCTATCTGCATTAAAAAAAACACATCACCTAACAGGCACTGTTGGCTCCACTGCAGCTCCAGGAGACTTGCTTGTAGTTTTTCCCCAGCTCTTCCTGGTTTGGAGGTTTAACTCCTTAGTGACGAAGCCTGTTTGCACCTTAGTGACGGAGCCAAATTTTGGAAATCTGACATGCGTCGTTTAACGTAGCATAACTCCGTAAAGACTTTACATATCCAAGTGATTCTGACATTGTTTTTTCACCACATGTTGTACTTCATTTAGGTGGTAAAAAGAGACCGATATAATTTGTGTATATTTATTAAAAGTACCAATATTGGAAAAATTTTGAAAAAATTGTCATTTTTTCACATTTCAACCGTAATATCTCAAATACACTACCGTTCAAAAGTTTGGGGTCACATTGAAATGTCCTTATTTTTGAAGGAAAAGCACTGTACTTTTCAATGAAGATAACTTTAAACTAGTCCTAACTTTAAACAAATGCACTCTATACATTGCTAATGTGGTAAATGACTATTCTAGCTGCAAATGCCTGTTTTTTTGTGGAAAATCTACAAAGGTGAATAGAGGCCCATTTCCAGCAACTATCACTCCAGTGTTCTAATGGTACAATGTGTTTGCTCATTGGCTCAGAAGGCTAATTGATGATTAGAAAACCCTTGTGCAATCATGTTCACACATCTTAAAACAGTCTAGCTCGTTACAGAAGCTACAAAACGGACCTTCCTGTGAGCAGATTGAGTTTCTGGAGCATCACATTTGTGGGGTCAATTAAACGCTCAAAATGGCCAGAAAAAGAGAACTTTCATCTGAAACTCGACAGTCTATTCTTGTTCTTAGAAATGAAGGCTATTCCATGCGAGAAATTGCTAAGAAATTGAAGATTTCCTACAACGGTGTGTACTACTCCCTTCAGAGGACAGCACAAACAGGCTCTAACCAGAGTAGAAAAAGAAGTGGGAGGCCGCGTTGCACAACTAAGCAAGAAGATAAGCACATTAGAGTCTCTAGTTTGAGAAACAGACGCCTCACAGGTACCCAACTGGCATCTTCATTAAATAGTACCCGCAAAACACCAGTGTCAACATCTACACTGAAGAGGCGGCTGCGGGATTTTGGGCTTCAGGGCAGAGTGGCAAAGAAAAAGCCATATCTGAGACTGGCCAATAAAAGAAAAAGATTAAGATGGGCAAAAGAACACAGACATTGGACAGAGGAAGACTGGAAAAAAGTGTTGTGGACGGATGAATCCAAGTTTGAGGTGTTTGGATCACAAAGAAGAACGTTTGTGAGACGCAGAACAAATGAAAAGATGCTGGAAGAATGCCTGACGCCATCTGTTAAGCATGGTGGAGGTAATGTGATGGTCTGGGGTTGTTTTGGTGCTGGTAAGGTGGGAGATTTGTACAGGGTAAAAGGGATTCTGAATAAGGAAGGCTATCACTCCATTTTGCAACGCCATGCCATACCCAGTGGACAGCGCTTGATTGGAACCAATTTCATCATACAACAGGACAATGACCCTAAACACACCTCCAAATTGTGCAAGAACTATTTACAGCAGAAGCAGGCAGCTGGTATTCTATCGGTAATGGAGTGGCCAGCGCAGTCACCAGATCTGAACCCCGTTGAGCTGTTGTGGGAGCAGCTTGACCGTATGGTACGCCAGAAGTGCCCATCCAACCAATCCAACTTGTGGGAGATGCTTCTAGAAGCGTGGGGTGCAATTTCACAAGCTTACCTCAACAAATTAACAGCTAGAATGTCAAAGGTGTGCAATGCTGTAATTGCTGCAAAAGGAGGATTCTTTGACGAAAGCAAAGTTTGATGTAAAAACAATGTTATTTCAAATACAAATCATTATTTCTAACCTTGTCAATGTCTTGACTCTATTTTCTATTCATTTCACAACGCATGGTGGTGAATAAGTGTGACTTTTCATGGAAAACACAAAATTGTTTGGGTGACCCCAAACTTTTGAACGGTAGTGTATGTTCAAACATACTATACAAATTTTTGATAAGATATGTATTTCCATCTGTTTACTTTATTCTGAATGCACACTTGAAAAGCTTTTGTGTTTTTTTTAACCATTTAGAGGACGTACAAATTTAACATTACTTTTCAGCATTTTGAGGAGCACTTTCTTTTCCTGCACCAAGCCAAGTTTGCAAAGGCTCATGAGTGTCAGAATAATAGATACCCCCACAAATAACCCCATTTTAAAAACTACACCCCTTAATGTATTCACTGAGGGGGGTCAGGAGTATTTTGACCCAACCAGTTTTTTTCAGGAATTAATTCAATTTAGAGGAGAAAAAATAAAATTTCATATTTTTGCAAATATGTCATTTTAAAGACATATTTTTTCCTATAGTGCCCATGAAAATGAGGATTTAAACCCCAAAATGGATACCCCTGTTTCTCCCGTGTTCAGAAACATACCCATTGTGGCCCTAATCTTATGTCTGGATGCACAACGGGACCCAAAATGAAAGGAGTAGTTGGTGTCTTTCAGAACATAAATTTTGCTTGAAGGCGTTTTAGGCCCCATAGCACTTTTATAGAGCTCTTGAGCGGCCAAAACCAAACAGAACCCCCACAAATGACCCCATTTTGAAAACTAGACCCCTTAACGAATTTATCTAGGGGTGTACTGCCCATTTTGACCCCACAGTTTTTGAATGAAGTCAAGCAAAGCAAAAGGAAAAAAATGTGATTTTCGTTTTTTTGTCAATTCTGTCATTTTAAAAACAGCTTTTTTTGTACAGCACACACATGAATGAAGCCTTGCACCCCAAAATGGATACCCCGGATACCCCTGTTTCTCCCGTGTTCAGAGACATACCCATTGTGGCCCTAATCTTATGTCTGGATGCACAACGGGGCCCAAAACGAAAGGAGTAGTCGGTGGTTTTCAGAACATAAATTTTCCTTGAAGGTGATTTAGGCCCCATAGCACTTTTGTAGAGCTCTTGAGCGGCCAAAACCAAAGAGAACCCCCACAAATGACCTCATTTTGAAAACTAGACCCCTTAATGAATTTATCTAGGGGTGTACTGCCCATTTTGACCCCACAGTTTTTGAATGAATTCAAGCAAAGCAAAAGGAAAAAAATGTGATTTTCGTTTTTTTGGCAATTCTGTCATTTTAAAAACAGCTTTTTTTGTACAGCACACATGAATGAAGACTTGCACCCCAAAATAGATACCCCTGTTTGTCCCATGTTCAGAGACATACCCATTGTGGCCCTAATCTACTTAAAGGACAGGTGGTTTTCAGAACAGAAATTTAGCATGAAGGTGATTTAGGCCCCATTGCCCACTTGTAGAGCCCTTGAGTGGCCAAAACGACAGAGAACCCCCACAAATGACCCCATTTTGAAAACTAGACCCCCTAACGAATTTATATAGGGGTGTACTGTGTATTTTTACACTACAATTTTTGAATAAATCTAAGCAAAGCAGTAGGAAAAAAATTACAATTTTCATTTTTTTGGCAGTTGTATCAATTTAAAAACTGTTTTTTTTGTACAGCACACATAGGAATGAAGACTTTCACCCCAAAATGGATACCCCTGTTTGTCCCGTGTTCAGAAACATATCCCTAGTGGCCCTAATCTACTTAAAGGACACATGGCTAGGCCTATAATGGAAGGAGCACCCGTTGGATTTTAGGGTACAGCGGAATAAATTCCAGGCCCCATTGCCCACTAATAGAGCCATTGAGCGTTCAAAACGATAAAGAACCCCCACAAATGACCCCATTTTAAAAACTAGACCCCTTAACGAATTCATCTAGGGGTGTTCTGCGTATTTTGACCCCACAGTATTTGAATAAATCTAAGCAAAGCAGAAGGAAAAAATTACGATTTTCATTTTTTAGCAATTTTGTCAATTTAAAAACTGTTTTTTTTGTACATTGTACATAGAAATGAAGACGTTCACCCCAAAATGGATACCCCCGTTTGTCTCGTGTTCAAAAACATACCCATTGTGGCCCTAATCTACTTACAGGAAACATGGCAAGGCCTATAATGGAGGAAACACCCGTTGGATTGCAGGGCACAACTGAATAAATTCCATGACCCATTGCCCACTTGTACGGAATAAAAATTGACACCTTAAAAAAATCCCCTCCCCCTCCCCCACACACTCCGCACCCTTTTCAGCGTTCCCCAAATCTTAGATAAAAGTAATAATGTGAACTGTGTAGTATTTCCAAAGACAGGGGTAATTACAGAGGCTGGTTGAAATGGGCACATGGGGCAATAAAACCGTGTATCCCCCCTCCTCTCATGCTTTTTGGGGGTATTTTGTGACCTCAGTAGCGGGTATGGGGTGTAAAAAGTGGCGCTCTGTGAGTCTCCATAAGCTTGCTGAGGTGCAGCGGTCTCACACAGAAGGCGCTCAACAAGCTGCTCCTGGAACTGCATGAAGGCGAACGTTCCCGGGGCTTCTTGTAAATTACGTATTAGAGGTAGCGGTCTGAATAACGCTGGGCTCATGCAGCCGTAGGCGGAATCCGCTTGCGGAGGCCCGCAGCGGATCCCAGCTGTGAGCCCGGCTGTGACCCTGCATATGGCCGCGTAATGTACTGCGCATAACTGCCTACTCACACAGGCGGTCATGCGCAGTATATATATATTTTTTGTTTGTATTTCCCGCACCGTCGCTTAGCGGTGACGCTGGTACCCGCAGCTCGTATACAAGGTAGTTGCGTATGGGCACAATGGGCTCTATGTTGCGGATATCCGCAGTAAAATGGAACCTGCTGCGTTCTCTTTTCTGCAAATGGATTACACAATTCTAACCCACTAATGTGAGCGGAATTGTGTAATCCAATGTGATTGATCTGCGCATTACCGCATCGGTGAGGGGAGATGAACCTTCACCTTTTTTTAACTTTTACGTGATCGTCATTATCCATTGGATAATGGCGAACACGTGATCAGGAATCGCTCACCGCAGCCCCCGCCCCCGTGAAATCTCCAGGCTCTCGGCTAAGTTTTGTAGCCAGGAGCAGGGAGATTTTAAATTACCACAGCTTTTGCGCATGCGCCTGCCATTTTGGCGACATGCGCGTGCGCAGAAGCTGGGGTAAGGTCCGCGGATAAATCCGCGGGCCTTAGGTACGTCATTTCATCCTCTCTCACAGATATGATCCGTGGGGGAAGATGAAACGCAAGCTTTTTTAACTTTTTTAAACTTTTTTTTTTACGTTTTACCCTTTTTTTTTTTTTTTTTTTACTCTTTACACTTTTTTTTTTTACTATACATGATCACTGTCATCTATTGGATGACAGTGATCATGTCCCCATGTGTAGCCAGGAGCAGAGGGATTTTAAATTTCCCGGGGCTCGAGCCCCTCTGTGCATGCGCCTGATGTCAATAATCGGGCGCGCATGCGCAGAAGGGGACTCCGGTCCCAGAAGACCGGGACACCCCTGAGGACTGGGGGTGAGTATTTTCACCCCCCCTCATGGATCCGATCCATGAGGGGAGGTGAAACTTTACTTTTTTAAAAACTTTTTAAACTTTTTCGCGATCGCTGCTATCCAATGGACCTCCTGGTTCCCGGCTACCTTCAGGAACCGGGAGTCAGGAGTTTCTAAATTTGCCGGGGGCTCTCGGGCTTCTACGCATGCGCGTGACGTCATCGTCTGGCGCGCATGTGCAGAAGGCCGGCGGCGGGTCCGGAAGGACCCGATCTCCGGGGGACACTGCGGACAAGCTGGGTGAGTTATTTCAGCTGTCCTGATGGATCCAATCCATCAGGGCAGCTGAATATCTACATTTTTTCACACTTTTATTTACTTTATTGCAATGCCGGGGGTGACTGCCCGCATCCTGGGATGACAGTTCCATGCTGTCGGCTACCTGCGGGCACCGACCGCACGGAGCTGTCACGTCCTCAGGCAAGTGGGCATTAATCCTAAGAGGACGCATAAAACTACGTCCTCTAGGATTAAAGCCCACTTTCGGAGGACGTAGTTTCCCGATGGGGCCGTCGTTAAGGGGTTAAAATCCCCGCCTCCAAGAAGCGCTGTGCCTCAGCCAATCACTGCAGCGCCCAAGAACCAATCACAGCCAGCACTTCCTGGAGGTAGAGATTTTGAACCTCCAAAGCAGGAAGCGCTGGGGGAAAACTACAAGCAAGTCTGCTGAAGTGGCAGAGAAGTGCAGCGGAGCAGACAATGCCTGCTAGGTGATGTATTTCATTTTTTAAAGCAGGTAGGCCTTATTTTTGGGGTAGGGCTTATATTTCAAGGCCTCCCCCTGAAAATTGCACGACTTTGTAGCAACACAAAATTGCAACATGGCTGTGAAAAAACGCAGTGATATCATACAGAACACGATGCGATACTGCTGCGATTTTTTTGTGGCAATATAGCTGTCGCCCATGTATAAGCAGCCTTACACTTACATCCCCGGACTCAGCGGGTCACCTACTTTCAGCTCATTGGGCTAAAAGGAGCTGACAGAGTCCCTTTAACTTTTACTCTCCCTATGTTAGTAGATGTTCCTTTCTTTTGAGATTAACGTTTAGCACTGTCCTCATAGAAGTCTATGAGAGGTGCACAAATGCAAACAGAAATTCACAATACGCTGCGCAATTCTGTGAAAAAAAGAAAATATCTGGACCTCATTTAGCTAAATAACCATTTAAATGGGGGCGTGGTTATGTCCCGTATGCGAAGAAACCTGCCCTGTGTGTGCAGAAAGTACAGTAAGCAGCTCGAATATGCTGATATGTGATAGCTCTCCATTCACAGCTTATTCAAGTCTTGCTCTCGTAAACCTACATACACATACGCTTGTGTGCAGAAGCCCTTAGCCTAACGAGGTCTGGATGTGTTCTTTTCCCGGCAGTTCTGTGCAGTGTTTCACGCATCCTATTGGGTATTCGCACACCTCCCATAGACTTCTATGGGGGCCTTTGCTGTGCAATATGCAGATAGATAGAGCGGGTCTATTTTTTTATGTGCATTTAAAATGCATGTGCAAAACACGTTCACGGGAATAAACTCATTGAAATCAATGGGATCTATTCTGTGTGTTTAGCGCACACAGATTTTGCATGTGCAAATGCCCACACAAATACAGTTGTGTGAAGATGCCCTGAGTTCCATACGAGTTTGCAACTGAGATCTCATACAGAACTTAGATGCATTAAAGTGAAAGCAGTAGAGATGAGCGAGCACCAAAATGCTCGGGTGCTCGAGTCGAACTTTCCGCGATGCTCGAGGGTTCGTTTCGAGTAACGAACCCCATTGAAGTCAATGGGCGACTCGAGCATTTTTGTATATCAGCCATGCTCCGCTAAGGTTTTCATTTGTGAAAATCTGCAAAACCCAAGAAAGTGATGGGAACGACACAGAAACGGATAGGGCAGGCAAGGGGCAACATGCTGGCCTGCATTTCAGGTTCCCAGGTCCCACTATTAAGCCACAATAGCGGCAAGAGTGGACCCCCCCCTAACAATTTTTACTTCGGACAAACCCTCATTAGCAAGGCACGCCTTAGCTAAGCACCACACTACCTCCAAACAAGCCTCTTCACCTGTGTACATGCTGCCCAACCCCCCCTCCCCCGCACGACCCTGCGTCCGCAGCGCACACAAAAGTGTCCCTGCGCAGCCTTCAGCTGCCCTCATGCCACACGCTGGCCTCATAGCCACACCACCCTCATGTCTATTTATAAGTGCGTCTGCCATGAGGAGGAACCGGAGGCACACACTGCAGAGGGTTGGCAGGGCCAGGCAGCGACCCTCTTTAAAAGGGGTGGGGCGATAGCCCACAATGCTGTAGAGAGTCGATGAGAAATTGACGTTCGATCTTCATTCCAACCCTGTGCCACCTTCGTCAGGAGCTGCAAACGTGGGCATGAGTTACATAGCAATGGGGAATCCATGTGCCACACAGTATTCATTCTGTCAAGGTGTCGCACAGCTCAATCCACA
The DNA here is from genome assembly GCF_035609145.1 of Eleutherodactylus coqui. NCBI lineage: Eukaryota > Metazoa > Chordata > Amphibia > Anura > Eleutherodactylidae > Eleutherodactylus > Eleutherodactylus coqui. The sequence goes on from NC_089849.1 coordinate 104,638,845, forward strand.
CTGCAAGGGGAAAGCCATCTGCGCCCTGCCCCCTACCCAAGTCAGTCAGTGCCTTTGTGCCAGACAGGTCAAACACCGCGATGGGAACTAAGTTTGCACCAACAGCATAGGTGGGTCCTAGGCAACCCAAGACATGAACAAAAAATTGATCTGAGTGGCCAAACATGGCAGACTTGCACCGCGCCCACAGCATAGGCCTCGGCCCACAGCTTCAGCAATCCTAGGCAGGAAGCGGACTTTCACTGCGGCCAGGACATAGGCCTCTGCACAAACCCTCAGCAATCGCGGGCCTACAGCGGACTCCTATGCTAGCGTAGCTGTGCAGGTCTCATTAGCGCTGTATTGCTCCTGTAGTTTGTCCCAATGCAGTGTTACGGATAGTAGAGCTAACGTCAGATTAAATACAGGTGGGCTTCGGACCACACTGCATGCCCCAGTCTGACCGGGGTTTTTTATAAATAGTCACAGGCAGGTACAACTCCGCAATGGGAATTCCGTGTGCACCCACAGCATGGGTGGCTCCCTGGAACCCACCGGCGGTATATAAATATATCCCATTGCAGTGCCCCGGACAGCAGAGCTAACGTCAGATTAAATGCAGGTGGGCTTCGGCCCACACTGCATGCCCCAACCTGACCGAGGTTTTTAATTCATAGACACAGGCAGGTACAAATCCCCTATGTGAAGTCCCTGTGGACCAACAGCATGGGTGGCTCCCTGGAACCCACCGGCGGTACATAAATAAATCCCATTGCAGTGCCCTGCACAGCTGAAGTAACGTCAGATTAAATGCAGGTGGGCTTCGGCCCACACTGCATGCCCCAGTCAGGCTGGGGTTCTTTATAAGTAATAAATAATAATAATAATAATCTTTATTTGTATAGCGCCAACTTATTCTGCAGCGCTTTCAGGCATGGATAAATGCAAAACAATACAACAATTGCAACAATTACAATGTGAGGTACATTGGGTTAGACACAAATGGGTTGAGGGTGGTACAGTAGGTGCAGGGGTTGGGGAACACGGGCAATAGGAAATTTTATGTACAGATCATTTATCAGAAGGCAAACAGGGTGGAGCACCATAGGGAGGGGCGAGGGACTAGGTCAGGAGATTTGGTATGCTTCCCTAAAGAGGTGCGTTTTTAGGGCACGTCTGAAATTTCGTGTATCGGGAATTGTCCGGATGCCTTGGGGTAGAGCATTCCAGAGGATGGGTGCTGCTCTGGTGAAGTCCTGTAGGCGAGCATGTGAGGTTCGTATTACAGGGGTGTTTAGTCTGAGTGTGTTAGCCGATCGGAGTGGGCGGGCTGGGTGGTATACTGACAGTAGGGAGGCGATGTATGGTGCGCAGCGCCATGCAGAGCTTTGTGAGTGAGGTAGAGGAGTTTAAATTTAGTTCTGCAGTTGATGGGCAGCCAATGCAGCGACTGGCATAATGCAGAGGCGTCTGAATAACGACTGGATAGAAACATGAGTCTAGTTGCTGCATTTAGTATGGATTGGAGTGGAGCGAGTCTAGTGCGGGGGAGGCCGATGAGTGGCGAGTTGCAGTAGTCAAGCCGGGAGTGGATGAGCGCAACCACGAGTGTCTTTAGCGTGCCCGTGGTTAGGAACGGACGTATTTTAGCAATATTTCTGAGGTGCATGTGGCATGTTTGGGCCAGAGATTGGATATGGGGGGCAAAGGAGAGGTCAGTGTCTAGTGTGACCCCAAGGCATCGGGCATGCCGTCTGGGGGTTATGATGGTGCCAGACACTGGAATGGAGATGTTGAGGGGAGGTCGGTTAGAAGGTGGAAAGACAAGGAGGTCAGTTTTAGAGAGGTTTAGTTTGAGAAAAAGGGAGGACATAGTGTTAGAGACAGCGGACAGACAGTCAGTGATATTTTGGAGGAATGGTCCAGAGATCTCACGAGAGGAGGTGTATAGTTGGGTGTCATCAGCGTAGAGATGGTATTGGAGGCCAAATCTGTGGATGGTTTGTCCAATTGGGGCAGTATAGATAGAGAAGTGAAGGGGACCAAGGACCGAGCCCTGGGCTACCCCGACAGCGAGAGGAAGTGGAGCAGAGATAGAACCAGCAAAGGAGACACTGAAAGAGCGGTCAGAGAGGTAGGAAGAGAACCAGGAGAGAGCAGTATCCTTTAGACCAATAGAGTGGAGCATAGTGAGAAGGAGATTATGGTCGACAATGTAAAATGCAGCAGACAGGTCAAGGAGGATTAGTAGGGAGTAATCACCTCTTGACTTTGCAGTCATCAGGTCATTTGTTAGTTTTGTAAGGGCAGTTTCGGTCGAGTGTAGAGAGTGGACACCAGACTGGAGGGGGTCGAGGAGCAAGGTGTCAGAGAGAAAGCGAGTAAGGCGGGAGTAGACCAGGCATTCCAGTAATTTGGAGATAAAGGGGAGGTTTGAGACGGGTCGGTAGTTGGCAACATTAGTCGGGTCCAGGGTTTGTTTTTTAAGCAGAGGGGATATAATGGAGTGTTTGAATGAGGAGGGAAAAGTGCCAGAGGTTAGGGAGAGGTTGCAGATTGTGGTAAGGTGAGTAATGAGAGCTGGGGAAAGGGAGCGGAGGAGGTGAGAGGGGAGAGAGTCGCTAGCGCAGGTGGTGGGGCGGGCAGCGGAAAGGAGCCTGGAGACTTCTTCCTCTGTCGTTGGTTCTAGCATAGATAGTGAGTAGGTGCTGGGTGCAGTGCTGATGAAACTGGGATCAGGGATAACCATGCAGCTTTCAGAGATTTCTTTTCGAATGTGGTCGATTTTTTCTTTGAAATAGGCAGCTAGTTCTCCAGCAGTCAGGTCTGTCGCAGGGGCCTGTTCTTTGGGGCGGAGGAGGGAGTGAAAGGTCTCAAAGAGTTGTTTGGGGTTGTGGGATAGTGAGGAGACAAGGGAGGTGAAATAAACTTGTTTGGCATGGTGAAGGGCTAGGTTATACGTTTTAAGCATGAATTTGAAGTGGAGGAAGTCTGCTGGCAGCGTTGACTTTCTCTACAACCGCTCGGTGCACCTAGAGCACCGCCGGATGAAGCGCGTTTGGGACGTGAGCCAGGGTTGCCGTGGTCTGCGTTTGACAGCTCGCGTCACGGGCGGTGCCACTTCATCCAGGGCACAGCTGAGGGTGGTGTGGTAATATTCGGCTGCCAGGTTAGGGCAGGGGAGGCGAGAGATAGGCGATAGGGAGGACTGAATAGTTTCGGCAAACTGTTTAGTGCGGACAGACTGGAGGTTCCTAGAGGTGCGATAGATAGGAGGGTCAGGAGAGATGCTAGGGTGCCTGATAGCATCCTGCCTCGTGTGGTGCAGAGTGTAAGCTTTCGCCTACGACCTGAAGGTTGCAAGTTCGATCCTCGCATGAATCAGGTAGCCGGCTCAAGGTTGACTCAGCCTTCCATCCTTCTGAGGTCGGTAAAATGAGAACCCAGCTTGGTGGGGTAATAAGTACCTGAAAGCGCTGCGGAATAAGTTGGCGCTATACAAATACCATGATTTGATTTGATTTGATGGAGAAAGAGAGAAGGTTGTGATCTGAGAGTGGAAGTGGGGAGTTAGTAAAGTGAGAAGCAGAGCAGAGACGGAGGAAAACTAAATCGAGAGTGTTACCATCTCTATGAGTGGGGGAGTCAGAGATTAGCGATAAGCCAAGGGAGGAGGTAAGTGTTAAAAGCCGGGAGGCAGATGAGGAGCTAGAGTCGTTAGTAGGAATGTTGAAATCACCAAGGATGAGGGTTGGGATTTCACAGGATAGGAAGTGGGGGAGCCAGGCAGAAAAGTGGTCTAGGAACAGGTGGGTAGGACCTGGGGGGCGGTAAATAACTGCGACACGCAGAGGCAGTGGGCGGAAGAGTCGCAGGGTGTGGACTTCGAAGGAGTGGAAGGTAAGCGAGGGAGCTGAGGGAATGACCTGGAAGGTACAGTTTGGGGAGAGGATGATGCCTACTCCTCCACCACGTCTGTCATCCGATCTGGGGGTGTGGGAGAACTGCAGGCCATCATAGGACAATGCAGCGGGGGAGGTAGAATCGGACTGCTGTATCCAGGTTTCCATGAGGGTGAGCAAGTTCAAGTGTTTACTGGTGAAAAGGTCATGGATAGTTGGGAGTTTGTTACACGCAGATTGGAAGTTCCATAGGGCGCATTTGAATGGGGCAGGGGGGGCATTTTGGTAGAGAACAGTACGGGGTGGGCCTGGGTTGGGGGAGATGTCCCCTGCAGCTAGGAGTAGCAGAGTAGCAAGGGTGAGCACATGGCTCGGGGATTTGTGTGGGTGTCTGAGGTGTTTCTCTGCAGTATTGGGGGGTTGAAGGCGTCTTAGGAAGTTGAACAGTGCATGGGAGCCATACATAGGTGAGGAGAGGAGGGAGGGGCTGATGTGGATAGAGTGTGTTGGGGCTGGGCGTTGAAGGAAAGTGTTAAGGCTTGAAAAGAGGATAGTGAAGGAGATTAGTGCGATGAGGAGAGCATTTCCCTCCAGGCTTTGGACAGTTGTGCATGTTACCTGTCTCCTGCTCTGTCGAACTGCGCTGTATAACTGCATCATTCAACAGCATCAAACACTTGTTGCTGGACAATTAGTGCTGGAGACATCAGGTGAGGCAGCCTCTGGTGAGGCATAGAGGATAGAACTGACTTTAAAGTTCTGGCTCCAGGACTTCAGCTGGGAGTGGCTTGTTACATTTCACTAGTCAACCAGCTGACCCATCTTTAGATGGCTAATGAACAAGATGGGGGGGTTTATTGCCCTCTTACAAAAACAAACTGTGTCCAGCAACACTAAGATGAGACAGAGAGAAAACTATTTGGGGGAGGTGATGAGGAAAATACATATAGTACAAATAGAGTAAATTCAATTTTTATGAAGCAATGGGACATACCATTGCGCACAGATTATGACAAATTTAAAGGTATCACAGCAGATTCAGTGGAAGGAAGGCGGAGCAATCAAATGCAGATGGAGTGGAGCAATTTAGACACAGGCAGGTACATCTCCGTAATGGGAAGTCCGTGTGGACCAACAGCATGGTTGGGTCCCAGGAAGCCACCGGCGGTACATAAATATATCCCATTGCATTGCCCAGCACAGCTGAGGTAACGTCAGATTAAATGCAGGTGGGCTTCGGCCCACACTGCATGCCCCAACCTGACCGGGGTTTTTAATTCTTAGACACAGGCAGGTACAAATCCCCTACGTGAAGTCCCTGTGGACCGACAGCATGGGTGGCTCCCTGGAACCCACCGGCGGTACTTAAATATATCCCATGGCAGTGCCCTGGACAGCAGAGCTAACGTCAGATTAAATGCAGGTGGGCTTCGGCCCACACTGCATGCCTCAGTCAGACTGGGGTTCTTTATAAGTAGACACAGGCAGGTACATCTCCGTAATGTGAAGTCCGTGTGGACCAACAGCATGGGTGGGTCCTAGGAAGCCCAAGACATGAACAAAAAATGGATCTGAACGGCCAAACATGGCAGACTTGCACTGCACCCACGGCATAGGCCTCGGCCCACAGATTTAGCAATCCTAGGCAGGAAGCGGACTTTCACTGCACCCAGGACATAGGCCTCTGCACAAACCCTCAGCAATCGCGTGCCTACAGCGGACTCCAATGCTAGCGTAGCTGTGCACGTCTCATTAGCGCTGTATTGCTCCTGTAGTTTGTCCCAATGCAGTGCCTCGGATAGTAGAGCTAACGTCATATTAAATACAGGTGGGCTTCGGCCCACACTGCATGCCCCAGTCAGACTGGGGTTCTTTATAAGTAGACACAGGCAGGTACAACTCCGTGTGGACCGACAGCATGGGTGGGTCCCAGGAAGCCACCGGCGTTACATAAATAAATCCCATTGCATTGCCCAGCACAGCTGAGGTAACGTCAGATTAAATGCAGGTGAGCTTCGGCCCACACTGCATGCCCCAGCCAGACTACAGTTTTTTATGAGTATACACAGGCAGGTACATCTCCCTAATGTGAAGTCCATGTGGACCGACAGCATGGGTGGCTCCCTGGAACCCACCGGCGGTACATAAATATATCCCATTGCAGTGCCCTGGACAGCAGAGCTAACGTCAGATTAAATGCAGGTGGGCTTCGGCCAAGAATGTTTTCATTATTGGAGGAGGAGGACGGGGAAGTTTTTGAGGCAGTACGTGTCCTGTCTCCGTGGTTATATGCACCTTCCCAGTGACCGCGTTGCTGAAAAGTTGTCGCGCCTGTGGAACCTATTAGCGTGGCCTCGCCACCATCATGTCTTTGGGAAGCCTCCGGTTCCACTACCCTGTAAAATTGCAGTAGCAGCAGTATAGGCAGAGCCGAGAATTAGTAACATTTCAGCTGTAAGAGTATGCACAATGTAACATTTCATTGGCAGCAGTGAGGACAGACCCCACTAACATTTCATTTGCAGCAGTATACACAGACCCCAGTAACATTTCAGTAGTATCAGTATAGACAGACCCCAGTAACAGTAACGTAGAAGCAGTATGGGCAAAGCAGCAGATTCACATTTCCCTGGCAGCAGTGTAGGGAGAGCGGAGTATTGGTAAGATTTCAGTAGTAGGAGTATAGACAGGCCCCAGCAACAGTAATGTAGAAGCAGTATGGGCAAAGCAGCAGATTCACATTTCCCTGCCAGCAGTGTAGGGAGAGCATAGTATTGGTAAGATTTAAGTAGTAGGAGTATAGTCAGGCCCCAGCAACAGTAACGTTGAAGCAGTAGAGACAAAGCAGCAGATTCACATTTCCCTGGCAGCAGTGTAGGGAGAGCGTAGTATTGGTAAGATTTCAGTAGTAAGAGTATAGTCAGGCCCCAGCAACAGTAACATAGAAGCAGTAGAGACAAAGCAGCAGATTCACATTTCCCTGGCAGCAGTGTAGGGAGAGCGTAGTATTGGTACGATTTCAGTAGTAGGAGTATAGACAGGCCCCAGCAACAGTAACGTAGAAGCAGTCTGGGAAAAGCAGCAGATTCACATTTCCCTGGCAGCAGTGTAGGGAGAGCGTTGTATTGGTAAGATTTCAGTAGTAGGAGTATAGACAGGCCCCAGCAACAGTAACGTAGAAGCAGTATGGGCAAAGCCCACTATTAGTTACATTTCTGTTATAGCAGTATAGACCTGCCCCAGTAACATTTTCGTTGAAGCATTATGGGCAGAGCCCAGTATTAGTACAATTACAGTAGTAACAGTATACACCAACCAAGGTAACATTTCAGGAGCAGAAGTATCGGCAGACTGAAGTAACATTTCTGTTGCTGAAGTATAGTCAGACCCCTGTAGCATTACTGTGGCAGAAGTATAGGTAGGCAGAACAGAGTTACATTTCTGTAGCAAATGTGTAGGCCAACCCCAGACACAGTGGTGTACCATGAGTGCAGGCGAAGCCCATAAAAATTACTTGGATTACATTGTAGGCGAGGGCCCGAAAAATTGTTGTACTGACAGTACAAATGTACCTCAGAAAAATTGCCCATGCCCAACCCTGAGGGCAGGTGAAACCCATTAATCGCTTAGCGTACTGTGGCTTAATTTTTAACTAGGCCTGGAGGCAGCCCAGTCTAAAAAAACAATAGGTTCAGGTGGAAGTTTCAATGCTTTAATGAGAATTGAAACAGATAAATATTATTTAGAAAAGTTATATGAGCCTTTTGGCCTACAGAAAAATTGCCCATTCACGGTGATTACGAGAGGTTTCAGGAGGAGGAGCTGGAGGAGGAGGACGAATACCATACACAGATTGACAAAGTTCTTTAGGTAGCGCTGCTATCCGCTGGTGGAGAAGAGAAGTCTGGGGAAATCCAGGCTTTGTTAATCTATACGAGTGTAAGCCTGTCGGCGCTGTCAGTTGACAGGCGGGTACGCTTGACCATGATGATTCCCCCAGCTGCACTAAACACCCTCTCTGACAAGACGCTAGCCGCAGGGCACGCCAACACCTCCAGGGCATACAGCGCGAGTTCGGGCCACGTGTCCAGCTTTGACACCCAGTAGTTGTACGGAACAGAGGCGTCACAGAGGACAGTGGTACGATCGGCTGCGTACTCCATCACCATCTTCTTACAGTGCTCCCTCTGACTCAGCCTGGACTGGGGAGGTGTGAGACAGTCTTGCTGGGGAGCCATAAAGCTGTCAAATGCCTTGGAGAGTGTTCCCCTGCCTGCTCTGTACATGCTGCCTGATCTCCGCGCCTCCCCTTCTACGTGGCCCTCGGAACTGCGCCTTCGGCCACTAGCGCTGTCAGATGGGAAGTTTACCATCAGTTTGTCCACCAGGGTCCTGTGGTATTGCATCACTCTCAAACCCCTTTCCTCTTCGGGAATAAGAGTGGAAAGGTTCTCCTTATACCGTGGGTCAAGCAGTGTGTACACCCAGTAATCCATAGTGGCCAGAATGCGTCTAACACGAGGGTCACTAGAAAGGCATGCTAACATAAAGTCAGCCATGTGTGCCAGGGTACCTGGACGCAACATATGGCTGTCCTCACTAGGACGATCACTTTGAGTATCCTCCTCCTCCTCCTCCTCCTCCTCCTCAGGCCATACACGCTGAATGGATGAGAGGCAAGCAGCATGGGTACCCTCTGCAGTGGGCCCAGCTGTCTCTTCCTCCTCAGGCTCCTCCCCCTCCTCCTCCTCCTCCTCCTCCACGCGCTGAGATATAGACATGAGGGTGCTCTGACTATCCAGCGACATACTGTCTTCCCCCGCCTCCGTTTCCGCCCGCAAAGCGTCTGCCTTTATGCTTTGCAGGAAACTTCTCAACAGGCATAGCAGGGGAATGGTGACACTAATGATTGCAGCATCGCCGCTCATCATCAGGGTGCACTCCTCAAAGTTTCCAAGGACCTGGCAGATATCTGCCATCCAGGCCCACTCCTCTGTAAAGAATTGAGGAGGCTGACTCCCACTTCCTGTTGGAGTTGGTATTCCACTATAGCTCTACGCTGCTCATAGAGCCGGGACAACATGTGAAGCGTAGAGTTCCACCGTGTGGGCACGTCGCAAAGCAGTCGGTGCACTGGCAGATTAAACCGATGTTGCAGGGTGGCAGCGTCCGTGTTGGACTTGCGGAAATGTGCGCTGACCTGGCGTACCTTGCCGAGGAGGTCTGACAAGTGTGGGTAGCCTTTCAGAAACCGCTGAACCACCAAATTAAAGATGTGGGCCAGGCATGGCACGTGCGTGAGGCTGCCGAGCTGCAGAGCCGCCACCAGGTTACGGCCATTGTCACACACGACCATGCCCGGTTGGAGGCTCAGTGGCGAAAGCCAGTGGTCAGTCTGCTCTGTCAGACCATGCAACAGTTCGTGGGCTGTGTGCCTCTTCTCTCCTAAGCTGAGTAGCTTCAGCACGGCCTGCTGACGCTTGCCCACCGCTGTGCTGCCGCGTCGCGCGACACCGACTGCTGGCGACGTGCTGCCGCTGACAAGTCTTGATTGCGAGGTAGAGGTTACGTTGGAGGAGGAGGAGGAAGGCTTATTGGAGGTGGCATACACCGCCGCAGATACCAGCACCGAGCTGGGGCCCCCAATTCTGGGGGTGGGTAGTACATGAGCGGTCCAAGGCTCTGACTTGGTCCCAGCCTCCACTAAATTCACCCAATGTGCCGTCAGGGAGATATAGTGGCCCTGCCCGCCTGTGCTTGTCCACGTGTCCGTTGTTAAGTGGACCTTGGCAGTAACCGAGTTGGTGAGGGCGCGTACGATGTTGCGTGAGACGTGGTCGTGCAGGGCTGGGACGGCACACCGTGAAAAATAGTGGCGGCTGGGGACTGAGTAGCATGGGGCTGCCGCCTCCATCATGTTTTTGAATGGCTCAGTTTCCACCAGCCTGTAGGGGAGCATCTCCAGGCTAATCAATTTGGCTATGTGGACATTTAAAGCTTGAGCGTGTGGGTGCGTGGCGGCGTATTTCCGCTTTCTCTCCAACAATTCTCTTAGCGACAGCTGGATGCTGCGTTGAGAGATATTGCTGGATGGGGCCGAGGACAGCGAAGGTGAGGGTGTGGGTCCAGGCCAGGAGATGGTCGTGCCTGTGTCCTGAGAGGGGGGTTGGATCTCAGTGGCAGGTTGGGGCCCAGGGGGAGAGGCAGTGGCGCAAGATGGAGGCGGTGAACGGCCTTCGTCCCACCTTGTGGGGTGCTTGTCCATCAGATGCCTGCGCATGCTGGTAGTGGTGAGGCTGGTGGTGGTGGCTCCCCGGCTGATCTTGGCGCGACAAAGGTTGCACACCACTGTTCGTCAGTCGTCCGGCGTCTCGGTGAAAAACTGCCACACCTTAGAGCACCTTGGCCTCTGCATGGTGGCTTGGGACGAGGGGGTGCTTTGGGAAACTGCTGGTGGATTATTCGCTCGTGCCCTGCCTCTACCCCTGGCCACCTCACTGCCTCTTCCAACCTGTCCTGTGGCTGAAATTGCCTCCCCCTCTGAAGACCGGTTTTCAGTTGGCTTATCACACCAGGTGGGGTCAGTCACCTCATTGTCCAGCGGCTCTTCCTCCGAATCCTCTGTGCGCTCCTCCCTCGGACTTACTGCCCTTACTAGTACCTCACTGATAGACAACTGCGTCTCATCGTCATCGTCCTCCTCACCCACTGAAAGCTCTTGAGACAGTTGCCGGAAGTCCCCAGCCTCATCCTCCAGACCCCGGGAACTTTCCAAAGGTTGGGAATCAGTCACGACAAACTCCTCCGGTGGGAGAGGAACCATTGCTGCCCAATCTGGGCAGGGGCCCGAGAACAGTTCCTGGGAGTCTGCCTGCTCCTCAGAATGTGTCATTTTCATGGAGTGAGGAGGCTGGGAGGAGGGAGGAGCAGCAGCCAGAGGATTCAGAGTTGCAGCAGTGGACTGCGTAGAAGACTGGGTGGTCGATAGATTGCTGGATGCACTTTCTGCCATCCACGACAGGACCTGCTCACACTGCTCGGTTTTTAATAAAGGTCTACGACGTGGACCCAAAAATTGTGATATGAAGCGGGGGACCCCAGAAACTGTCCTCTCTCCTACTCCCGCAGCAGCCGGCTGTGATTCGCCTGGACCAGGAACTCGGCCTATACCCAAACCCTCACTTGCAACTCCGCGTACTCGCCCGCGTCCACCCCTACCCCTACCCTTCAGCATGGTGGATTAAGAATTGAGCAGACACTGAGCGGTGTAAAAATTGTTTTGAATTCTTGCCGCGCAGTTGGTGGCTGCCAGCGGTTATGCAACGCAAAAAGAAGCCTGAGCTAAATTATAAGGAAGGATGCAAGCAGGACTAGCAGTGCACTATGCAGTTGAGATTCACCTCCTGTCCCACAGGCCACGCAGTAATGTGCACTGGGTTACAAGCAGATGTAAAAAAGGAGTCCTTTTTTAAAATTAGTTTTTTTCCAATGCAATGCAGGCAATGGAACGTGTATTGGACTCTCCCTCTATGGCTGTCTGGCACCGTACACTGCGCCGGCAGCTGTCTGGTAACACAGAGCGGAGAAAAATATTAGTGCTTTTTAAACGTGCACTTGGATGCAGAGAGCGCTTACGTTACACTAACTGCCCCCAGCAAAAAATGACACTGAAGGCTGAACTGAGGCCTTGCAGTGCAATGCTGAGGTACTACAACTCCCAGAAACCACGGAGTTAAATGCACAGGTAGACAGGATTCCACACTACCACTGTCCCTGCCTCACCAATACTTCCCCTATACTACTTAGTACAGACTGCAGCCTGAGAACGCTATAGCTGTAATGGGGTTGCACGCCCGATAAAAATAAAAAAAGGCAAACTGCTCCCAGCACCCACAACAGTAGTGCACTAGGTGAGCTGTGGCCCTAAGAAGGACCGTTGGGGTTCTTGTAGACGCTAACACTCTCCCTAAACCAGCAACAGCAGCAGCAGCACTGTCCCTCATCTCTCTTAGCGTGTGTCTGTGGCGAGCCGCGGGCAGGGCAGATTTAAATACTCGGGGGTCACTTGATCTCGCCAGCCACTCACTGCAGGGGGTGGGATAGGGCTTGAACGTCACAGGAGAAAGTTGTAATGCCTTCCCTGTCTTTCTATTGGCCAGAAAAGGGCGCAAATTTCTCAGGGAAGGAAATGTAATGGAGTCAAGTGCCACGTGGTGCTCGTCTCGAGTAACGAGCATCTCGAACACCCTAATACTCGAACGAGCATCAAGCTCGGACGAGTGCGCTCGCTCATCTCTAGAAAGCAGTCATTCGTACATGAACTTTTTTCATGGATTGATAGGTTATGTAGAAAAAAAATATAGAATTTGCTATCTTGGGGCGTTTTTACATACCCAAATTGCACATTGCTGTGTGAAAAAAAAGAGCATGCACTTGCCGTTTTTTTCACGCACCCACTGACTTCAAGGGGAATTTTAAACCGTATCAATTTGACCACCTTCCGCTTTTCTTATGCACATGAAAAATGGATCATGCTTGAATAAAACACAAAAACGCGCATTAATATGTCCATGTGAGGGAGCCCTAATGGGTCCGAGCTTCGACTCGGGTGGAACTTGGACTTCAAAATCACCCGCATGAATAAGCCCTCCCATACTAATAATGTGTCTTGAATGAAGTGCTGATAAATACAGAGTATCACTCTAAGTTGTGTGATCTGCTTTACTCCTGATTTTTTGTGTCAGATCTTTACAAATAGCAACTAACTGGGAATCTGGGCAAAGTTTAGGAAGGGGGCCTTACTCAATACAACAGAGAGAAGTTTGGACAGAGACCCAAAAATACAAACCCCTCACATCCGCCTCTGACCCACATGAGCACAGTAGATCCACACACAACACAGAACGCAGAGCGGAGGGGGCCAGGAGCAGGAGGCTTCCCCTCCTACTACAACTGCACACAACGCAAGACCCACACACTGCACAGGACCCCCACTTCTCTGCAGGTCCCCCACTCATCTCAGGGTAAGTAGCTATAGTGATTCAGGGAGGGGAAGGAAGAGGAGGCTGCCTTATTCTTTTATGTGTTGCAACTTTTTGTGACTCTTGTATCGGGACTATGTGTACTGACTTCAGGGTGGGCAGAAAAGGGTTACAGCGAATTTTTCAATGACTGACTGCACCATGAGTTGGGGACATTTTAAGGGGGTGACGGGGATCCTGCAGCTCTCATCATCTTTTCTGTGTTTTGGCTGTAATGTAGGATATCTCTACTGCTGGTCATCCCCCAGGTCCATGCTGTATGACTCTAGATGACTAATAGATTATTATAAGGTTAATCAGGCTATGAGGAGCAGCTCAGAGGCCGGGCTGTGGGGAGCAGATGAAGGACCCGGCTATGAAAAGCAGCTCAGAAGCAGGGCTATGGGAGACAAATGAAGGACCAGGCTATGAGGAGCAGCTTAGAGGCAGGGCTAGGGGGGGGAAGGGGGCTGATGAAGGACACAGCTTTGAGGAGTAGCTCAGAGGCAGGGCTGTGGGGAGCAGATGAAAGACCAGGCTATGAGGAGCAGCTCAGAGGCAGGGCTATGGGGAGCAGATGAAGGACCAGGCTATGAGAAGCAGCTCAGAGGCAGGGATATGTGGGGCAGATGAAGGACCAGGCTATGAGGAGCACCTCAGAGGCAGGGCTATGGGGAACAGATGAATGAATAGGCTATGAAGAGCAACTCAGAGACAGGGCAGTGAGGAGCGACTCGGAGGTAGGGCTAGGGGGAGCAGATAAAGGACCAAGCTAAGAGGAGCAGCTTAGAGGCAGGGCTTTGGGGAGCAGATGTAGGTTCAGGCTATGAGGGGCAGCTCAGAGGCTGGGCTATGGAGAGTAAATGAAAGACTAGACTATGAGGAGAAGCTCAAAGGCTGGGCAGTGGGAAGCAGATGAAGGACCAGGCTATGAGGAGCAGTTCAAAGGCAGAGCTGTCGGGATTAGATGAAGGACCAGGCAATGAGGAGCAGCTCAGAGGCAGGGCTGTGGGGAGCAGATGATAGACCAGGCTATGAGAGGTAGCTCAGAGGCAGGGCTATGGGGAGCAAATGTAGGACCAGTCTTCGAGGACCACATACCGTTCTACTAATCACCACCAACTCTGGAAGAACTTGCAGCCACTTGAGCCCTCAAATAAAACATCTACATGGTTTAATCCAAGGTGAGTATCTCAAACCACCAGAAAAATATTGAGCAACCCATCACGAGGCACATGTCTACATAAATTGAACCATCTAGCTGACAACCTAAAAGATAGATCAAAAATAAAGTAATGGTCAGCAGCAAAAGAACAGTGGAGAAGCTACACACTTTAATAGTTAAATAAGAGTAGCCAATGCACGCCACAAAGAGGGTTTGGACTGCAACCCATAGGTAAATGAAATAGCAAAATTATGGCGGCAATGGAAGATGCAAAAGAGTACACATACCAAATGCCTTGTTTGCCTGATCAGATATTGAGTCAGTCTTTTATCTCCTCCCTGTGCATCTAGAGGGCCTCTATCTTTTAGGTTAATAGCAAAATTAACAAATAGCAAAATTATGGCAACAATGAAAGATGCAAAAGAGTAAAAAATACAAAAAGACCTTATTCCTCCATAAAAAGTCACTAACAGCAGCAACGTTTCAACCTAAATATTCAGGTCTTTTTCAAGCTTGAAATGTAATGGCTGGGTAGTCGGGCAACAAATCTTTAAAGGGGTTGTCCCGCGCCGAAACGGGTTTGTTTTTTTTTCAATAGCCCCCCCGTTCGGCGCGAGACAAACCTGATGCAGGAATAAAAAAAAAAAACGGTCAGTACTTACCCGAATCCCCGCGCTCCGGCGACTTCTTACTTACCTAAGTAAGATGGCCGCCGGGATCTTCACCCACGGTGCACCATGCGGTGCACCGTGCGGTCCATTGCCGATTCCAGCCTCCTGATTGGCTGGAATCGGCACACGTGACGGGGCGGAGCTACGAGGAGCCGCTCTCCGGCACGAGCTGCCCCATTCAGAAAGGAAGAAGACCAGACTGCGCAAGCGCGTCTAATCGGGTGATTAGATGCTGAAAATTAGACGGCACCATGGAGACGAGGACGCTAGCAACGGAACAGGTAAGTGAATAACTTCTGTATGGCTCATAATTAATGCACAATGTACATTACAAAGTGCATTAATATGGCCATACAGAAGTGTATACCCCCACTTTGTTTCGCGGGACAACCCCTTTAATATCACTGTCATCCTTTACAATGTCCCAAAACTGGCACAAAATCTTACGTATTGCAGGGACACCAGTATCAAACGTACTGATGAAACGGATGTTGTCGGATTATTGTCTCTCTTTAGTCCACAATAATTTGGTTCTATCCTGCTCAAATGAAAACTTTTGCGCCTCTTTCACTATCTTTTCAGGGTAGCCTCTTGCCTGAAATCTCTGTGATAATTTAATCCTAGAGATGAGCGAGCACACTCATCCGAGCTTGATGCTCGTTTGAGCATTAGGGTGGTCGAGATGCTCGTTACTCGAGGCGAGCACCACGCGGTACTCGAGTCAATTCCATTTCCTTCCCCGCATGTTTAGCGCCATTTTCTAGCCAATAGACATACAGGAAAGGTATTACCACTTCCTCCGGTGACGTGCCAGCCCTATCCCTCCCCCCTGCAGTGAGTGGCTGGCGAGATCAAGTGACTGCTGAGTACTTAAAGCGGTCCCGCCCGCGGCTCGCCTCAGATAACGCCACCAGCAGACAAAAGACGACAGCACACGCCAAACCTCTATATAGAGAAAGAGGAGACCACTGGGCGAGAAACTGCGCGCTTCTTTACCAGTCCTGGATCCACTCGGACCGGAGAGTGATAGGAGCCAATATGATTGAAGAGAAGCAGCATCCACGGATATTTATCTCAACACTTTAATTCATCCAGCATAAAACATGCTGGATGAATTAAAGTGTTGAGATAAATATCCGTGGATGCTGCTTCTCTTCAATCATATTGGCTCCGCGGCTCGCCTCAGACACACACTGGGAGAGTATAGGGAAAGTGCTGCTGCTACTATAGGGAAAGTGTTAGTGTAGGATCCTGTCTTCAAGACCCCAACGGTCCTTCTTAGAGCCACATCTGACCTTGTGCAGTACTGTTGTGGCTTGGTGGGGAGCAGTTTTGCACAATTTTTTTTTTCATCTCGAGCTGTGCAGGCCATTACAGCTATAGCGTTCTCAGTCTGCAGTCTATTAAACAGAGTATAGGGAAAGTGCTGCTGAGATAGGGACAGTGGTAGTGTAGGATCCTGTCTACAAGAACCCCAACGGTCCTTCTTAGGGCTACCTCTGACCGTGTGCATTTTACTGGGTGGCTGCTGGGAGTTGTAGTGCTTCCATTATACTACTGCGCAGCTAGGTCTGTTTGCAGCCTTCTGTAATTTTTTTTTTCTGGCTGGAGTTAGCGTTACAATACTGCTGTCAGCGTGAAAGTGGACGCAAAGGATTCCATAATTATTTATAAAGCTCTCTGTCTGCAGTGAATTAGACAGCGGTCTCACCGCTAAACAGTACTGTAATATTACCGGGGCCACTGCTAAGTATTTCAGCTCAGCCGCTGTGCAGAGCGTCTCACAATACCATTTCCGTTGGTGGGGTTGAGATCGCCGCAGTTACCAGCACTATCCACTGGATTTACAGTCTTCTCCTACTCCACACAGCCTCTATTATCTACAAGTGTCTGTGAGCAGTAAATTACCCCTAGGAATCAGCACGAGACAGTGGGTTACTTTTTCCTAGTCACAGCATAGAGCCTCTGCTATCTACAAGTCTCTGTGTGTGGTGAATTAAGCCACAGTTGTCAGTGCTGTACAGTGGGGTAATTTATTTGGCCCCTGCTCTATTCGTTATCCGCCATGATGAGGGGTAGGGGTTGAGGACGTGGATGTGGACGCGGACGTCCAAGTGAGGGTGTGGGCACAGGCCGAGTTCCTGGTCCAGGTGAATCACAGCCGTCTGCTGCGGGATTAGGAGAGAGGCAAGTTTCTGGGGTCCCCAGCTTCATATCACAATTTATGGGTCCACGTGGTAGACCTTTATTACAAACAGAGCAGTGTGAGCAGGTCCTGTCGTGGATGGCAGAAAGTGCATCCAGCAATGTATCGGCCACCCAGTCTTCTACGCAGTCCGCTACTCCTGGACTAGGGACTGCAACTCCGAATCCTCTGGCTGCTGCTCCTCCTTCCTCCCAGCCTCCTCACTCCATGAAAATGACATATTCTGATGAGCAGGCAGACTCCCAGGAACTGTTCTCGGGTCCCTGCCTTGATTGGGAAAAAATGGTTCCTCTCTAGAGATGAGCGAACACCAAAATGTTCGGGTGTTCGTTATTCGTAACGAACTTCCCGTGATGCTCGAGGGTTCGTTTCGAACAACGAACCCCATTGAAGTCAATGGGCGACCAGAACATTTTTGTATTTCGCCGATGCTCGCTAAGGTTTTCATGTGTGAAAATCTGGGCAATTCAGGAAAGTGATGGGAATGACACAGTGACGGATAGGGCAGGCGAGGGGCTACATGTTGGGCTGCATCTCAAGTTCACAGGTCCCACTATTAAGCCACAATACCGGCAAGAGTGGGCCCCCCCCCCTCCCAACAACTTTTACTTCTGAAAAGCCCTCATTAGCATGGCATACCTTTGCTAAGCACCACACTAGCTACAACAAAGCACAATCACTGCCTGCATGACACTCCGCTGCCACTTCTCCTGGCTTACATGCTGACCAACCGCCCCCCCTCCCCCCCACAGAGCACACCAAAGTGCCCCTGCGCAGCCTTCAGCTGCCCTCATGCCACGCCACACTCATGTCTATTTAGAAGTGCGTCTGCCATGAGGAGGAACCGCAGGCACACACTGCAGAGGGTTGGCACGGCTAGGCAGCGACCCTCTTTAAAAGTGGCGGAGCGATAGCCCACAATGCTGTACAGAAGCAATGAGAAATAGAATCCTGTGCCACTGCCATCAGGAGCTGCACACGTGGGCATAGCAATGGGGAACCTATGTGCCACACACTATTCATTCTGTCAAGGTGTCTGCATGCCCCAGTCAGACCGGGCTTTTTAATTCATAGACACAGGCAGGTACAACTCCCTATTGTGAAGTCCCTGTCGACCGACAGCATGGGTGGCTCCCTGGAACCCACCGGCGGTACACAAAAATATCCCATTGCATTGCCCAACACAGCTGAGGTAGTAATGTCGTGCGTAATAGAGGTGGGCTTCGGCCCACACTGCATGCCCCAGTCTGACTGGGGTTCTTTAGAAGTGGACACATGTAGGTTACACTCCCTGTGGACCCACTGCCTGGGTGGGTGCCAGGAAGCCACCGGCGGTACATAGAAATATCCCATTGCATTGCCCAACACAGCTGAGGTAGTAATGTCGTGCGTAATACAGGTGGGCTTCGGCCCACACTGCATGCCCCAGTCAGACTGGGGTTCTTTACAAGTGGACACATGTAGGTTACACTCCGTGTGCACCTACAGCATGGGTGGCTCCCTGGAACCCACCGGCGGTACATAGAAATATCCCATTGCATTGCCCAACACAGCTGAGGTAGTAATGTCGTGCGTAATAGAGGTGGGCTTCGGCCCACACTGCATGCCCCAGTCAGACTGGGGTTCTTTACAAGTGGAAACACATGCATTTATAATTCCCTGTGGACCCACAGCATGGGTGGGTGCCAGGAAGCCACCGGCGGTACATAGAAATATCCCATTGCATTGCCCAACACAGCTGAGGTAGTAATGTCGTGCGTAATACAGGTGGGCTTCGGCCCACACTGCATGCCCCAGTCAGACTGGGGTTCTTTAGAAGTGTACAGATGTATTAAAAACTCCGTGTGCACCTACAGCATGGGTGGCTCCCTGGAACCCACCGGCGGTACATAAAAATATCCCATTGCATTGCCCAACACAGCTGAGGTAGTAATGTCGTGCTTAATGCAGGTGGGCTTTGGCCCACACTGCATGCCCCAGTCAGACTGGGTTTCTTTATAAGTGGAAACAGATGCATTTATAATTCCCTGTGGACCCACTGCCTGGGTGGGTGCCAGGAAGCCACCGGCGGTACATAGAAATATCCCATTGCATTGCCCAACACAGCTGAGGTAGTAATGTCGTGCGTAATACAGGTGGGCTTCGGCCCACACTGCATGCCCCAGTCAGACTGGGGTTCTTTAGAAGTGTACAGATGTATTAAAAACTCCGTGTGCACCTACAGCATGGGTGGCTCCCTGGAACCCACCGGCGGTACATAAAAATATCCCATTGCATTGCCCAACACAGCTGAGGTTACGTCAGCTGTAATGCAGGTGGGCTAAAAATTAATTTGATTACACTGTAGGCGAGGGCCCACAAAAATTGCTGTATCAACAGTACTAATGTACATCCCAAAAATTGGCCATGGCCAGCCAAGAGGGCAGGTGAAACCCATTAATCGCTTTGGTTAATGTGGCTTAAGTGGTAACTAGGCCTGGAGGCAGCCCAGTGTAACGAAAAATTGGTTCAAGTTAAAGTTCCAATGCTTTTAAGCGCATTGAAACTTATAAAAATTGTTCTGAAAAATTATTTGACTGAGCCTTGTGGCCCTAAGAAAAATTGCCCGTTCAGCGTGATTACGTGAGGTTTCAGGAGGAGGAGCAGGAGGAGGAGGAGGAGGAATATTAGACACAGATTGATGAAGCAGAAATGTCCCCGTTTTGGATGGTGAGAGAGAACGTAGCTTCCATCCGCGGGTGCAGCCTACGTATTGCTTACGTATCGCTGCTGTCCGCTGGTGGAGAACAGAAGTCTGGGGAAATCCAGCCTTTGTTCATCTTGATGAGTGTTAGCCTGTCGGCACTGTCGGTTGACAAGCGGCTACGCTTATCGGTGATGATTCCCCCAGCCGCACTAAACACCCTCTCCGACAACACGCTAGCCGCAGGACAAGCAAGCACCTCAAGGGCATACAGGGCTAGTTCAGGCCACGTGTCCAGCTTCGACACCCAGTAGTTGTAGGGGGCAGAGGCGTCACCAAGGATGGTCGTGCGATCCGCTACGTACTCCCTCACCATCCTTTTGCAGTGCTCCCGCCGACTCAGCCGTGACTGGGGAGCGGTGACACAGTCTTGGTGGGGAGCCATAAAGCTGGCCAGGCCCTTAAAGACTGTTGCACTGCCTGGGATGTACATGCTGCTCGATCTACGCACATCCCCTGCAACATGGCCCTCGGAACTGCGCCTTCTGCCACTAGCGCTGTCGGCTGGGAATTTTACCATCAGCTTGTCCGCAAGGGTCCTGTGGTATAGCAACACTCTCGAACCCCTTTCCTCTTCGGGAATCAGAGTGGGCAGGTTCTCCTTATACCGTGGATCGAGCAGTGTGTACACCCAGTAATCCGTAGTGGCCAGAATGCGTGCAACGCGAGGGTCACGAGAAAGGCATCCTAACATGAAGTCAGCCATGTGTGCCAGGGTACCTGTACGCAACACATGGCTGTCTTCACTAGGAAGATCACTTTCAGGATCCTCCTCCTCCTCCTCCTCCTCCTCAGGCCATACACGCTGAAAGGATGACAGGCAATCAGCCGGTGTACCGTCAGCAGCGGGCCAAGCTGTCTCTTCCCCCTCCTCCTCATCCTCCTCATGCTCCTCCTCCTCCTCCTGTACGCGCTGAGAAATAGACAGGAGGGTGCCCTGACTATCCAGCGGCATACTGTCTTCCCCCGCCCCCGTTTCCGAGCGCAAAGCAGCTGCCTTTATGGTTTGCAGGGAATTTCTCAAGATGCATAGCAGAGGAATGGTGACGCTAATGATTGTAGCATCGCCGCTCACCACCTGGGTAGACTCCTCAAAATTACCAAGGACATGGCAGATGTCTGCCAACCAGGCCCACTCTTCTGAAAGGAATTGAGGAGGCTGACTCCCACTGCGCCGCCCATGTTGGAGTTGGTATTCGACTATAGCTCTACGCTGTTCATAGAGCCTGGCCAACATGTGGAGCGTAGAGTTCCACCGTGTGGGCACGTCGCACAGCAGTCGGTGCACTGGCAGCTTAAAGTGATGTTGCAGGGTGCGCAGGGTGGCAGCGTCCGTGTGGGACTTGCGGAAATGTGCGCAGAGCCGGCGCGCCTTTACGAGCAGGTCTGACAAGCGTGGGTAGCTTTTCAGAAAGCGCTGAACCACCAAATTAAAGACGTGGGCCAGGCATGGCACGTGCGTGAGGCTGCCGAGCTGCAGAGCCGCCACCAGGTTACGGCCGTTGTCACACACGACCATGCCCGGTTGGAGGCTCAGCGGCGCAAGCCAGCGGTCGGTCTGCTGTGTCAGACCCTGCAGCAGTTCGTGGGCCGTGTGCCTCTTATCGCCTAAGCTGAGTAGTTTCAGCACGGCCTGCTGACGCTTGCCCACCGCTGTGCTGCCACACCGCGCGACACCGACTGCTGGCGACATGCTGCTGCTAACACATCTTGATTGTGAGACAGAGGAGGAGGAGGAGGAGGAGGGTGCTTTAGTGGAGGAAGCATACACCTCCGCAGATACCACCACCGAGCTGGGGCCCGCAATTCTGGGGGTGGGTAGGACGTGAGCGGTCCCAGGCTCTGACTCTGTCCCAGCCTCCACTAAATTCACCCAATGTGCCGTCAGGGAGATGTAGTGGCCCTGCCCGCCTGTGCTTGTCCACGTGTCCGTAGTTAAGTGGACCGTGGCAGTAACCGCGTTGGTGAGGGCGCGCACAATGTTGCGGGAGACGTGGTCGTGCAGGGCTGGGACGGCACATCGGGAAAAGTAGTGGCGACTGGGAACTGAGTAGCGCGGGGCCGCCGCCTCCATGATACTTTTGAAGGACTCCGTTTCCACAACCCTATACGGCAGCATCTCAAGGCTGATGAATTTTGCTATGCGGACGGTTAACGTTTGAGCGTGCGGGTGCGTGGCGGCGTACTTGCGCTTGCGCTCGAACACTTGCGCAAGCGACGGCTGAACGGTGCGCTGAACTACACTGCTGGATGGGGCCGAGGACAGCGGAGATGAGGGTGTGGGTGCAGGCCATGAGGCGGTAGTGCCTGTGTCCTGAGAGGGGGGTTGCATCTCAGTGGCAGGTTGGGGCACAGGGGGAGAGGCAGGGGTGCAAACCGGAGGCGGTGAACGGCCTTTGTCCCACCTTGCGGGGTGCTTGGCCATCATATGTCTGCGCATGGTGGTGGTGGTGAGGCTGTTGGTGTTGGCTCCCCGGCTGAGCTTTGCGCGACAAAGGTTGCACACCACTGTTCGTCGGTCGTCAGGCGTCTCTGTGAAAAACTGCCAGACCTTAGAGCACCTCGGCCTCCGCAGGGTGGCATGGCGCGAGGGGGCGCTTTGGGAAACACTTGGTGGATTATTCGGTCTGGCCCTGCCTCTACCCCTGGCCCTGGCCACCGCACTGCCTCTTGCAACCTGCCCTGCTGATGCCCTTGACTCCCCCTCTGAAGACCTGTCCTCCTGAGTAAGCGTTGCACACCAGGTGGGGTCAGTCACCTCATCGTCCTGCTGCTCTTCCTCCGAATCCTCTGTGCGCTGCTCCCTCGGACTTACTGCCCTTACTACTACCTCACTGCAAGACAACTGTGTATGATCGTCATCGTCCTCCTCACCCACAGAAAGTTGTTGAGACAGTTGGCGGAAGTCCCCAGCCTCATCCCCCGGACCCCGGGAACTTTCGAATGGTTGGGCATCAGTGACTATAAACTCCTCTGGTGGGAGAGGAACCGCTGCTGCCCAATCTGAGCAGGGGCCCGAGAACAGTTCCTGGGAGTGTTCCCGCTCCTGAGCAGGTGTCATTGTAGTGGAGTGAGGAGGCTGGGAGGAAGGAGGAGCAGCAGACAGAGGATTCGGATTGGCAGCAGTGGACGGCGCAGAACTGCGGGTAGACGATAGGTTGCTCGAAGCACTTTCTGCCATCCAGGACAGGACCTGCTCACACTGCTCATTTTCTAATAACCGTCTCCCGCGTGGACCCATTAATTGGGCGATGAATGTGGGGACGCCAGAAACGTGCCTCTCTCCTAATCGCGCAGCAGACAGCTGCGACACACCTGGATCAGGAGCTTGGCCTGTGCCCACACCCTCACTTGGCCCTCCGCGTCCTCGGCCACGTCCACGTCCACGTCCTCTAGGCTTACCCCTACCCCTCAGCATGCTGTATTACCAGTGATTAGATTTCCCAGGCAGGAAATAAATTGGCGCAAGACTGCAGGCCAAATATAATTTTTGCCCTTTTTGGAAAACGAAAGGCCCCACTGCCTCTAGTGAATGAATTATCTAAGTTTAATAACTGTGCTGTGTCCCTGCTTATGTGTCACAGAACGTGAGGGTAGCAGAGTTATTATAACTCTTGGAGAGCAGGTATTTTTTTTCCCAATTAAGGAAAGCAAATGGCGAAGCCAGCAGTAAAGCGTAGCTGGGTGCGTATGATTTAGCAATGTATTTCACGCAGCTCACACGTCTCCACAGGCGTTAGGACGGACAGAGGCTGGACAAATAGATTTCTTTTCAGTTTTTTCCCACCAACAGGCAGCACTGCGTATATTCAATGAACCTGCGAAGTTTAATAACTGTGCTGTGTCCCTGCTTATGTGTCACAGAACGTGAGGGTAGCAGAGTTATTATAACTCTTGGAGAGCAGGTATTTTTTTTCCCAATTAAGGAAAGCAAATGGCGAAGCCAGCAGTAAAGCGTAGCTGGGTGCGTATGATTTAGCAATGTATTTCACGCAGCTCACACGTCTCCACAGGCGTTAGGACGGACAGAGGCTGGACAAATAGATTTCTTTTCAGTTTTTTCCCACCAACAGGCAGCACTGCGTATATTCAATGAACCTGCGAAGTTTAATAACTGTGCTGTGTCCCTGCTTATGTGTCACAGAACGTGAGGGTAGCAGAGTTATTATAACTCTTGGAGAGCAGGTATTTTTTTTCCCAATTAAGGAAAGCAAATGGCGAAGCCAGCAGTAAAGCGTAGCTGGGTGCGTATGATTTAGCAATGTATTTCACGCAGCTCACACGTCTCCACAGGCGTTAGGACGGACAGAGGCTGGACAAATAGATTTCTTTTCAGTTTTTTCCCACCAACAGGCAGCACTGCGTATATTCAATGAACCTGCGAAGTTTAATAACTGTGCTGTGTCCCTGCTTATGTGTCACAGAACGTGAGGGTAGCAGAGTTATTATAACTCTTGGAGAGCAGGTATTTTTTTTCCCAATTAAGGAAAGCAAATGGCGAAGCCAGCAGTAAAGCGTAGCTGGGTGCGTATGATTTAGCAATGTATTTCACGCAGCTCACACGTCTCCACCGCCCGTAAGGACGGACACAGGCTGGACAAATAGATTTCTTTTCAGTTTTTTCCCACCAACAGGCAGCACTGCGTATATTCAATGAACCTGCGAAGTTTAATAACTGTGCTGTGTCCCTGCTTATGTGTCACAGAACGTGAGGGTAGCAGAGTTATTATAACTCTTGGAGAGCAGGTATTTTTTTTCCCAATTAAGGAAAGCAAATGGCGAAGCCAGCAGTAAAGCGTAGCTGGGTGCGTATGATTTAGCAATGTATTTCACGCAGCTCACACGTCTCCACCGCCCGTAAGGACGGACACAGGCTGGACAAATAGATTTCTTTTCAGTTTTTTCCCACCAACAGGCAGCACTGCGTATATTCAATGAACCTGCGAAGTTTAATAACTGTGCTGTGTCCCTGCTTATGTGTCACAGAACGTGAGGGTAGCAGAGTTATTATAACTCTTGGAGAGCAGGTATTTTTTTTCACAATTAAGGAAAGCAAATGGCGAAGCCAGCAGTAAAGCGTAGCTGGGTGCGTATGATTTAGCAATGTATTTCACGCAGCTCACACGTCTCCACAGGCGTTAGGACGGACAGAGGCTGGACAAATAGATTTCTTTTCAGTTTTTTCCCACCAACAGGCAGCACTGCGTATATTCAATGAACCTGCGAAGTTTAATAACTGTGCTGTGTCCCTGCTTATGTGTCACAGAACGTGAGGGTAGCAGAGTTATTATAACTCTTGGAGAGCAGGTATTTTTTTTCCCAATTAAGGAAAGCAAATGGCGAAGCCAGCAGTAAAGCGTAGCTGGGTGCGTATGATTTAGCAATGTATTTCACGCAGCTCACACGTCTCCACCGCCCGTAAGGACGGACACAGGCTGGACAAATAGATTTCTTTTCAGTTTTTTCCCACCAACAGGCAGCACTGCGTATATTCTATGAATAATAACTGTGTTGTGGCCCTGCCTATACAATTCTTTCCCTGCAGTATCAATGGAGGGTGGAATGCTCTGCAGAGGCGATTTTGAGAAGCCCAAAAAAAATGCAGCACAGCCAACAGCAGCCTGGACAGTACTGCACACGGATAAATATGGCCCTAGAAAGGACCGTTGAGGTTCTTGAAGGCTACACTCACTCCTAACACTCTCCCTGCCTATGCAGCACTTCTGTCCCTAATGCCAGGTGCAACGGTCTGCAGAGGCGATTTTGAGAAAAAAAAAATCCCACTGCTAACAGCAGCCAACACACAGCTATCAGTGGCCCTAATAAGGACCTTTGGGGGGTCTTGAAGCCTACACTAACTACCAATTCTTTCCCTACAGCAGCTCCGGTACAAACAGCACTGTCCCTCATCTAACTCACACCGCATCTGAGGCGAGCCGCGGGAGGGGCCGACTTTTATATTAGGCGAACACCTGATCTTCCCAGCCACTCACAGCAGGGGGGTGGTATAGGGCTTGAACGTCACAGGGGGAAGTTGTAATGCCTTCCCTGTCTTTCAATTGGCCAGAAAAGCGCGCAAACGTCTCAGGGAAGTAAGTGAAAGTAACCAGAACACCGCATGGTGTTCGTTACGAATAACGAACATCCCGAACACCCTAATATTCGCACGAATATCAAGCTCGGACGAACGCGTTCGCTCATCTCTATTCCTCTCTCATCTGAGGAGTTTGTCGTGACCGATGCCCAACCTTTGGAAAGTTCCGGGTGATGAGGCTGGGGACTTCCAGCAACTGTCTTAAGAGCTTTCAGTGGGTGAGGAGGCTGATGATGATGAGACACAGTTGTCTATCAGTGAGGTAGTAGTAAGGGCAGTAAGTCCGAGGGAGGAGCGCACAGAGGATTCGGAGGAAGAGCAGCTGGACGATGAGGTGACTGACCCCACCTGGTTTGCTAAGCCTACTGAGGACAGGTCTTCAGTGGGGGAGGCAATTTCAGCAGCAGGACAGGTTGGAAGAGGCAGTGGGGTGGCCAGGGGTAGAGGCAGGGCCAGAGCCAAGAATCCCCCAACTGTTTCCCAAATCACCCGCTCGCAACAAGCCTCCGTGCAGAGGGCTAGGTGTTCAACGGTGTGGATGTTTTTCAGTGAGAGCGCGGACGACCGACGAACAGTGGTGTGCAACCTGTGTTGCACCAAGATCAGACGGGGAGCCACCACTACCTGCCTCACCACCACCAGCATGCGTAGGCATATGATGGCCAAGCACCCCACAAGGTGGGACGAAGGCAGTTCACCCCTCCGAGTCACACCATTGCCTCTTCCCCTGTGCCCCAACCTGCCACTCAGATCCAAACCCCCACTCAGGACACAGGCACGAGCACCTTCCGGCCTGCACCCACACCCTCACCTCCACTGTCCTCGACCCCATCCACCATGTCTCTCAGCGCAGCATTCAGCTGTTGCTAGCACAAGCGTTGGAGCGAAAGCGCAAATACGCCGCCACACACAAGTGTTAAACGTGCACATTGCCAAATTAATCAGCCTGGAGATGCTGCCGTACAGGCTTGTGGAAACAGAGGTTTTCAAAAACATGATGGCGGCAGTGGTCCCGCGCTAATCGGTCCCTAGTCGCCACTATTTTTCCCGGTGTGCCGTCCCAGCCCTGCACCAGCACCCGCAACATAAATTGTGCCCTCACCAACGCGGTTACTGGGAAGGTCCACTTAACCACGGATACGTGGACAAGTACTATAGCTCCCTGATGGCACATTGGGTGAATTTGGTGGAGGCTGGGACCAAGTCAGAGCCTGGGACCGCTCACGTCCTACCCACACCCAGAATAGCTGGTCCTACGTCGGTGCTGGTATCTGCGGCGGTCTATGCCACCTCCTCTAAACCCTCCCCCTCATCCTCCTACGCAACCTCTACCTCTCAACTAAAAAGTGTAAGCAGTACGTCACCAGCAGTCGTGTGGCGCGGCAGCACAGCGGTGGGCAAGCGTCAGCAGGCCGTGCTGAAACTACTCAGCTTAGTTAACACATGGCCCCCGAACTGTTGCAGGGTCTGACAGAGCAGACTGACCTCTGGCTTTCGCCGCTGAGCCTCCAACCGGGCATGGCCGTGTGTGACAATGGCCGTAACCTGGTGGCGGCCCTGCAGCTCGGTAGCCTCACATACGTGCCATGTCTGGCCTACATCTTCAATCTGGTGGTTCAGCGGTTTCTGAAAAACTACCCGCACTTGTCTGGCCTGCTCGGCAAGGTGCGCCGCGTCTGCGCACATTTCCGCAAGTCCACCACGGACGCTGCCACCCTAAGGACCCTTGGTTTAATCTGCCAGAGCACCGACTGCTGTGCGCCGTGCCCACACAGTGGAATTCTACGCTGCACATGTTGGCCAGGCTCTATGAGCAGCGTAGAGCAATAGTGGAATACCAACTCCAACATGGGCGGTGTAGTGGTAGCTCCCCACTTCTTTACCGAGGGCATGGGCATGGATGGCAGACATCTGCCAGGTCCTCGGAAACTTT
This sequence comes from Eleutherodactylus coqui, assembly GCF_035609145.1. NCBI lineage: Eukaryota > Metazoa > Chordata > Amphibia > Anura > Eleutherodactylidae > Eleutherodactylus > Eleutherodactylus coqui. Next base: position 104,666,558 of record NC_089849.1, read on the forward strand.
GAGGAGTCTACCCAGATGGTGAGCGGAGATGCTGCAATCATTAGCGTTACCATCCCACTGCTATGCCTGTTGAGAAGTTCGCTGCAAAGCATAAAGGCCGACGCTTTGCGGTTGGAACAGGAGGCGTGGGAAGACAGTATGTCACTTGATAGCCAGACCACCCTCATGTCTATATCTCAGCGCGTTTTGGAGGAGGAGGAGGGGGAAGAGACAGCTGGGCACACTGCAGAGGGTACCTATGCTGCTTGCCTCTCATCTGTTCAGCGTGTATAGGCTGTGGAGGAGGAGGAGGATCCTGAAAGTCATCTTCTTGGTGAGGACAGCCATGTCTTGCATACTGGCACCCTGGCACACATGGCTGAATTCATGTTAGGCTGCCTTTCTCGTGACTCTCGCGTTAGACGCACTCTAGCCAACACGGATTACTGGGTGTACACCCTTCTCGACCCACGGTACAAGGAGAACCTTTCCACTCTCATTCCCAAAGATGAAAGGGGTACGAGAGTGAAGCAATACCACAGGGTCCTGGTGGAAAAAGTGATGCTAAATTTCCCATCTGACAGCGCTAGCGGCAGAAGGTGCAGTTCTGAGGGCCAAGTAGGAGGAAAGGCACGGAGATCAGGCAGCATGTACAACGCAGGCAGGGGAACACTCTCCAAGGCCTTTGCCAGCTTTTTGGCTTCCCAGCAAGACTGTGTCACCACTCCCCAGTCAAGGCTGAGTTAGAGGGAGCACTGTAAAAAGATAGTGAAGGAGTACGTAGCCGATCGTACCACCGTCCTCTGTGATGCTTCTGCTCCATACAACTATTGGGTGTCAAAGCTGGACACGTGGCACGAACTTGCGCTGTACACCCTGGAGGTGCTGGCTTGCCCTGCCACTAGCGTCTTGTCAGAGGGGGTGTTTAGTGCAGCTGGGGGAATCATCAAGGATAAGCGTACCCGCCTGTCAACTGCCAGTGCCGACATGCTTACACACATAAAGATAAACAAAGCCTGGATTTCCCCAGACTTCTCTTCTCCACCGGCGGAAAGCAGCAGTACCTAAAGATTCTTTTTGCTGCAACCGGATAAATAAACATTCTCTATCACCGGTAAAAAAGGGGGAATTACCTTTGTGAATCACTCTCGGATATTAGTCTTACTCCTCCTCCTGAAGCAACATGTCATCATGCTGAACTGCCAATTTTTCTGCGGCCCAAAAGGCTCTGCTTACAATTTTTTTACAATTTTTCAAAATTTCAAAAGTATTGATACTTTACCAGAAACCAATTTTTTTCACTGAGCTGCCTCCAGCTCGCTGTTGCAAATTAAGCAACAGCGAGCTGTATCTTTAAAAAATATTTCTGGGTTTCACCTGCCCTCTCGGTTGAGCAATTTTTCAGAGGTACACTTGTACTCTTGGTAGACTAATTTTTCTGGCCCTCGCCTATACTGTTATCTAACAAATTTTTCCGGACTTCGCCTACACTAATGGTACACCAATGTTTCAGGGGCTCACCTATACTCTTGCTACAGAAATGTTACAGGGGTCTGCCTATACTTCTACTACAGAAATGGTACTGGGGTCTGCCTATACTTCTGCTACAGAAATGTTACAGGGGTCTGCCTATACTTCTGCTACAGAGATGGTGCTGGGGTCTGCCCATACTTTGCTACAGAAATGTTACTGGTTTCTGCCTATACTTCTGCTACAGAAATGTTACTGGGGTCTGCCTATACTTCTGCTACAGGAATGTTACAGGGGTCTGCCTATACTTCTACTACAAAAATAGTACTGGTGTCTGCCTATACTTCTGCTACAGAAATGTTACAGGGGTCTGCCTATACTTCTACTACAGAGATGGTGCTGGGGTCTGCCCATACTTCTGCTACAGAAATGTTACTGGGGTCTGCCTATACTTCAGCTACAGAAATGTTACTGGGGTCTGCCTATACTTCTGCTACAGAAATGTTACAGGGGTCTGCCTATACTTCTGCTACAGAAATGTTACAGGGGTCTGCCTGTACTTCTACTACAGAAATGTTACTGGTGTCTGCCTATACTTCTGCTACAGAAATGTTACAGGGGTCTGCCTATACTGCTGCTACAGAAATGTTACAGGGGCCTGCCTATACTTCTGCTACAGAAATGGTACTGGGGTCTGCCTATACTGCTGCTACAGAAATGTTACAGGGGTCTGCCTATACTTCTGCTACAGAAATGTTACAGGGGTCTTCCTATACTTCTGCTACAGAAATGTTACAGGGGTCTGCCTATACTGCTGCTACAGAAATGTTACAGGGGTCTGCCTATACTTCTGCTACAGAAATGGTACTGGGGTCTGCCTATACTTCTGCTACAGAAATGATACAGGGGTCTGCCTATACTTCTGCTACAGAAATGTTACAGGGGTCTGCCTATACTTCTACTACAGAAATGGTACTGGTGTCTGCCTATACTTCTGCTACAGAAATGTTACAGGGGTCTGCCTATACTTCTGCTACAGGAATGTTACAGGGGTCTGCCTATACTTCTGCTACAGAAATGGTACTGGAGTCTGCCTATATTGCTGCTACAGAAATGTTACTGGGGTCTGTTTATACCTTTGCTACTGGAATGTTACAGGGGTCTGTTTATACTATGGGTGCGCACAGACTTCCCATCACGGTGTTTTACCTATCTGGGCCATAAACACTGACTGACTAGGGCATGAATTGTGGGCCGAGGCCAACACGTATTTTCTCTCGCGTTACCACAGTTATCTGGGGCACTGGTCTGGGTCAAACAAGAGGAGCGATACTGCAGAAATGAGACGTGCACAGCTACGCTAGCATTGGAGTCCGCTGTAGGCCCGCGATTGCTGAGGGTTTGTGCAGAGGCCTATGTCCTCGGCGCAGTAAAGTCTGTCATGTTTGGGCATTCTGATTTCTTCATGGTTCATGTCTTGGGTTGCCTATGACCCACCTATGCTGTAGGTGCACACAGATTTCCCATAGCGGTGGGAAAGGTAACTGATTTAATGAGCCCCTCGCAGATGAACTAGCATCGAAGTCCGCTACATGCCTACGATTGCTGAAGCTGTGGGCCGAGGCCTATGTTGTCAGCGCAGTGCAAGTCTGCCATGTTTGGCCGCTCTGATTTATTTATTGTTCATGTCTTGGGTTGCCTAGGACCCACCTATGCTGTTGGTGCACACTTAGTTCCCATCGCGGAGTTTGACCTGCCTGGCACAAAGTCACTGACTGACTTGGGTAGGGTGCAGAGTGCAGAAGTCTTTTCCCTTGCGCTGTCGATGAGGTATCCGGCACACAAACAGAATGAGTAGTGTGTGGACACATGGATTCCCCATTGCTATGTGACTCGCAGCACATTGGGCCACAAAAGGTGTTTGCTGGGACCAAGCCTGACCCTGGGCCCGCTCACGTGCTTCCCACACAGAGTATTGCTGCATTGTGGAGATGTGTAGAAGTTCTGGGCTGGCACCTGAGTTCCCTTTATGCCCACATTTGTGGCTTCTGACAATTTTTGAACGAGGTGCCATGGGATTGGAATGATGATTGTACGTCAATTTATCATCGATTCTCAACAGCATTGTGGGCTATCGCACCCCCTTTCAAAGAGGGTCATTGTCTGGCCCTGCCAACCCTCTGCAGTGTGTGCCTCTGGTTCCTCCTCATCGCAGACGCACTTATAAATAGACATGAGGGTGGTGTGGCTATGAGGCCAGCGTGTGGCATGAGGGCAGCTGAAGGCTGCGCAGGGACACTTTTGTGTGCGCTGTGGACGCAGGGTCGTGCAGGGGGTTGGGCAGCATGTAACCCAGGAGAAGAGGCAGCGGTGTGTCCTGCAGGCAGTGATTGTCCTTGGTTGCAGGTAGTGTGGTGCTTAGCTAAGGTGTGCCTTGCTAATGAGGGTTTGTCCGAAGTAAAAATTGTTAGGGGGAGGGCAGACTCTAGCCCCTATTGTGGCTTTATAGTGGGACCTAAGAGCCTAAGATGCAGCCCTGCATGCTGCCCCTGCCCTTCCCTATCCGTTTCTGTGGTGTTTCCATGACTTTCTGAGGTTTTCCAGAGTTTCACAAGTGAAGACCTATGCGGAGCATCAGTCATATACAAAAATGCTCGAGTTGCCCATTGACTTCAATGGGGTTCGTTACTCGAAACGAGCTCTCGAGCATCGCGAAAAGTTCGACTCGAGCAACGAGCACCCGAGCATTTTGGTGCTCGCTCATCTCTATTGAATCCCTTCTTTAAGAAAATCGTCCATTGGGGAGCAATTACGCCGAATCATTGACATTAAGTTGTTTCACAAAAGGTGTGAGGGACTCCTTGTCATCTGCCCATAAAATAAAGATGTCATCAATAAAGCATGCACATAATGTTATGTTTTTAGACAAAGGTGCATTCTCCTCAGCAAAAACGTATCGTCCCTCCCACCAGCCTAGGAACACATTGGCGTAGGATGGGGCACATAGCGTCCCCATCACCGTGCCCCTGAGCAGGTGGAAATATTGACCTTGGAACAAAAAATAGTTATGAGTTAATATGAAGGATAGTAACTAGAGATGAGCGAGCGTACTCGTCTGAGCTTGATACTCGTTCGAGTATTAGGGTGTTCAAGATGCTCGTTACTCGAGACGAGCACCATGCGGTGCTCGACTCCATTACATTTCCTTCCCTGAGAAATTTGCGCGCTTTTCTGGCCAATAGAAACACAGGGAAGGCATTACAACTTCCTCCTGTGAAGTTCCAGCCCTATCCCACCCCCCTGCAGTGAGTGGCTGGGGAGATCAGATGACACCTGAGTATTTAAATCTGCCCCGCCCGCGGCTCGCCACAGATGCATGCTGACAGAGATCAGGGAAAGTGCTGTCTTGCTGTAGCTGCTATAGGGAGAGCGTTAGGTGTTATATTCGTCTTCAAGAACCCCAACGGTCCTTCTTAGGGCCACATCTGACAGTGTGCAGTACTGTTGAGGCTGCTTTTAGCAGTGTTGCACAATTTTATTTTTTTTTGTATATCGGGTGTGCAGACCATTGCGTCCTCAGTCTGCAGTCATTTTACTCAGTATAGGGGCAGTACTGGTGAGGCAGGGACAGTGGGAAAGGTGAAAGAGATATACTGTCTATATAGGCAGTGGGCTTTTTCAAAAAAATTGGGGAAAATACTATATTTGGGCTGCCTGTGACCGTCTTAAATTTCCTGCGTGTCTGCTGGGGGTAGTAGTCGCTAATTAATACCCAGCTAAGCGTTACAGCAGGCTTGCGCATAATTGTTTCCTGGCTCTGCTGTGTCCGTTACATGATCACTGTCATCCCGCCACAGGGAAACAGTATACATACATACGCTGCATACGGTGTCTGTCTGCTTTTTCACCTCACCATTTTAAAAAATTGTAGCAAAATACTTAAGGCCTACCACTGCCCTTTGGCCACTTGACTGGTTCTGCGCTGTGAATTCCAGTAGCTCAGTCATACGCACCTAGGTCTCACTACAGGCGTGTGCAAAATTGTTTCCTGGCTCTGCTGTGTCCGTTACATGATCGCCGTCATCCCGCCACAGGGAAACAGTATACATATATACGCTGCATACGGTGTCTGTCTGCTTTTTCACCTCACCATTTTAAAAAATTGTAGCAAAATACTTAAGGCCTACCACTGCCCTTTGGCCACTTGACTGGTTCTTCGCTGTGAATTCCAGTAGCTCAGTCATACGCACCTAGGTCTCTCTACAGGCTTGCGCATAATTGTTTCCTGGCTCTGCTGTGTCCGTTACATGATCGCCGTCATCCCGCCACAGGGAAACAGTATACATAATATACGCTGCATACGGTGTCTATCTGCTTTTTCACCTCACCATTTTAAAAAATAGAAGCAAAATACTTAAGGCCTACCACTGGCCTTTGGCCACTTGACTGATTCTGCGCTGTTAATTCCAGTAGCTCAGTCATACGCACCTAGGTCTCACTACAGGCTTGCGCATAATTGTTTCCTGGCTCTGCTGTGTCCATTACATGATCGCTGTCATCCCGCCACAGGGAAACAGTATACATATATACGCTGCATACAGTGTCTGTCTGCTTTTTCACCTCACCATTTTGAAAAATTGTAGCAAAATACTTAAGGCCTACCACTGCCCTTTGGCCACTTGACTGGTTCTGCGCTGTGAATTACAGTAGCTCAGTCATACGCACCTAGGTCTCACTACAGGCTTGCGCATAATTGTTTCCTGGCTCTGCTATGCGCTCCGTAAGCGAAGTCAGCCTCCAACCACAGGCCAATAAGCGGCACATTTAATTACAGTGTTCTGTTTCTGCTCTACTCGTAATACACCATGCTGAGGGGTAGCGGTAGGCCTAGAGGACGTGGACGCGGGCGAGGACGCGGAGGCCCAAGTCAGGGTGTGGGCACAGACCGAGCTCCTGGTCCAGGTGTATCGCAGCCGACTGCTGCGGGATTAGGAGAGAGGCAAGTTTCTGGTGTCCCCAGATTCATCTCACAATTAATGGGTCCACGCGGTAGACCTTTATTAGAAACTGAGCAGTGTGAGCAGGTCCTGTCGTGGATGGCAGAAAGTGCATCCAACAATCTATCGACCACCCAGTCTTCTACGCCGTCCACTGCTGCAACTCTGAATCCTCTGGCTGCTGCTCCTCCTTCCTCCCAGCCTCCTCACTCCATTACAATGACACATTCTGAGGAGCAGGCAGACTCCCAGGAACTGTTCTCAGGCCCCTGCCCAGAATGGGCAGCAATGGTTCCTCTCCCACCGGAGGAGGTTGTTGTGACGGATGCCCAACCTTTGGAAAGTTCCCGGGGGATGAGGCTGGGGACTTCCGGCAACTGTCTCAAGAGCTTTCAGTGGGTGAGGAGGACGATGACGATGAGACACAGTTGTCTATCAGTGAGGTAGCAGTAAGGGCAGTAAGTCCGAGGGAGGAGCGCACAGAGGATTCGGAGGAAGAGCAGGTGGACGATGAGGTGACTGACCCCACCTGGTTTGCTAAGCCTACTGAGAACAGGTCTTCAGTGGGGGAGGCAAGTGCAGCAGCAGGGCAGGTTGGAAGAGGCAGTGCGGTGGCCAGGGGTAGAGGCAGGGCCAGACCGAATAATCCACCAACTGTTTCCCAAAGCGCCCCCTTGCGCCATGCCACCCTGCAGAGGCCGAGGTGCTCAAAGGTGTGGCAGTTTTTCACTGAGAGTGCAGACGACCGACGAACTGTGGTGTGCAAGGTTTGTTGCGCCAAGATCAGCCAGGGAGCCACCACCACCAGCCTCACCACCACCAGCATGCGCAGGCATATGATGGCCAAGCACCCAACAAGGTGGGACGAAGGCCGTTCACCGCCTCCGGTTTGCACCACTGCCTCTCCCCCTGTGCCCCAACTTGCCACTGAGATCCAACCCCCCTCTCAGGACACAGGCACGACCGTCTCCCGGCCTGCACCCAGACGCTCACCTCCGCTGTCCTCGGCCCCATCCAGCAATGTCTCTCAGCGCAGCGTCCAGCCGTCGCTAGCGCAACTGTTTGAGCACAAGCACAAGTATGCCTCCACGCATCCGCACGCTCAAGCGTTAAACGTGCACATAGCCAAATTGATCAGCCTGGAGATGCTGCCGTATAGGCTTGTGGAAACGGAGGCTTTTAAAAACATGATGGCGCCGTCCCAGCCCTGCACGACCACGTCTCCCGCAACATTGTATGCGCCCTCACCAACGCGGTTACTGCCAAGGTCAACTTAACAATGGACACGTGGACAAGCACAGGCGGGCAGGGCCACTATATCTCCCTGACGGCACATTGGGTGAATTTAGTGGAGGCTGGGACCGAGTCAGAGCCTGGGATCGCTCACGTCCTACCCACCCCCAGAATTGCGGGCCCCAGCTCGGTGCTGGTATCTGCGGCGGTGTATGCTTCCTCCACTAAACCACCCTCCTCCTCCTCCTCCTCCTACGCAACCTCTGTCTCGCAATCAAGATGTGTCAGCAGCAGCACGTCGCCAGCAGTCGGTGTCGCGCGGCGTGGCAGCACAGCGGTGGGCAAGCGTCAGCAGGCCGTGCTGAAACTACTAAGCTTAGGAGAGAAGAGGCACATGGCCCACGAACTGCTGCAGGGTCTGACAGAGCAGACCGATCGCTGGCTTTCGCCGCTGAGCCTCCAACCGGGCATGGTCGTGTGTGACAACGGCCGTAACCTGGTGGCGGCTCTGCAGCTCGGCAGCCTCACGCACGTGCCATGCCTGGCCCACGTCTTTAATTTGGTGGTTCAGCGGTTTCTGAAAAGCTACCCACGCTTGTCAGACTTGCTCGGAAAGGTGCGCCGGGTCAGCAAACATTTCCGCAAGTCCCACACGGACGCTGCCACCCTGCGGACCCTGCAACATCGGTTTAATCTGCCAGTGCACCGACTGCTGTGCGACGTGCCCACACGGTGGAACTCTACGCTCCACATGTTGGCCAGGCTCTATGAGCAGCGTAGAGCTATAGTGGAATACCAACTCCAACATGGGCGGCGTAGTGGGAGTCAGCCTCCTCAATTCTTTACAGAAGAGTGGGCCTGGTTGGCAGACATCTGCCAGGTCCTTGGAAACTTTGAGGAGTCCACCCTGATGGTGAGCGGCGATGCTGCAATTATTAGCGTCACCATTCCTCTGCTATGCCTCTTGAGAAGTTCCCTGCAAAGCATAAAGGCAGACGCTTTGCGCTCGGAAACGGAGGCGTGGGAAGACAGTATGTCGCTGGATAGTCAGAGCACCCTCATGTCTATATCTCAGCGCGTTTTGGAGGAGGAGGAGGAGGGGGAGGAGCATGAGGAGGAGGGGGAAGAGACAGCTTGGCCCACTGCTGAGGGTACCCATGCTGCTTGCCTGTCATCCTTTCAGCGTGTATGGCCTGAAGAGGAGGAGGATCCTGAAAGTGATCTTCCTAGTGATGACAGCCATGTGTTGCGTACAGGTACCCTGGCACACATGGCGGACTTCATGTCAGGATTCCTTGCTCGTGACCCTCGCGTTACACGCATTCTGGCCACTACAGATTACTGGGTGTACACACTGCTCGACCCATGGTATAAGGAGAACCTTTCCACTCTCATACCCGAAGAGGAAAGGGTTTCGAGAGTGATGCTATACCACAGGACCCTGGTGGACAAACTGATGGTAAAATTCCCATCCAACAGCACTAGTGGCAGAAGGTGCAGTTCCGAGGGCCAGGTAGCAGGGGAGGCGCGGAGATCAGGCAGCATGTACAGCACAGGCAGGGGAACACTCCAAGGCCTTTGACAGCTTTATGGCTCCCCAGCAAGACTGTGTCACCGCTCCCCAGTCAAGGCTGAGTCGGCAGGAGCACTGTAAAAGGATGGTGAGGGAGTACGTAGCCGATCGCACGACCATCTTCCGTGACGCCTCTGCTCCCTACAACTACTGGGTGTCGAAGCTGGACACGTGGCCCGAACTCGCGCTGTATGCCCTGGAGGTGCTTGCTTGTCCTGCGGCTAGTGTCTTGTCAGAGAGGGTGTTTAGTGCGGCTGGGGGAATCATCACGGATAAGCGTACCCGCCTGTCAACCGACAGTGCCGACAGGCTTACACTCATAAAGATGAACAAAGCCTCGATTTCCCCTGACTTCTCTTCTCCACCAGCGGACAGCAGCGGTACCTAAACAATACGTAGGCTGCACCCGCGGATGGAAGCATCATTCTCTATTACCATAAAAAAACGGGGACCTTTTAGCTTCATCAATCTGTGTATTATATTCCTCCTCCTCCTCCTGCTCCTCCTCCTGAAACCTCACGTAATCACGCCGAATGGGCAATTTTCCTTAGGGTGCATTCACACGAACGATTATCGGCTCGGTTTTCACGCCGAGCCGATATACGTTGTCCTCGGGTGCAGAGGGGGGAGGATGGAAGAGCCAGGGCCAGGAACTGAGGCTCCCGCCCCCTCTCTGCCTCCTCTCCGCCCCTCTGCACTATTTGCAATGAGAGGAGGCGGGATGGGGGTGGGGCTAAAGTCCGGGAATTGGCCCCACCCCCGTCCCGCCTCTCCCCATTGCAAATAGTGCAGAGGGGCGGAGAGGAGGCAGAGAGGGGGCGGGAGCCTCAGTTCCTGGCCCTGGCTCTTCCATTCTCCCCCCTCTGCACCCGAGGACAACGTATATCGGCTCGGCGTGAAAACCGAGCCGATATACGTTCGTGTGAATGCACCCTTAGGCCCACAAGGCTCAGTCATATTACTTTTGTAAACAATGTTTATACATTTCAATTCTCATTAAAGCGTTGAAATTTGCACCTGAACCAATTTTTGTTTTAACTGGGCTGCCTCCAGGCCTAGTTACAAATTAAGCCACATTAACCAAAGTGATTAATGGGTTTCACCTGCCCTCTTGGTTGGACATGGGCAATTTTTCTGAGGTACATTAGTATTGTTGGTACACCAATTTTGTGGGGCCCTCGCCTACAGTGTAATCCTAGTAATTTTTATGGGCTTCGCCTGCACTCATGCTACAGCAAGGTGTGTGGGGTTGGCATACACTTTTGCTACTGGGGCCTTGTCGATACTGCAACTACTGAAATGCGAAAGAGACTGTTATCTCCCTAAACTGCTGCAACGGGAATGTTACTGTGGCCTGTCTTGACTGCTACTACTACTGAAATGGAACTAAGACTGTGCTCCCCCTATACTGCTGCTAGTGATATGTTACTGGGGCCTGTCCCTAATGCTACTGCTGAAATGTTACTAATTCTGGGCTCTGACTATACCGCTGCTAATGCTATGTCACTGTGGTGTGGAAACGGAGGCTTCCCAAAGACATGATGGTGGCGAGGCCATTTCTCACCAACGCGGTTACTGTTAAGGTACATATTACCAGTCTGACTGGGGCATGCACTGCGGGCCGAAGCCCACCTGTATTGTATGTGACGTTAGCTCTGCTGAGCAAGGCTCTGCAATGGGATACATTTATGTACCGCCAATGGGCTCCAGGGAGCCACCCATGCTGTGGGTCCACAGGGACTTCACATTAGGGATTTGTACCTGCCAGTAACTATGTATTAAAAACCCCGGTCAGACTGGGGCATGCAGTGTGGGCCGAAACCCACCTGCATTTAATCTGACGTTACCTCAGCTGTGCTGAGCAATGCAATGGGATTTATTTATGTACCGCCGGTGGCTTCCTGGGACCCACCTATGCTGTCGGTCCACACGGAGTTGTAACTGCATGTGTCTACTTATAAAGAACCCCAGTCTGACTGGGGCATGCAGTGTGGGCCGAAGCCCACCTGCATTTAATCTGACGTTACCTCAGCTGTGCTGGGCAATGCAATGGGATTTATTTATGTACCGCCGGTGGCTTCCTGGGACCCACCTATGCTGTCGGTCCACACGGAGTTGTAACTGCATGTGTCTACTTATAAAGAACCCCAGTCTGACTGGGGCATGCAGTGTGGGCCGAAGCCCACCTGCATTTAATCTGACGTTACCTCAGCTGTGCTGGGCAATGCAATGGGATTTATTTATGTACCGCCGGTGGCTTCCTGGGACCCACCTATGCTGTCGGTCCACACAGAGTTGTAACTGCATGTGTCTACTTATAAAGAACCCCAGTCTGACTGGGGCATGCAGTGTGGGCCTAAGCCCACCTGCATTTAATCTGACGTTACCTCAGCTGTGCTGGGCACTGCAATAGGATTTGTTTATGTACCGCCGGTGGGTTCCAGGGAGCCACTCATGCTTTGGGTCCACACGGACTTCACATTAGAGAGTTGTAACTGCCTGTGTCAACTTATTAAAAAACCCAGTCTGACTGGGGCATGCAGTGTGGGCCGAAGCCCACCTGCATTTAATCTGATGTTACCTCAGCTGTGCTGGGCAATGCAATGGGATTTATTTATGTACCGCCGGTGGCTTCCTGGGACCCACCTATGCTGTCGGTCCACACGGAGTTGTAACTGCATGTGTCTACTTATAAAGAACCCCAGTCTGACTGGGGCATGCAGTGTGGGCCGAAGCCCACCTGCATTTAATCTGACGTTACCTCAGCTGTGCTGGGCACTGCAATGGGATTTGTTTATGTACCGCCGGTGGGTTCCAGGGAGCCACCCATGCTGTGGGTGCACACTGAATTCCCATTGCGGAGTTGTACCTGCCTGTGACTATTTATAAAAAACCCCGGTCTGACTGGGGCATGCAGTGTGGGCCGAAGCCCACCTGTTTTAAATCTGACATTAGCTCTACTATCCGGGGCACTGCATTGGGACAAACTACAGAAGCAATACAGCGCTAATGAGACGTGCACAGCTACGCTAGCATTGGAGTCCGCTGTAGGCCCGCGATTGCTGAGGGTTTGTGCAGAGGCCTATGTCCTGGGTGCAGTGAAAGTCCACTTCCTGCCTAGGATTGCTGAAGCTGTGGGCCGAAGCCGATGTCGTGGGCGTGGTGCAAGTCTGCCATGTTTGGCCAGTCAGATCAATTTTTGGTTCATGTCTTGGGTTTCCTAGGACCCACCTATGCTGTTGGTGCAAACTTAGCTCCCATCACGGTGTTTGACCTGTCTGGCACAAAGACACTGACTGACTTGGGTAGGGGGCAGAGCGCAGACGGCTTTCCCCTTGCAGTGTGGATTGAGCTATGCGACACCTTGACAGAATGAATACTGTGTGGCACATGGATTCCCCATTGCTATGCCCACGTGTGCAGCTCCTGATGGAGGTGGCACAGGATTGGATTTCTCATTGCTTCTGTACAGGGCAGCTGAAGGCTGCGCAGGGACACTTTGGTGTGCACTGTGGACACTGGGTCGTGCGGGGGGGTTGGGCAGCATGTAACCCAGGAGAAGTGGCAGCGGAGTGTCATGCAGGCAGTGATTGTGCTTTGTTGGAGGTAGTGTGGTGCTTAGCTAAGGTATGCATTGCTAATGAGGGCTTTTCAGAAGTAAAAATTGTTGGGAGGGGGGGGCACTCTTGCCGCTATTGTGGCTTAATAGTGGGACCTGGGAACTTGAGATGCAGCCCAACATGTAGCCCCTCGCCTGCCCTATCCGTTTCTGTGTCGTTCCCATCACTTTCTTGAATTTCCCAGATTGAAAACCTTAGCGAGCATCGGTGATATACAAAAATGCTCGAGTCGCCCATTGACTTCAATGGGGTTCGTTACTCGAAACGAACCCTCGAGCATCGCGGAAAGTTCGACTCAAGTAACGAGCACCCGAGCATTTTGGTGCTCGCTCATCTCTAATAGTAACTCCCTTATAAAGCAGTTATGTTCCGTAAATTGAGACCCCCTCTGTTTGAGGAAATAATCCACAGCCTCCAAACCCCTCTGGTGGGGTATGGGGCTATATAAAGACTCCACATCCATTGTTGCCACCAGTGTATTAGAGTTTACATGGATACCCTCAAGCTGCAGCAACATATCCATGGAATCCTCCACATGTGACAGAAGAGCTGTGACAAAAGGTCTCAACATTTGGTCTACGTATAAACCTGTATTTTGGTTAAGATTTTCAATGCCAGAGACTATGGGTCGTCCACACAAGGGATTAATGCCTTTGTGGACCTTTGGCAATGTGTAGAAGGTTGCAATTTTAGGACAATGTGGTGTCAAGAAATCATGTTCAGCCTTACTGATCAGTCTAGATATAAATGCCTTATTCACAATTGCAGATAGCTCTTTCACGAAAGCCTAGGTTGGATCCGAAGGTATATTGCAGCATGTATCACCGTCTTTTAATAAGGTCGTGCAGACCTCAATGTACTTGTTACGGTCCATTATTACCACATTCTCTACTTTGTCGGAGGGTTTCACTACTATACTATCATCCTTCTCAAGATTTTTTAAGGCTAGCATTTCCCGATGGGACATATTCTGATTGCCTATATATTGTATAAGATTGAAACTCTTTATCTCCTTCCTTATAAACTGGGTTTATAATCAACCCTATACAGGGCTACATACGAAGTGGGTTTATAATAAAATCTCCCAAATACCACCTTAGCATCTTGAAGGGATTGAATAGCCGGATTTAGCTATATCAGTTTCCCTTGTTGATGCTGGGGATAGTTATTATCATTCTAGGCAGACAATTGTAAATAAGTGATCCCTTAACACATGTCGCATCATCCCCCTAATTTACCTAACAGGGAGTAGCTATAAGTGTCAGGCATCCTCTATGTGCCTCAATTCATCCTCACTATTATTCATTATTCCACTTCCGCAAGGAATTATTGGATTGGATTAGATGTTTGTATGTTTAGTCGGTATTTGCAAAGTTTTATAACGAGTATTTATCAAAAGTTAATTTTTAATAGTCCAATCAGTGAATAAATTATTTGTGAAAGTTATATCTGATGAACTCGCATGAGGGATAAAGAAACCAACTGAAAAACCTTCATGGATTAGAGTGACTTCCTGATTCCTTCGGTACCTGTCGAGCCACAGAAGCATCTTTTGAAAGCTCACAGTGGTCCTCTGGTTTCCCTGTGGTAGCTGTACAGCCTGTGGGCCTAAACTCCTATACCATCATAAGGCTGAGTAAGCACCACTCATGTTTAAATGTGCATGAGGTGTGAAATCTACAATACCCTTTATTGAAGAGCCAGCATGCCCAACTAGTTCTATGGCCTGCTGCAGCAGGCTGTCAATAAAAGCACCCTGCAGCTACGGCTGGCAGAAAAGATGACACCCACTGATTCATTATGAATAGAGATGAGCGAACCTACTCGTTTCGAGTAATTACTCGATCGAGCACCGCGATTTTCGAGTATTTCCGTACTCGGGTGAAAAGATTCGGGGGGCGCCGGGCGGCGGGGGGAGGCGTGGCGGAGCGGGGGGTAGCAGCGGGGAACAGGGGGGAGCCCTCTCTCTCTCCCTCTCCCCCCCACTCCCAGCTGCAACCGCCCACTCACCCCGAATCTTTTCGCCCAAGTACGGAAGTACTCGAAAATCGCAGTGCTCGGGCGAAAAAGGGGCGTGGCCGAGTAGGTTCACTCATCTCTAATTATGAACTGTATCCAGACATCTGTGGCTTTTGAAGCCCAACCAATCTCTGGGCATGCAGCAAGGCGGTGACGAAACTGCTCATCCTATCACCACTATGCTGTACCCCCATTCTGTTTCTGAGTCATGTGAATTGTATCCAAATACATATACAAATCAGCTGCCTTCTCTGTGTGATGTGTGATTGCAGAAAGTCTTGCCCACTTTCACCTTCCTCTCATCACATTTGTCAAATATCCTTTCTTTACAGTAGACTGTTAAGTGGTCAGGAATGATGAGGGCCCAGATATCCAAATATTCCCGATTTATAGTTTTTTTCCGCATTTCTGCAGACACATGCCTACCCAAGGGTACGAGAGTGAAGAAATGTGTGGTTTGAAATTAAAGACCAGAGGTCCCTTCCAACTCTACTATTCTATGAAGTACCGAAATGGCCCCTAAAACAGATTATGGAAATGTTTTTGAAAATTTGAACACAAGCTTTGTACACATTCTGAAAAAAATAAAAGAAGGCTTGCAAAATGATGTCAACAATAAAGTAGACAAATGAGGAATGTAATTTAGTAACTATTTTGTGTGAAGCAGAAAGTTTCAAATTAGGAAACATTGTCAAAATTTTATTTAAATTTTCGATTCTGTTTTACAAAGAAAGGCAAAACATATCAATGGAAATTCCCCACTAGCATAAAGTACAATGTGTCTCAGATAAACAATCTCAGAATCACTTGGATAAGTACAAGCATTCCAAGGTTATTACTATATAAACTGACATGTCAGATGGGAAAAATGGAGCCTGGTCAGGCCAAAACTAGCTGTGGTGTTAAGGTCTTAGTCAAACTCCTAATGACCACTTGTCTGTGAGTATGTATGTATGTGTGTATGTGCGTGTGTGATTCTTATGCTCCATCCCTGGTGATGTCATCGCTCCGCCCCCTGATGACATCATTAAAGGTCCTGCAACATATATAAAACACAGAGTCTGACTGACAGAAGAACAACACAGTTAGAGCTCTTGAAAAGGGGAGGACAAAAAAAAATGATATACAACTAAACTGCTATTATGTCAGACACAACTCAGCGGTTCTGACAGAACACACTGACCTTCCTCCGTCACAGAGATTCGGTGGGCTGAAGGACCTGTGGTGATGTCACTGCTGTGGGAGGAGGCAAGCTGTGTTTGTCTTGTTTGGTAATCAAGCTGCTGTGTGTGTGATGTGTGGGGATCATAATTCTTGTACCATGTAGCAGAGCTGTGTGTGTGTGCGATGTACCATGTAGCAGAGCTGTGTGGCACATTGCACCACCAGAAACACTGCTACTATAATTTATACAAGTTATGTATCAGACTGTCTGAAACAGAATGAGAAATTCATTCCTGTACTTTATTTTAGAGTAAATATACTAATTTTCAAAAAAAATAAACAATAAGTTAAAAAATATATATTTTAGCTTTCTACCCCTAATAAAACTAAAAAATGGGGGGGGAAAAGTTGCCAAAAATATATATTAAAAAATATCACTGAAAAAAACGCAGCAAAACTAATTTTGGTAGCTAAAGAAAAAAAATAGGGCCATAAAACCACGACATGGGTAAGATCTGTAAAAAGTGTCTGGTCACTTTGGATCGAAACACCCTGGTCCTTAAAGGGGTTTTCTAGGTAAATACTACTGATAACCTACCCTCAGGATAGGTCATCAATAGTTGATCGGCTGGGGTCACCCGCTCAGGGCCCTGGCCAATCAGCTGAGCTATCGCAAGCTATCAGCACCACAATAACACAGAGGTCGACGCAGAAGCCTTCACGCTGACCGCCCATGTAGTGGCCGGTACTTGTAATTGCAGGCATGGCTCTCATTGAAATCAACGTGAGCTATGCTTGCAGTAACAAGCGTTGGCCATTACACAGAGGTCGGACGGAGACTTCCGCTCCAAATATTCAGTTGATCGATCGGGGTCCCGAGCGACAGACCCCAGCCGATCAACTATTGACCTGAGGATAGGTCATCAATAGTATTTAACTGGAAAACCCATTTAAAGAGTTAATATTCTGATAGTGGAAGGCTGGTTCACTAGTGGGGCTCTATGCTCTTTTAGTTGTTTTTTGCTCTACTGGAATCATTGGCTGCCGCTGTTTACTCCATCTTGCATTCCTTCATTCTTTATCTTCAATGTCTCGTCTTCTGTTATAGATGGTGGGAGGGTCAGTGAGGAAGACCAGTCTGTGGCAGCAAACTATCGCTCTCCTGTGGAAGAACCTTCTACTTAAGTGGAGAAGAAAATGGCACAGTGTCCTGGTGAGTAGCCGCAGTCACTGCTTCTGTCACCTCTTAACCCCTTAAGGACCAGGCTGTTTTGTATCTAAAGGATCCCTTTTTAGGGATTTTACCCATGTGGTGGTTTTACGGTCCTATTTTTTTCGTTCAGCTCCCAAAATTATTTTTGCTGTGTTTTTTTCTGTTTAATAACTTTTTCATTTAACATTTATAGTTCTTTTTTTTATTAGTATATTTATGCTACAATAAAGTATGGAAACGGGTTTATCACTTTGTTTCGGACATTTTGATATATGATATGTATGGGTTCGGATTACAGGGCACATAAGGCGACGGTTTTGGTTGGCAGATAGCTCTTAGCTATTCATTCATGAATAGCAATATCTTAGCTATTCATGAAAGCAATGGGATAGCATGCCGCTGACTTCTGCCACAGCTGTGATAGCTGTCACAGCTGTGACAGAGGATTCCTTTATCCCCGCGGTCCCCGCGGGGATGAAGGAAACTCCTGCCACAGCTGTGACAGCTGTGGCAGAAGTCCGCGGCACTCTCCATATCTTTTCAATGGGGCTAGCACTGCTGCCACTGGCCCCATTGAAAAGACTGGCGATGTCGCAGCGATATCCCTGCGATTTTGGGATATCTGCCTGCGGGGACCGTGGGGATGAAGGAATCCTCTGTCACAGCTGTGGCAGAAGTCAGCGGCATGCTATCCCATTGCTTTCATGAATAGCTAAGATATTGCTATTCATGAATGAATAGCTAAGAGCTATCTGCCATTGGCTGAGCGCTCAGCCAATAGCTAAGCACTAGCTGCTATTGGCTGAGCCCTCAGCCAATCCGCACAGCCCTTTCAGGAGGCGGGGATTTTTAAATCCCCGTCTGCTGAAAGAGCTCAGTAGCAGTGCCGGGGAGCCAGCCGGAGGACGCGGCTGACAGCAGGAGAGGTGAGTAACTTTTTTATTATTTTTTTAACCACTTTTTTATGATTATCGGGCAAGGGCTTATATTTCAATCCCTTCTCCGATAATCATTCTGCAGGGCTTGTCAGAAACCACTGCTTTCAATGCAATGGGATAGCATGCCGCTGACTTCTGCCACAGCTGTGACAGCTGTCACAGCTGTGACAGCTGTCACAGCTGTGACAGAGGGTTCCTTCTTCCCCGCGGTCCCCGCGGGGATGAAGGAAACTCCTGCCACAGCTGTAACAGCTGTCACAGCTGTGGCAGAAGTCCGCGGCATTCTCCATATCTCTTCAATGGGGCTAGCGCTGCTGCCGCTGGCCCCATTGAAAATACTGTCGCAGCGATATCGCAGCGATTTTCTCACACTGCTCTGCGAGAGTTTTCACTCACTCTCGCAGCGCAGTGGAGAAAAAAACGCTACTGGGTGGGAGCCCTTAGAGATGAGCGAACGTACTCGTTTAGGGCGATTTCGCACTCGAGCACCGCTTTTTTCCGAGTAATTGACTACTCGGGCGAAAAGATTCGGAGGGCGCCGGGGGTGAGCGTGGGGTTGCAGAGGGGAGTGGGGGGGGGGAGAGAGAGAGAGCTCCCCCCTGTTCCCCACTGCTACCCCCCGCTCCACCATGCCGCCCCCTGGCGCCCCCCAAATCTTTTCGCCCGAGTAGTCAGTTACTCAAAAAAAAACCTACTCGATTGCGAAATCGCCCTAAACGAGTACGTTCGCTCATCTCTAATAACTATCCTACAATGGAACAATGCCTCCACACTGCCACCTATTAGAAGGTGGCACTGTGAAGGTATTGTTTCATCTTGCCATTTCCATATTTCCCAGAGGAGCATGCATGGCCTTGTAAGAATCCTCATATCTTCTAAGTGCTCTCCCTAAGGAGAAAGGATGCCCTTCCCAACTCACGTCTATACAGGTGAGGATTGTGTCCTCATCACAGGAAGGGACATGATATCATCAGAATCTCACAATAGTGCAGCTTATGTCAGTCCTTGGAGTTCACCTTTCTTCACATGAGCGGTCATTTACTGGTACCAGTGGATCATAGACTTTGTTAAACTCTGCGTTTATCCTTCAGGAATGCCTCCAGAACTTGGCCTATGTGCTGCTGATGTTCTTAGTGGCACTCTCTGTTATGATGTCACCGCACAGTCAGCTCTCCCCCTACAAGGCTCTTGGGCGAGTTAATGAATTTAAGTCAACAAACTTCACAGTGGGATATGTCAGCACCATGCCTACTGCCGGGGAGATCATGCGGAGAGTGGCGGAGAGCGGAGACCTGCGAGGTAAGTCATAATAAATGGGGTAGACCTGCACACTCTGCATTCAGTTACCCTACTGCCCCCGTGAGATTTGCTACAATACACAGTATCACTGCAGATAACAGTCCAAGACTTATTCTGCTGCTGATTCTACCTGGAATATGATTGTCTATAGTCATACATTGTAACAAATCCGCAGATGTGACAGGATCAGGTCAGCTTAAAATGTTTTCATTCACTGACAGCAATAAATACTGGTTGTCTATTTTCTTCCATGGTTTATATATAGCTGTAATCCTGAATGGACTCAACAAATTCTTATCCGCTCTTGCTGACAACTTTATCTTCCAAAAGGTCAAAGAGAAAACAAGGGGATCTGCTATCTTGGACCTAATTCTTACCAACAGGGAGGAAATGGTTGAGGAAGTAAGGGTGGCTGGGACCTTAGGAGGCAGTGATCATACTTGAATTTTGGATAAAAAGGGAGGAAAACCTGAGAAAACTCAGACATCAAGGTTGGATTTCAGAAGGCAGATTACAATGAACTCAGAAAGAGGATCGGAAGAATCCAATGGCTGGATGCTCTTAAGGACAGAAATGTCAAAGAAGGTTGGGAAATATTGCGAAATGAGATTCTCAAAGCACAATCGTTAACAATCCCTAAAAGAAGGAAGAATGGGAAGCATTTAAAGGGACCAGGATGGATGAACACAGAACTTACACACATGTTAGAAAGGAAGAAAAATGTGTTTATCAAATGGAAAGAGGGGGAAATATCTAAACAAGAATATAATGCGGGCTGCAGAAACTGTAGGGCAAGTGTCAGAAAAGCTAAAGCTAATAATGAATTGAGGCTTGCAACAGAGGCCAAAAGTAATAAAAAAGGATTTGGGTGGTATGTCAAATGCAAAAGAAAAGTCAAAGATGCTATTGGATGCTTACAGGATGAAAATGGTGAATTGGTTAAGAATGAAGTTGAGTTTCTCTCAGAAAATAGATGGAACATCAACTGATCTTCACTGTGCTATTGGGAAATAATAGAATGCAGGCTATCTATAAGCAGAGAGATGGTGAGAGAATACGTAGCTAACTTAAATGAATTCAAGTCTCAAGGTCCAGAATTACATCCTAGGATACTAAAGGAAGCAGCGGAGGTAATTGCTGAACCAGTCGCCATAATCTTTGAAAAATCCTCGAGAACCGGAGAAGTCCCAGAAGATTGGGAAAGGGCTAATGTTGTCATTATCTTCAAAAAAGGAAAGAAGGTGGATCCAGGAAACTACAGGCCTGTGAGCCTGACTTCTATACCGGAAAAAGATCTTTGAACAAATTATTAAACAGCATGTGTGCAAGTACTTGGATAAAAATGGAGTAATTAACCAGAGCCAGCATGGGTTTGTAACAAACAAGTCATGCCAAACTAATCTAATTTCCTTCTATGATAGTATCACTGACTGGGTTGATCAGGGAAATGCAGTGGATTTAGTTTATCTTGACCTCAGTAAAGCATTTGACAAAGCATCTCATACTATACTTATTGAAAAAATGACCAAATATGAAATTGACAAGGCAACTGTTAGGTGGACTCGCAACTGGCTGAGTGATTGTACTCAAAGAGTGGTCATAAATGGCTGCACGCTAAAGTGGAAGAACTTATCAAGTGGGGTACCACAAGGCTCTGTCCTAGGCCCAGTGTTGTTCAAAATTTTTATAAATGATCTTGAGGAGGGAATTGATGGGAAACTGATCAAATTTGCTGATGACACAAAGCTAGGAGGGATAGCTAAAACTAGGGAGGAGAGAGAGTATTCAAAAAGATCTAGAGAAGCTTGAACAGTGGGCGACTAACAGAAAGGTATTTAAAAAGGAGAAATGTAAAGTCCTACATCTGGGCAAGAAAAATGAAAAAAGCACATACAAAATGGGAGAAATTGGGCTAAGCAGCAGCACATGTGAAAAAGACGGGTATACTAATAGATCATAGACTGAACATAAGTCAACAAAGTGATGCAGCAGCCAAAAAGGCAAACACAATTCTAGGATGTATTAAGAGAAGCATAGAGTCTAGATCACGTGAGGTAATTATCCCCCTCTACTCTTCCTTAGTCAGACCTCATCTGGAATACTGTGTCCAGTTCTAGGCACTCCACTTTAAAGAAGACATAGACAACCTGGAGCAAGTTCAGAGAGGAGTTACCAAGAGGGTGAGCGGTCTGCAAATCATGTCCTATGAGGAACAATTAAAGGATCTGGGAATGTTTAGCTTGCAAAAAAGAAGGCTAAGAGGAGACTTTATAGCTGTCTACAAATATCTGAAGGGTTGTCATAGTGCAGAGGGATCAGTCCTATTCTCATCTGCACAAGGAAATACTAGAAGCAATGGGATGAAACTGAAAGGGAGGAGACACAAATAAGATATTAGAAAAAACTTTCTGACAGCTAGGGTGATCAATGAGTGGAACAGGTTACCACAGGAGGTGCCGAGTTCTCCTTCAATGGAAGTGTTCAAACAAAGGCTGTATGTTTGTTGATGATTTAGTGATCCTGCACTGAGCAGGGGATTGGACCAGATGACCCTGGAGGTCACTTCCAACTCTACCATTCTATGATTCTATGTATATTATACAGTACTTCAATCATTCCTGTCCTCAAGAGGTATCAATCTACTCGTCCCTGCTGCCCATTCTTCTACATGTGCCTACTGACATTGTGGTAGGAGTGTTTATTCTTGCTGCCCACCCTTCTTCTATATGTGCATGGTGATCATAGAACTGGAGTGTTCATTCCTGCCATACATCCTTCTCCCATATGTGCTGAGTGACCACAGGCCGGAGTGAATTCCTTCTACCCAGTGATTAAAGTGTTGCAGTATTGGCAGGCGACACAAGAATCGGGGTAAGATGTGGACAACAGGCTTACAAAAATATATATTTTTTATTTTAACAAATAAACAGACACAGTCCGAAAGTAACGTAAGTGTTGTTCAATAACTTGTCTGCAACTGGCGGATGAATATGTGTTGCTTTGGTGTCGGCTCAAGCTCGCCTATTTTAATTGCCAGGCCTGCTTTTAAGTCACTACCTGTGTGCGCACGTCGGACCTTTTCCTGAGGGCCTACCTCACTTACGTATCTCCTGCGTGTTGTATACCGTGATGTAGGGGGATACGTTTTTGGATGTCTGTTGGGGGTATTCTAATTCGCACTGCTGCAAGACAATGTGAATCCTTTGTAGCAGTCTCTCTAGCTGTAGTCCCTGCAGCTTTGTTCTCTCAGTGAAATCGGTTTTGGCACGTTATGGATCTGCACTTCTCAAACACCAGCTGCCTCCTTTCTTGTGCCTCTGTCCCTCTCTAATAGGCATAGATTCTGCAGGACATGTCCTCCATGGCTCCCCAAGCTGTCTCCTCACTCCTTTGGCAGCTCTCTCTACCAGCATTGCAGACTCACTTAATGCTGGTGTACATCTTTGTTCATCTTGGTCTATGTAACCAAAGATTGCCCAGACAGGGTTGAGGGGGCTAGTCGAGGTCAGATGCGTGGTGATCAACCTGTGTATCCTGTTCCTGAAATTCTGAATCACAGGGCAGCCCAACAGACAATGGAGAAGACCTGACCCCAGCTCCCGACATCGGGGAAAGCTATCATCTGGGTATATTCCCATTTTGAATCCTCTTTGAGGAGTTATATACGCCCTATGATAGAGTTGTAGAGTCATTTCAATGTAGCGACTTGGGATGAGGCAGCACCAACTGTACTTCAAGGCCTACAATAGGCATGGGATAGTTAATTCGGGAATATCCGTAGTCCATTTCACGAGTGCTGTTTGGGACATGGCATAGTCTATTGGAGTATGTAGATGTTGGTAGGCTCTGGTTGTATGACCTCGCATTTTAGAGGAGTGTGTCATGCATATGTGGTTTCGTTTCGACCATTCATGTGGGGGCATGTTGGCCAGGATTCTGTCTATGTAACTTTTTGCTTGTGGATAGGGAAAAAACGTTATGAGGGCTTGGGGTATTTGTTTTGCAGATCTGGGAGAGATAGCATCTCATGGGTGTTTCCATTTAGCAGACATTTAATATTAATTATTCCTCCCGTCTGCTATTGATGGAATTCCCTGAGGGGCGTGTTGCGTTGAAAGTTTGGGTTTTTCAGCAATGTTAGTTACATTGAGAAATTGGGGTTTAAGGTAGTTGCTTTCCGCAGTTTTTGCCATGCCTTCCACGTTGATATTAGTAAGAATTGTCCCTGCATTCCTCCGGGATCATTGGGTATGAAGGATGTAAGAAATTGGTGAGACTGATCCATGGAATTAGCTTTTGTTAAATATGCATATCTACAAATACAGATGTTTGTAGCGTCCAACCGGTTCTTATTCCCATTAGCTCTGTTGTGTTGTATATCCGCAGATTGGGAAGATTTATCCCACCGTTGGGTTTCGGTTGTCCTAAAACATTAAAGGGTACCCGATTTCGACCTTTTAGATAAATTTACGTATCAAACTATTTATTCTTTTTTCATCTTTGAGGGTGAAATATATTGGAAGAGCATGGAGTAATTATATATACACATATACGAGGGGGTGCTGATTAGAGATGAGCGAACGTACTCGTCCGAGCTTGATACTCGTTCGAGTATTAGCGTGTTCGAGATGCTCGTTACTCGTAACGAGTACCACGCGATGTTCGAGTTACTTTCAGTTTCCCCTCTGAGACGTTAGCGCGCTTTTCTGGCCAATTGAAAGACAGGGAAGGCATTACAACTTCCCCCTGCGTCGTTCAAGCCCTATACCACCCCCCTGCTGTGAGTGGCTGGGGAGATCAGGTGTCACCCGAGTATAAAAATCGGCCCCTCCCGCGGCTCGCCTCAGATGCGTTGTGAGATAGCTGAGGGACAGTGCTATAGTGTTGGAGCTGCTGTAGGGAGAGCGTTAGGAGTTAGTGTAGGCTTCAAGAACCCCAACGGTCCTTCTTAGGGCCACATCTAACAGTGTGCAGTAGTGTGGAGGCTGCTTTTAGCAGTGTTGCACATTTTTTTTTTTTGCTATATCGGCCGTGCAGAGCATTGCGCCCTGCAGTAATACTACAGGGACAGAATTGTGTAGGCAGGGCCAGAAGACATCTTATAGATTGAATATACGCAGTGGTCCTTTTGCAAAAAAATCTTTGAAAAACAAATATTTGGCCTGCCTGTCACTCTGCTCAGTGTTCTGGGTCTGTGTCTGCTGCGGGTTGTAGTTCTCCAAATAAATACGCAGCCAGCTAAGTGTTACAGCAGGCTTGCGCAAAATGATTTCCTGCCTCTGAAATCACCGCTCTGTTGCACTTAATAACAGACAGTGCAACACTGCAGTTCCGTGACACACACATCAGGGACAGAATTGCGTAGGCAGGGCCAGAAGACATATATAGATTGAATATACGCAGTGGTCCTTTTGAAAAAAATATTTGAAGAAAAACAAATATTTGGCCTGCCTGTCACTCTGCTCAGTGTTGTTGGTCCGTGTGCTGGTGGAAAAATTTCTCCAAATAAATACGCAGCCAGCTAAGTATTACAGCAGGCTTGCGCCAAATTATTTCCTGGCGTTCCGTAAGCGAACTCAGCCTCAAACCACAGGCCAATAAGCGGCACATTTAATTACAGTGTTGTGTTTCTGCATTCCTGGTAATACAGCATGCTGAGGGGTAGGGGTAGGCCTAGAGGATGTGGGCGCGACCGAGGACGCGGAGGCCCTAGTCCGGGTGTGGGCACAGGCCGAGCTCCTGATCCTGGTGTATCGCAGCCGACTGCTGCGGGATTAGGAGAGAGGCACGTTTCTGGCGTCCCCACATTGATAGCACATTTAATGGGTCCACGCGGTAGACCCTTATTAGAAAATGAGCAGTGTGAGCAGGTCCTGTCGTGGATGGCAGAAAGTGCTTCCAGCAACCTATCGTCCACCCAGAGTTCTGCGCCATCCACTGCTGCAACTCAGAATCCTCTGGCTGCTGCTCCTCCTTCCTCCCAGCCTCCTTACTCCATGAAAATGAGACATTCTGAGGAGCGGGCAGACTCCCAGGAACTGTTCTCGGGCCCCTGCTCAGATTGGGCAGCAGTGGTTCCTCTCCCACCAGAGGAGTTTATCGTCACTGATGCCCAACCATTGCAAAGTTCCCAGGGTCCGGGGGATGAGGCTGGGGACTTCCGGCAACTGTCTCAAGACCTTTCAGTGGGTGAGGAGGCCGATGACGATGAGACACAGTTGTCTATCAGTGAGGTAGTAGTAAGGGCATAAAGTCCGAGGGAGGAGCGCACCGAGGATTCTGAGGAAGAGCAGCAGGAGGACGATGAGGTGACTGACCCCACCTGGTTTGCTACGCCTACTGAGGACAGGTCTTTAGAGGGGGAGGCAAGGGCAGCAGGGCAGGTTGCAAGAGGCAGTGCGGTGTCCAGGGGTAGAGGCAGGGCCAGACCGCATAATCCACCAACTGTTTCCCAAAGCGCCCCCTCGCGCCATGCCACCCTGCAGAGGCCGAGGTGCTCAAAGGTCTGGCAGTTTTTCACTGAGAGTGCAGACGACCGACGAATAGTGGTGTGCAACCTTTGTCGCGCCAAGATCAGCCGGGGAGCCACCACTACCAGCCTCACCACCACCAGCATGCGCAGACATATGATGGCCAAGCACCCCACAAGGTGGGACGAAGGCCGTTCACTGCCTCCGGTTTGCACCGCTGCCTCTCCCCCTGTGCCCCAACCTGCCACTGAGATCCAACCCCGCTCTGAGGACACAGGCACGACCGTCTCCTGGCCTGCACCCACACCCTCACCTCCGCTGTCCTTGGCCCCATCCAGCAATGTCTGTCAGCGCAGCGTCCAGCCGTCGCTAGCGCAAGTGTTTGAGCGCAAGCGCAAGTACGCCGCCACGCACCCGCACGCTCAAGCGTTAAACGTGCACGTAGCCAAATTTATCAGCCTGGAGATGCTGCCGTATAGGGTTGTGGAAACGGAGTCCTTCAAAAGTATGATGGCGGCGGCGGCCCCGCGCTACTCAGTTCCCAGTCGCCACTACTTTTCCCGATGTGCCGTCCCAGCCCTGCACGACCACGTCTCCCGCAACATTGTACGCGCCCTCACCAACGCGGTTACTGCCAAGGTCCACTTAACAACGGACACGTGGACAAGCACAGGCGGGCAGGGCCACTATATCTCCCTGATGGCACATTGGGTGAATTTAGTGGAGGCTGGGACAGAGTAAGAGCCTGGGACCGCTCACGTCCTACCCACCCCCAGAATTGCGGGCCACAGCTCGGTGGTGGTATCTGCGGTGGTGTATGCTTCCTCCACTAAACCACCCTCCTCCTCCTCCTCCTCCGCAACCTCTGTCTCGCAATCAAGATGTGTCAGCAGCAGCAGCACGTCGCCAGCAGTCGGTGTCACGCGGCGTGGCAGCACAGCGGTGGGCAAGCGTCAGCAGGCCGTGCTGAAACTACTCAGCTTAGGAGATAAGAGGCACACGGCCCACGAACTGCTGCAGGGTCTGACAGAGCAGACCGACCGCTGGCTTGCGCCGCTGAGCCTCCAACCGGGCATGGTCGTGTGTGACAACGGCCGTAACCTAGTGGCGGCTCTGCAGCTCGGCAGCCTCACGCACGTGCCATGCCTGGCCCACGTCTTTAATTTGGTGGTTCAGCGCTTTCTGAAAAGCTACCCTCGCTTGTCAGACCTGCTCGGAAAGGTGCGCCGGCTCTGCGCACATTTCCGCAAGTCCCACACGGACGCTGCCACCCTGCGCACCCTGCAACATCGGTTTAATCTGCCAGTGCACCGACTGCTGTGCGACGTGCCCACACGGTGGAACTCTACGCTCCACATGTTGGCCAGGCTCTATGAGCAGCGTAGAGCTATAGTGGAATACCAACTCCAACATGGGCGGCGCAGTGGGAGTCAGCCTCCTCAATTATTTTCAGAAGAGTGGGCCTGGTTGGCAGACATCTACCGGGTCCTTCGAAACTTTGAGGAGTCTACCCAGGTGGTGAGCGGCGATGCTGCAATCATTAGCGTCACCATTCCTGCTATGCCTCTTGAGAAGTTCCCTGCAAAGCATAAAGGCAGACGCTTTGCACTCGGAAACAGAGCCGGGGGAAGACAGTATGTCGCTGGATAGTCAGAGCACCCTCCTGTCTATATCTCAGCGCGGTGAGGAGGAGGAGGAGGAGGAAGATGAGGAGGAGGGGGAAGACACTGCTTGGCCCACTGGTGAGGGTAGACATGCTGCTGGCCTGTCATCCTTTCAGCGTGTATGGCCTGAGGAGGAGGAGGAGGAGGATCCTGAAAGTGATCTTCCTAGTGCGGACAGCCATGTGTTGCGTACAGGTACCCTGGCACACATGGCGGACTTCATGTCAGGATTCCTTGCTCGTGACCCTCGCGTTACACGCATTCTGGCCACTACGGATTACTGGGTGTACACACTGCTCGACCCACGGTATAAGGAGGACCTTTCCACTCTCATACCCGAAGAGGAAAGGGGTTCGAGAGTGTTGCTATACCACAGGACCCTGGCGGACAAACTGATGGTAAAATTCCCATCCGACAGTGCTAGTGGCCGAAGGCGCAGTTCCGAGGGCCAGGTAGCAGGGGAGGCGCGGAGATCAGGCAGCATGTACAGCACAGGCAGGCCAAGACTCTTTAAGGCCCTTGACAGCTTTATGGCTCCCCAGCAAGACTGTGTCACCGCTCCCCAGTCACGGCTGAGTCGGCGGGAGCACTGTAAAAGGATGGTGAGGGAGTACGTAGCGGATCGCACGACCATCCTTGGTGACGCCTCTGCCCCCTACAACTACTGGGTGTCGAAGCTGGACACGTGGCCTGAACTCGCGCTGTATGCCCTGGAGGTGCTTGCTTGTCCTGCGGCTAGCGTCTTGTCGGAAAGGGTGTTTAGTGCGGCTGGGGGAATCATCACAGATAAGCGTAGCCGCTTGTCAACCGACAGTGCCGACAGGCTAACACTCATCAAGATGAACAAATGCTGGATTTCCCCAGACTTCTGTTCTCCACCAGCGGACAGCAGCGATACGTAAGCAATACGTAGGCTGCACCCGCGGATGGAAGCTACGTTCTCTCTCACCATCCAAAACGGGGACATTTCTGCTTCATCAATCTGTGTCTAATATTCCTCCTCCTCCTCCTGCTCCTCCTCCTGAAACCTCACGTAATCACGCTGAACGGGCAATTTTTCTTAGGGCCACAAGGCTCACTCAAATAATTTTTCTTAACAATTTTTATAAGTTTCAATGCGCTTAAAAGCGTTGGAACTTTAACTTGAACCAATTTTTCGTTACACTGGGCTGCCTACAGGCCTAGTTACCACTTAAGCCACATTAACCATTGCTTACATGGAACGAAGACTGCGCTCCCGCTATACTGCTGCTTCAGAATTGTTACTGGGGCCTGTCTTGAGTGCTACTATTGCTTACATGGAACGAAGACTGCGCTCCCGCTATACTGCTGCTTCAGAATTGTTACTGGGGCCTGTCTTGAGTGCTACTTTTGCTTACATGGAACGAAGACTGCGCTCCCGCTATACTGCTGCTTCAGAATTGTTACTGGGGCCTGTCTTGAGTGCTACTATTGCTTACATGGAACGAAGACTGCGCTCCCGCTATACTGCTGCTTCAGAATTGTTACTGGGGCCTGTCTTGAGTGCTACTATTGCTTACATGGAACGAAGACTGCGCTCCCGCTATACTGCTGCTTCAGAATTGTTACTGGGGCCTGTCTTGAGTGCTACTATTGCTTACATGGAACGAAGACTGCGCTCCCGCTATACTGCTGCTTCAGAATTGTTACTGGGGCCTGTCTTGAGTGCTACTATTGCTGACATGGAACGGACACGTGGAGAGGACACGTAGTGCCTCAAAAACATCCCCCTCCTCCTCCAACAGGGAAAACATTGTTGGCAAATGCCTTTGCATTGGTTCGTCTGGTGGCAGTCCAAGAATTTCACCTTTACCGACACTACAAGAGAGCCCCCCCACCATCCCCCCGCCACGGCCCACTTAATCCTGGCCACATTCCGAAAACCAACAAAATACAACCGTGGTACTAGGTCCGCAGTCACCACCACATTACCACCAACGCGGTTACTGTTAAGGTGCATATAACCACGGACACGTGGAGAGGACACGTAGTGCCTCAAAAACATCCCCCTCCTCCTCCAACAGGGAAAACATTGTTGGCAAATGCCTTTGCATTGGTTCGTCTGGTGGCAGTCCAAGAATTTCACCTTTACCGACACTACAAGAGAGCCCCCCCACCATCCCCCCGCCACGGCCCACTTAATCCTGGCCACATTCCGAAAACCAACAAAATACAACCGTGGTACTAGGTCCGCAGTCACCACCACATTACCACCAACGCGGTTACTGTTAAGGTGCATATAACCAGTCTGACTGGGGCATGCAGACACCTTGACAGAATGAATAGTGTGTGGCACATAGGTTCCCCATTGCTATGCCCACGTGTGCAGCTCCTGATGGCGGTGGCACAGGATTATATTTCTCATTGCTTCTGTACAGCATTGTGGGCTATCGCCCCGCCCCTATTAAAGAGGGTCGCTACCTAGCCGTGCCAACCCTGTGCAGTGTGTGCCTGCGGTCCCTCGTCGTGGCAGACGCACTTCTAAATAGACATGAGGGTGGTGTGGCATGAGGGCAGCTGAAGGCTGCGCAGGGACAGTTTGGTGTGCGCTGTGGGGGGGAGGGGGTGCGGTTGGGCAGCATGTAACACAGGAGAAGTGGCAGTGGAGTGTCATGCAGGCAGTGATTGTGCTTTGTTGGAGGTAGTGTGGTGCTTAGCAAAGGTATGCCATGCTAATGAGGGCTTTTCAGAAGTAAAAGTTGTTGGGGGGGGGGGGGCCCACTCTTGCCGCTATTGTGGCTTAATAGTGGGACCTGTGAACTTGAGATGCAGCCCAACATGTAGCCCCTCGCCTGCCCTATCCGTCACTGTGTCATTCCCATCACTTTCCTGAATTGCCCAGATTTTCACACATGAAAACCTTAGCGAGCATCGGCGAAATACAAAAATGTTCTGGTCGCCCATTGACTTCAATGGGGTTCGTTGTTCGAAACGAACCCTCGAGCATCACAGGAAGTTCGTTACGAATAACGAACACCCGAACATTTTGGTGTTCGCTCATCTCTAATACCTACCAGACAAAAGGTATCTAAAAAGAAAATCTGATATAAGTGTTAAGCTTGACCCGACTCTAGACAGGGCAGATGCGCTGCAAAATCCAGATAAAATACATAGTAGCAAAACTTAATTGAAGGAGTAAAATTTTCTACAGATGCACATCAAAAATCTGGGTCAAAAACCACACAAAAGCCGTATAGCTGTGATTGGTGGAACAGCAGACTAACAATTGCCCCACCAGTGTAAGGAGCGTTGGCCTAGTTTCCCTCCCACTCTGGTTGGGCACCCCCCTTTCCCCATCCAACAATTAGCAGGGTCAGGGAAGGAAGTAAATGGTAAGAGTAAAATAATAAAGGTTCTTCTGCTGCTCAGCCCGCCTCTGTGACTAGATGCCTTAGGCACTGGGCCTTCAATACCTAGCGGCAAATATGACTCTGGCTAAGCTGCATTTTGTCGCACTACAAATCCCCACCCCCTCATTCTGTGATGGGTATTTTATGCAAATCCCTTAATCTTTAGATGAGCAGTGAGTGGAGTGAAAACTAGTCACCACTAGTGTCAGTGGCAGGCAGCGGCTGCCTTGAGCTACCAGCAGGAGGAGGGGGCGCTGTCACTGATAGCTCAGCGGGAGCAAGAGAGGGAGTAAGGGCTAGTGCTCTATTAGGGGGCCAAACATTGAGCTCAGCATAGAAGGTCTGGATGCTGGATCTTGTATGCAAGGTCTGGGTGAGCAGAAAACATTTAGAGGAAGTTGGAACCCCTTTGCAAACAAGTGATAGAATTTAACACTGATGGACCATCCGTTCTAAAGAATAGCCCACCAGGAATCTGCCAGTAGGGTCTGCCCAGTGCCACCACTTTACAACCAGTATTCCATCTTTTGGGCAGCCTGTAACCATTTTTCCTGTTTGATTTTACATCTCAGGTTGTCCTGGGGATTGCTCTACCTCTTCTACATTCTCATCATCGCCAATCTGATGACCCTGGTTACGAAATTCCATGTGTTCATTGAGAGCTCCTATGGGGTCATTCTCCTGCTTTTCATCCTGTATGGTATAGCATCGGTAGGTACATAACGCCATAGTGCTGCTCTTCGCCCTGTGTGGTATAGCCTCATTGTGCTTAACTCCTTGGCTGCCAGCAATAGGAGGCCCGTGCTGTTCAGATGTACAAGTTTTCTTCTGTGGGTCACAGTGACTGTTTTTTGCTTCAGATCTGTGTCACCTTCATGTTGAGCGCCCTCTTCAGGAACCCCCGGGTGACAGCCATAGTAGGATTCTTCATCACCGTCTTCTTGTCTGCATTAAGCCTCTTACTGCTTCTTAAGAACCTTCCCAAAGCCGTGGAAGTTATACTGTGCATCTTTCCTCCTTTTGCCTTCTCTGTTGGATTGATGGAGGTGAGTGCGGGTGCCGTTGCTGGTACATGCTTCATCCGGGCATCCTGGGGACAGTGTCAGGGCACATATGGTGAAAGTTATACAATTCCTTCCTTTATCTCATGTCCTACATGTAGACCAAGGCTATAACTTGAGGGTGCAGTCCTCTATAGTTAGTGGGACTGTTAGCAATCTAGCACTGGGGTCCAGGAGCTTCATATTGCCCCTCTGATAAAGACGGTGCTCCCTGGAGACAGTGAAGGTGCAAGTGAAAGTATCTTATGTGTGATTTTTAGAGTATCCATCTGGAAAACTATCTTGAAGGCGTCTTTTTCTCAGACATGACAGGCAGCTCCTCACACATCTTAACCTCCTGTGTCGGCCTTCTCCTGGACTCTGTCCTCTATGCGCTCCTCACCCTCTACTTCAGTAAGATTCTTCCAGGTAAGTGACTGATGGAAGATGGGAGCAGTGAGTACTGTACCCTGAGAAATACTCATCACTGCCCGTTGCTGCATGCTGCCCTCCTATGTGTCCCAATGCTGCATACTCCCCTTTCCAGGTCTTCCTACGCTGCATACTCCCCTTCCCAGGTCTTCCTCCGCTGCATACTCCCCTTCCCAGGTCTTTCTATGCTGCATACTCCCCTTCCCAGGTCTTTCTCTGCTGTATACTCCCCTTCCCCGGTCTTTCTCTGCTGCATACTCCCCTTCCCAGGTCTTTCTCTGCTGTATACTCCCCTTCCCTGGTCTTTCTCTGCTGCATATTCCTCTTCCCAGGTCTTCCTGTGCTGCATACTCCCATTCCCAGGTCTTCCTCCGCTGCATACTCCCCTTCCCAGGTCTTCCTCCGCTGCATACTCCCCTTCCCAGATCTTCCTCCGCTGCATACTCCCCTTCCCAGGTCTTCCTCCGCTGCATACTCCCCTTCCCAGGTCTTTCTCTGCTGCATACTCCTCTTCCTAGGTCTTCCTATGCTGCATACTCCCCTTCCCCGGTCTTTCTCTGCTGCATACTCCTCTTCCCAGGTCTTCCTGCGCTGCACACTCCCCTTCCCAGGTCTTCCTCCGCTGCATACTCCCCTTCCCAGGTCTTTCTCTGCTGTATACTCCCCTTCCCCGGTCTTTCTCTGCTGCATACTCCTCTTCCTAGGTCTTCCTCCGCTGCATATTCTTCTTCCCAGGTCTTCTTCTTCCACTGCATGCTCCCCTTCCCAGGTCTTCCTCCGCTGCATACTCCCCTTCTGAGATCTCATTTTGCTGAATGCTGTCCCTCTCAGTTTCCAACATGCTGAATGCTTCTTTCCTCATCACCCTCTAGTGAAGGGGATCTGAACTCCACTTCTGTTATTAACCTCCAGGATGATCTGATATGTATACAGTTGTGGTCAACATTATTGGCAGCCTTGATTGTTCAATATAAACAAAACCGAAATCTTCAGAAATAATTGGATATGTAATCCCTTTATATCATTACAATATTTTAATAGCATATCCAGATACACCCAACAACAAAATTGACCTGCCATCACATGTGCAGTCACTTCTTAAAAAAAGGAATAAACCTAATAATATATAACATGGCGAGGATTAAGGGCACCTTCTCTAATACTTGGTTGCACAATCTTTGGCAACTGTGACAGCCTCCAAACCTTTTCTGATCATGGGAAACCAGTGGGTTGCTATATCAGCCGAGACCAATGAATGGCCTCCAGGTCTGACCTATACATTGTCTAATAGGTTGTCTGTCCGAGTAAAAGAAAAAAAAGCCAAAAAACTATATATAATTGGTATCTCTGCACTTGTAATGACCCAACTACAAAATAGATTAGAGTGTGGTATAGAAGAGGGGAACATATGGAAAGGAAAAAGAGGGAGGAGGAAGGAAAGAAGTAGGAGATAGGGAAAGAAGGAAAAATATCGAGAGAGAGAAAAAGAGAGAGGGAAAGTAACGGAGAAACGGAGAAGTAACATAGTAACATAGTTTGTAAGGCCGAATGAAGACAATGTCCCTCTAGTTCAGCCTGCTTATCCTCCTGTGTTGTTGATCCAGAGGAAGGCAAAAAACCCCAAGAACAGAAGCCAATTAGCCCTTTTGGGTAAAAAATTCCTTCCCGACTCCCTAATGGCAATCAGACTGTTCCCTGGATCAACCCCTAATAGTTCCTACCTGCCTGTATACCCGGATTAACAATTAACCTAAGATGTATAACCTATAATATACTTCCTCTACAGAAAGACATCAAGTCCCCTTTTACACTCCTCTATGGATTTTGCCATCACCACATCCTCAGGCAGAGAGTTCCACAGTCTCACTGCTCTTACAGTAAAGAACCCCTTTCTGTGTTGGTGATGAAACCTGCTTTCCTCTAGACGTAGCGGATACCCTCTCATTACCATCGCAGTCCTGGGTATAAACAGATCATGGGAGAGATCCTTGTATTGTCCCCTCGTGTATTTATACAGTACATAGTTATTTGATCACCCCTTAGCTGTTTTTTTTCTAGACTAAATAACCCCAATTTGGATAGCCTCTCTGGGTATTCCAGTCCCTTCATTACGTTTATTAGTTTAGTTGCCCTTCTTTGAACCCCCTCAAGCACTGTAACATCTTTCCTGAGGACCAGTGACCAGAACTGCGCGCAGTATTCCATGTGCGGCCTGACAAGTGCCTTATATACTGGGAAGATAATGTTCTCAACCCTCGCCCCTATACCTCTTTTAATGCCCACCAAGACTTTATTTGCTTTTGCAGCAGCTGACTGGCATTGGTTACTCCAGTTTAGTCTACAATCCACTAGTACCCCCAGGTCTCTTTCCATATCACTTTTCCCTAGCAGTACCCCATTTAGTGTATATTGGTGACATCCGTTTCTCCTGCCTATGTGCAGAACCTTACATTTTTCAACATTAAATTTTCATTTGCCATTTTTCTGCCCAAGCCCCCAGCTTATCTCGGTCTGTTTGTAGCCGTATATTGTCCTCCGTTGCATTGATTATATTGTATAATTTTGTGTCATCTGCAAATATTGATATTTTACTGTGCAGCCCCTCTATCAGGTCGTTAATAAATATATTGAACAGAATGGGGGCTTAAACTGAACCCTGTGGCCCCCACTAGCGACGGTGGCCCAATCAGAGTATGAACCATTTATTACCACCCTCTGCGTTCTATTATTGAGCCAATTCTTTACCCAGATACACACGTTCTCACCCAATCCGAGCTGTCTCATTTTATATATTAACCTATTATGCGGCACGGTGTCAAATGCTTTAGAGAATTCCAGATATACAAGATCAATAGATTCTCCCAGATCCAGCCTAGAGCTTACTTCATCATAGAAGCTGATCAGATTGGTTTGACATAATTGACTCTCCATGAACCCTTGCTGGTGAGGAGGTATTCCGTTGTTCTCCTTGAGGTGCTCTTCGATGGCGTCTCTCAGAAACCCCTTGAATATTTTTCCCTTTACTGAAGTGAGACTTACCGGCCTGTAGTTACCAGGCTCACTTTTGGTCCCCTTTTTGTAAATTGGAACCACGTTGGCAATGCGCCAATCCAATGGTACAACCCCGGTCTTGAAAGTATCCACAAATATTAGGTATAGCGGCCTAGCTATCTCATCACTTAGTTCCCTTAGTACCCTTGGGTGTATTCCATCTGGGCCTGGTGATTTATCGATTTTAATCTTTAACCGGTTCCGCACTTCCTCCTGCGTTAGGTATGAGATATTTTGTGAGGGGTTCATTTTATTCCCCTGCATCTTGTGTGGCATTTCCTTTTCGTTTGTGAATACGCTTGAAAAGAAACTATTTAATAGATTTGCCTTCCCTCCATCATCTTCAATGATTTCCCCTGCATTATTTGTTAAAGGGCCAGTGCTCTTGGTGCAAATCCTTTTGCTGTTAATATAGTTGAAAAATAGTTTTGGGTAGTTTTTGCTCTCTTTGGCGATCAGTCTTTCCGTCTCCTCCTTGGCAATTTTGATCTTATCTTTGCATATTTTGTTTTTTTCCCTGTACGATTTTAGCGCTTCTTCGTTGCCTTCTTGCTTTCATAGTGTGAACGCTTTCTTTTTTTCGTTTATTGCCCCCTTTACCATCTTGTCGAGCCACATTGGTTTCCTTTTACTTGAAGTTCTTTTATTTTTAAAGGGAAAGAACTGCTCACATGAGGTGATTAGGATCCTTTTAAACTTTTCCCATTTCTCCTCTGTACTGATTTTTTTGAGGATGTTGTCCCATTTAATGTTACCGATAGTAGTTCTAAGCTGATCAAATTTTGCTTTACTAAAGTTTAGTTTATTTGTCGCTCCCTGATAAGGCTTCTTATTGAATGACAGCTGGAAGTTGATTATATTGTGGTCACTATTCCCTAAGCGCCCCTCAACCTGTACCCCCTTTATTCGGTCTGGTTTGTTAGTACTAAGTCCAGAATGGCCCTCCCTCTTGTTGGTTCCTGTACCAGTTGGTTCAGATAATTATCTTTAATTGTTCTCAGGAACTTATCACCCTTGTGAGATTTGCAGGTTTCGTTTTCTCATATTATATCTGGATAGTTAAAGTCCCCCATGATAATTACTTCGTTGCGGTTTGACACTTCTTCTATCTGCCTTAATAGTAAGGCTTCAGTTTCTTCTGTTGCTTTTGGTGGTCTATAGAAAACCCCTATCAGGATTTTGTTATTTTTTTCTCCCTGTATTTCTACCCCCAGAGATTCCACCTGTTCATCTCCTTCTCCTATATCCTCCCGTAGTCTCGGCTTTAAGTACGATTTATCATACAGACATACCCCTCCTCCTTTCTGATTCCCACGGTCTCTTCTGAAGAGATTGTAACCCTGTAAATTTACCGCCCAACTGCACTTATCATCAAACCATGTTTCCGTTATTCTGACTATATCATAGTTTTCATCAGTCATTCTCGCTTCAAGCTCACCCACTTTACCGATCAGACTTCTTGCATTCGTGGTCATACAATTTATACAGTTTTTTTTTTGTTCTTTAAATTCGTTTTGTTGCTATTCATACTATTGGCTGATCTGTCAGTTCTAACTGTACTAACACCACCCCCTGCTCGACCCCCATTCCTATTGCTTAGACCCAGGTCGCTAGCTACACTGACTACCCCACTATTTCTGTTTTTGCCCTCCCCCCCAGTCCCTAGTTTAAACACTCCTCCAGCCTTCTAGCCATCTTCTCCCCCAGCACAGCTGCACCCTACCCATTAAGATGCAGCCCGTCCCTACGGTAGAGCCTGTAGCCGACAGCAAAGTCAGCCCAGTTCTCCAGGAACCCAAATCCCTCCTTCTTACACCAACTCCAGAGCCAATTGTTCCTGCTGCCTTTCTAGTGTGGCCTTAGGTGCAGGTAGTATTTCCGAGAAAACTACCCTAGAGCTCCTCGCCCTAAGCTTGGACCCTAAGTGCCTGAAATCATTTTTGAGGGCCCTCCATTGACCTCTAATTTGTTCATTGGTGCAAACGTGCACCATGACTGCGGAACCTCACCAGCCCCTCCCAGTAATCTGTCAATCCGATCCGCGATGTGTCGAACTCGAGCGCCAGGAAGACAATATACCGTTTGACGATCCCGGTCTTTATGGCAGATTGCCCTATCTGTCCCCCTTATAATTGAGTCCCCCACCACTAGGACCTGTCTAGCCTGCCCTGCGCTTCCCATCCCCGTCTCACTGGAGCAGTCATCTCCCTGGCGCTCAGAGGGCATGTCGTGCTGCAGCCGTGCTGGCTCTGTAATGGCATCCCCTTCATCTGCCAACGTTGTAGCCTTGTTGGGTTGTGCCAGTTCAGGACTAGCCTTCCTGGTTCTCTTCCCTCTACACCTCTTTCTATCTGTCACTCAACTGGCTGCCTGCTCCCCCTGCTCTTCCGTACTAGCGTCTGCCCCCGCAGTAGTGAAAAAAGAAAAAATCTAGATAGGAAAAGGGGAAAGAGCAGTAAGAATAAGGGTGGAAAAGAAGAGAGAAAGAAGGGGAGAAGAGAAGAAGAGGAAAAAGAGGAAGAAAGAAAGAGATGTAGCATCACCTGACCACGAGCATCCCACGTGCACATACATGTATAAATTGTTTATGTATGTTCACATACTGAGGGGGAAATCAGTGAGGTACAGCTCCACTGCTTAGCCAGGGGATAACATTTGTGGAAGAGCGAAATAAGAGACATGGACTCCATGTGGAATAAAAATTGCCATATGAAATGCATTAAGGAATTGATCCATGTCAGTCTTGGGGGGGGGGGGGGAGGATGACTTTCACAGTCTTGGAATGATCTGGTGCATGGTCAAGATAAAGAAACAAAGTAGACCTCTCTTAACCTTGGTCATTGGTCCAGGGATCAGGTGTGAGCTTAATCATCAATCAAACAAGCTGTTATATAGGGAGGAAATGTCTTTCCATAATAAGGCAATTAGGAGGCATACCCACTGAATATGAAGGAACATACCCGGTGCCATTGACACCACCAGCAGAAATCTGAGCGACAGGGATACATTTTTACTAGTCGCGTGGGAATCTTGTAGTGAGTAATTTGTAGGTAGCTTCCTGAACCTACATGAAACTGATAACCCATGAGTAAGTGCAAAAGATTTTGCCCACTTCTCTGCGGCTAGAACTCTATCCAGTTCCCTCTCCCAACTCCTTTGGATACCCAGGCAAGTGTCTCTCATCTCCTCTGTGAGCAACATATTGTAAAACAAGGTAATCTCGTGGGAAGAAGCACACAGCTATTCAAAGGTAGTAAGCGAAGATCCAAGCTCAGTAATAGGTTGAAGGGATTTACATAGCTGCAAATTTGTAGGTATTGGAAGATCCCTCAAACAATACAAACAGATAGGTGTTGCCCACTATCTGGTTGTAAGAAAAGGGGACAAGCCTGGGATCAACTGATAGGTACCCAGAGCAAGCCAGAAAAGACTCTGAGCTCTAAATCAACCTGGGTCCTGTTTAGTCTCCACCCAGAGTTTTTTACAGCATTGACAGAGAGGGTCCAAGACCCACTTGCATATCATGGCTTTATGGTATAAGGAAATATAAGGGAGAGATGTGCCTCCTTCTCTTTTAGATCAAATTAGATGACTTTGTTTTAAGTGGGGCCTGGGAGCTCCCCTTATAAAGACCGAGGCTAGTTTACAAATACAGGACAAATATGTTCTAGGAATCTTAAGGCCTCCTTCCCATGGACAGATTTCCACTGAGTAATTCGCGGCAGAAATCCGCTGCGTTGCCCGCAGCTATTAGGTTCTATTGAACTTAATAGCACAATGCTCACGGTGCGGAATTCCACCGCGGAATTACGCACCGTGAAATCTCCCGTCCTCACTCGCAGCATGCTCTATTTGCCACGGGTGTACGCGCGGACGGCTTCCATTGCAGTCAATGGAAGTCGTCCGTTCACGCTATCTTCCGCTGTAGCACAGCGGAAGATAGCGTGAAATTGCCTCTCCGCCTACTGCCGCCACGTCATATGACGCGGCCGGCCGCGTCATGTGACGTGGCCGGCGTGTCACATGACGCTGCGGCGTGTCACGCCGAAGCATCATGCGGGAGCGAGGATGCCGGAACCGCAGGTAAGTTTGGGGGTCTCTGGGGGGTGCCGTGACGGGCTCCGCCGCGGAATTCCGCGCCGGAGCCCGTCACGGCCGTGTGAAGCCGGTCTAAGTGGTAGGGCTTAGAAAAAGCATAGGAGGCTTGGCAAAATGTTTTTAGCTATAGGGGGTGGAGAGGTAGCAGTCACTACCAGGCCCTGAAGCCTTAGGGGGCCCAAAGGCCCCTCCATCACATAAGAAAACAACAGTATTATAAATAGCACATGGTAGGTAAGGGGCCTGTTATGCTCGTCTTAGGCTGGCATTGAATTAGCACTGGGGCAGTCAGGATTGACGTCTTAGTTTGCTACACAGGTAGCTAGACGCAGGAGCAGAATAAAATGAGAGGTAGCGATCAGAGCGGGGTACTGTGAACCCCTCCAACAGAACCCAGCTCGCAGCGGAGCACCTGTCCCAAAAGGGATGACCCCACTACTTCCACGAGGACATGTCCAGGCCAGAGTGGAACCTCAGTACAGAAAACCATGGACAAACAGAAACTGACAATTAATAAAAGACAAGAACACAGAATGCAAGGCAAAGGGAAACACAGGGGACAAAGCAGAACACAGGAGACAGACAAGAGAACTGAGCAAGCTTACTTGATCAGCAACACTGAAATATAACCAGCACTCCCAACCAGGAAGAGCTGCTTTTTTGGGGAAAGGGGAGGAACTGATTGGCTGACAGAACTGTCAACCACAAGCCACTAGCTTAGCTAGCAGCTGCAGGAATAATTAACATGAACTAATAAGCACAGGAGATATTAACCCTAGCTAGTCAGGATAGAACCCACAGTAGCCAAGGTGTGGTGGCTGTAACGTGACAGGGCCCTGTTACAAATTTTGCATCAGGACCCAAAAGTGCCTAGTTACACCTCTGCTGCTACCTTTCTACCCTCCTTAGCGCTGCTCTATACATGTGACTGTGCAATCTTAGCCCTGTTCTCCTCCCTTTTGAAACGGTTTCTTCTTGTTATGTATTGGTTGGATACTGCTAGTGACTTCCTTCTTGTACTGCATGAGCTTTAGATATAGACAGCTTGAATCTGCAACACCTGCATAACCTGCCTGGCCTTATGTGTATTTTATGACTCTCCTGGGTTTTTTCCGCTCTCTTTCAAGTACTTTTGAAGAACGCAACATGTTCTTATTTTGCAAATGTGCTTCATCTGTTTTATCAAATAGAATGTGCTCACTCTGTACTTCATTAAGATAAAACATAATAAAAAAAATACAGTTTAAAAAAAAAACAGAGGTGGTGCACCAAACATTTGTTTGGTACCTGTCCCATCTGTATATTTGAAGATCCTGCCCTAAGCTTATGACTTAAATCTCAAAAAACATATTTAAGGACCATACACGTACCTCTAGAACTTTGTCATTGTTGCCAATGTGCCAATGTGCACCATGACCACCAGGTCCTCATCAGCTGCTTCCAGTAATCTACCAATGCAATCCACAATACCTCGAACTTGAATGTTAGGAAGCCAACACACTGTTTAACAAAACCCCAACTGTCAAAGAGCATGTCATGCTGCAGTGGTCCCACACCTGAACGGATATTTTTCTCATCTTCCATCTTGGCAAACTTGTTACCTATTGGGGTATAGTAAATCAGGATTAGCCTCCCCGAAACTATTCCTTGCATCCCCACCTTCTATCACCCAGCTAACTGCTTCATTTTCCTTCACCTCCATCTCGTCATTCTCTCACATCTGCCCCAGAATGAACAGCAGACTCCTTTCCATCTTATCAATGGATCTCAGTGGTGCAAGTTGCTCATTTACACCTAGGATTTGTGGTTCCAAACGTCCTACGGGCAGACATTTGTACAGCAGCATGCACCTTCAATCAACTGGTCAAGGATTGCATCCTCAATTACATCAACCCTCACTCAGTTCACCTTGGGCATAGAAAAAAAACGGGTACCTGAGCGGAAATCGGATAGACCCCATTGTAGTCAATTTGGTCCATTTGGCACTATTCAGTTCCGTTATAAGACACATCCATTCGGCCAGGGGATTCTCCTTTCCTTCTCCCCAAACAGAATAGAAAATAGGAACCCCCGATGCAGATGTATTGTCTTGCTTTTAAGTAACCTTTATTCACGCTTAGTCTTTGTATGTGATCCTATTTTTTCTCACATCTTAAAGTTCATGGTAAACACTTGGTCATCTTCCCATCGCTTCTCTTATGTTTCCCCAGATAAAAACAGCATGAGGTACGAGCCTCTGTTCTTTCTGAGGTCGTCCTACTGGTCCAAGGAGAAAATCTCACCCCCGAGGCCACAGACAAGTGGAAGAGCAGAATCTGACTATGGGGAAAACATTGAGAAAGTTCCTAGAACATTCCAGGGAAGGGAGGTCATCAGGTATATTCCAGGGAAGAGGAGTCAATCCTCCAGATTGGTAAACTTGTCTGTCTTTCATTTTACAAAGTAACATACAAAGTAGTTGGCTTGTCATGGGAAGAGTTCTTATGACATCACATGTAAAGTTTTAAAAATCCTTTCCAACTTCTTTCACTCATACACTGCCCCTTGCTCCTTAATAAGGATGAGCGAGTATACTCGCTAAGGCACTACTCGTCCGAGTAATGTGCCTTAGACGAGTATCGCCCTGCTCGTCCTTAAAGATTCGGGGGCCGCCACGGAGCGGGGAGCTGCGGGGGAGAGCGGGGAGGAACGGAGGGGAGATCTCTCTCTCCCTCTCTCCCCTGCTCCCCGCCGCAACTCACCTGTCAGCCGCAGCGGTCCCCGAATCTTTATGGATGAGCAGGGAGATACTCGTCTAAGGCACATTACTCGGACGAGTAGTGCCTTAGCGAGTATACTCGCTCATCCTTACTCCTTATCCATTGGAGCCGGCATATGTGATTGCTATCTTTTGAGTACTGAAGTGTTCACAGCCCTGTTGTGAGTATCCTGGTTGCTATATGTAGCCCACAGAAGAAGAGGAACACGCACATCAGGATGTTACAGTACTAATAAAACACTGATGAACCCCAATGGCCTGTAAAAATTGAGCAGAGTACTGCAGAGACTTTGGTAATGTCTACAGAAGAACAGTATGAAGGATGGGTGCAAAGTAAAAGAAAATACAGTTCTCAGGGGGCAGAAGACTAAAATAAGTCATAATATTTAAGGAGTCTTTGGGTTTTCACGTGATGTTATGTCGACCCGAACAGGAACAACAACATTGGCCATCTTGGTAAACGGCAAAACAGTAGTCTCCAGCAATTAAGTGTAGAAGTGCAGCAGAGATCCTTCAGTCAAATGGCAGCTACAAATTGTCAACTCTGAGATTAGCAACTTAATCCTGACACAAAATTAATAAGGAGTCACATTCCCAACCTCTTCTCTGTGTCCGGAGCCCATCCAGACCCCAATATTATGTAGTCTGCAGAGAACCATGATGCCTAGGACCACCCTACCATGGGGTGGGGGGCAATAAATCAGGTGACCTCCTTACACCTCAATGGGGATCATACATTCACCCATAAGGGAAAAGACTTGGATGGTGCCACCAGCAGCTCCATCACCAATGCAATAGCAGATGTAAAATGTTCTATCGCAGATACAACCTCTCCTGGTATCAGCTCATATTTTTCATGATGAAGATTCACATCCAGCAGCCTGGATATGTTGAATGTCTGGACGGGAAAGAAAATAAACTGAAACACAGAAACTGGACATCGACCCAAGATTGTCCAAACTGTGAGAGTGTAAGACCCCGCAGTCAATGCTGCTAACTTCATCCTTGTATCATACTCAGTCAGAACTTCACCAGTCAACATAGAGAAAAATCCAAAGTTGCCTGCCAGTCTTCAGGGTATATAATGAGAGGAAATTATAATTTCTCAGTAATTCAAGTTCTTCCCTTTTCTTCCAGAATCCATAATGTCAGGAAAACGTATAAAGGCGAAGACCAGGCGGTTGAGGCGCTGAGAGGTGAGCTATGCCCAGAATGCACTGTGAGCCATCACTCATATAGTGTACAATGACCACACAGCTCCGAGATGTAAAGGAGCCAAGTACCCACCTCCTCTGATATAATGGAAAAGCCAGGGCCTTATGAGAATCCGGGGTAAGAACCCCTGA
The DNA here is from genome assembly GCF_035609145.1 of Eleutherodactylus coqui. Lineage (NCBI taxonomy): Eukaryota > Metazoa > Chordata > Amphibia > Anura > Eleutherodactylidae > Eleutherodactylus > Eleutherodactylus coqui. The sequence goes on from NC_089849.1 coordinate 104,710,293, forward strand.
GAAGTTGATTTGCATGGTAGCAAACTCTGGAGAGTAAGTGAAAGCCTGAGAGTGCAGCTGGAGGAGAGACAGAGGGAGAAGCCCAGCGCTGAGACTAAGGCTAGCTGCACACTTGCGTAAAAAAAATGTCTGTGTTATGTCCACAAAAAATGGCAGTTTTTTCACATGTGTGAGGCTCGTGTGGCCTCCGTATTCAGTCCACATTTGGTCTGTGTGTCCGTTTTAATTCCTGTGTATGCTATGCATTTTTCACAAAAAAAACTGATACAAGCCCACTTCCTTTTTCGGCATTTTTAAAAAAAATGGACAGCATACGGACTGTACGTGGATGGCATCCATGTGCTTTCCATTTTTTACTCTTCCCATTGATTTAAATGGGTGAGTCACGTCCAGAAAATAAATCAAAATAAAGCCTGCGATGAGGTGTTTCACGCATTCCGTGTCTGTGCAAAAAATTTGGTAGTGTATGTTGCACCTTAAAATAATATGGGTCCGTATGCTGTCCTTTTTCTTGAAGGACTAGACACAGAAAAAAAAACACAAGTCGAGTGGAGGCTGAAGGGGTTCTATAGCCCCGAAACTTGTCCAATTATGGTGGTTTCAATGAAGGGGTGCCATAGCCCCAATGCAAAGTCTACTTATGCTCGTTTCAATTAAACATAGAATTTCAGCTAATCCCCTGATGTCTTGTGCTTTTCTAAGACGGTTGCGCCTTTTCCCAGTTTTTTACTATTGACTGACAGATACATATATACGTCCTCCTTGAAAATTGAGACGTGATTTAGGTTGTCTGCACCTGTACAAAAAAATTTTAATCCCATTGGGGAAACCAAATGGAAACCATCACAATTATGCTGTGGGGTTTAGGATTACTTTAGCTGGCCATGTTAGACACATCATAAGGGAGAGGGCAACAAGAGGCCTCCAGTTCTTCATACTGGAGTCTTACATCTGGGTCTTTTCTTACTTTCTCCTAGGCCTTGATTTCGACATCTACGAGGGACAGATCACTGCTTTGCTGGGGCACAGCGGGGCAGGAAAGACGACATTGATGAATATCTTAAGTGGAATGTGCAGTGCGACATCTGGTAAGACATTAGCTATAAGGATGACCCCTTGGGGATATAAGATGTCATCAGATAGAGATTACAGTCAACTTGTAAGAGGGTCAGTTCTGCTTGTGGCGCTTGACTCTTATTGGGGAGCCCCATTCAAGGATAGTTCAGGGAAGAGACAATAAGGCAGGAAATAAATAAAAAATACTCCACAGGAGGTGCAAGGCTTAATATTTACAAGCACAGCAGGTACAAAGTTGGCAATTGCAAAGTCTCTTAAAGGTAAAAAAAATTATTATTAATAGCAAACAATTTATTAAGAGGGCATACTGGGAATTGATTACAGTCTCATATAGAGGTAACATCATCTATCTGGAAACATACTTTCCCCGAGTGCGTGATATGGTCTCATGGGTGGATGTGAGGTCCTTGCGAGAACTGATGGGTGACGGGGGTCCGCCTGGGGGCGTGGTTTCAGTTCCTGCTGTTATGTACATATTTACAATATTTGAGTCTTGTAGCACAACTTGTGGCCCCTCTATCCCAGATCGAATAACTTTGTATGTCACCCATACCACCTGCAAAAGAGATCTCTCAGGTATACCATATCATGTTGGCAGAGGAGACACAGAAAGACTCATTGGCATTTAAGTGAGGTTGGGAAAAAGCACTAGGCAAAACTTTTACAGAAGAACAATGAGCCAAAATAGAGGGCTAAATTATTCACGAGGATTTATGGGTGAATGAGAGGTATAAGACATCTATAGCACAGACAAGACTGCGGACCTCATGAAACCCCCTCCCCTCCAACAGTAATTAAGGGACCATAAACTTTCACTCTTTCATCAGTGTCTAATTATGAATGTTTGTGCACCAGTTGCAGTATTCCTGGCCTGTCGACCTCCCAACAGTAATTTAGGGACCATAAAACTTTCACTTCCTTAACAGTGCCTAGTTAAAAATGTTTATGGCTCTGTTGCAGTATTCCTTTAAAGTGCAAACCAATCAAATCCGTTTCTGTGCCTTGTCATAAGTATGTATGTCATAAATCTGTATAAATATTCATGCCTCTTGGAATCTATTCCATTTCAGCCTGAAGAAGAACCCGAGAGGTTTGCAAGCTCACTATAACATCATGTAAATTAGTCAGCCATTAAAAAGTATCATATCTAGAAGAGTATGTGGTTTCTCTTGCTGGGAACAATCAAAATTTTCACTCTGACACACAAAGGTTCTAGGTCTAGGAACTCAATTATAAGCTGTTAACTCAATGTTGTAGGACACCAATGAGACTAGCCAAAATGTCTCCTCAGACCAAACTCCTGTTGGAGGTGCACCTCAGGTACAGGCTCCTTTATACATATTTGGTGGTCTTGTTCCCTAATAAGGCGCCTGTGGAATGACATAAACAAACTATTCAACGCAGCTTACCATTCATCCTTAACCTTTTCCCCAGAGTTAGCACAGCTTTCATTGCTTCCAGGCTCTCTGGCACAGACTAAAAAGAGTCCCCTCAGATTTTTTTTCTCCTAGCCTTCTCGTAGAGGTACACCCTGTTTGTCTCTCACACCCACGCATCACTAACGCCGGGTGGAGGTACTATGAGTCAAGAATCTCTAAAGTTTATTCATTTACTTGCACTGAGAAGTCTGTCATTAAACTGTCTTGGACTGTTGTGATTACTCTCTAAGTAAAGTTATTTACTGGGTTCTGACCATTCCCAGAGACCTGTGGTACTGCAAAGACTGTATGTGGCTATGTTTATTTGCCGGGGATCATACCGGTGGGGACGGTGGCGTCATGCGTGACAAATACCCCCCTGTTATCCAGTTTGTTGGGCATTCCCTATCCTTGGGGTGTCCGAGGTGGACTGCAGTGCTACTCCGGCCTTAGCTGCGTGTGTCCCTCTGGGAAGGAGCATGATAAGTGCCACCATTGTGAGTCAGCACTCTACCCTCTCAGCTCCCCACGTATGTCAGGTGTCCGGGTCTTCCTCTGGGACGCTGCAGGTGTTTCTGCAGAAAATGTTGCACTCCGCGCAGGACGCACGTGTGATCTCTCAGTTCTGCACCAACAGCTAGCTGACGCTCTCCCTTCCCTTTTTTGCTTAGCTTACACCCCCAGATTCCTGTTCAGCCAATCAGTTCATACTCCTATCACTCTTTCCAGGTTGGATTATCTCACTGAACGAAGGGCTGCTGGGAAAAGTAGTCCAGTAGTTCAATGTATGTACTGCAGTGTATTATCGCTATTGATTTACACTGCAAGTCATGGAAAACTGGAAGACCACTATTAGGCCTCCCTTTGCAATGGAAACCATGGGCTCTCTGATTTTATAGCGGCAAGTAAGAGGTTAAAAGCAGAGATTGATGTCACAGCCAGCTCCTGCTGCAGATGGCGTGGGCTCAGCTCCTGAGCCCACACTATCCATATGAAGTAAATTTACGTATTTCATAAGCACTCCTTCCCACCCAGGATGTCTTTGGGTAAGAATGGGTGAGTTAGTAAAGCCCTCTGCAAGGCAAAACAATGTAACTACTTCCCCCTCTCAAAAAGTGTCTGAACAAGCTAGATGATAACAATAGAGAATCACAGTGATGGTGATGATACAGACATTCACACAGGATTCAATAGATAGAAAGGAATTCAATGACAAAAAATGATGTGTAGAAATAAGCTGAACATAATAAAATGTCGCAGACTGGTTAATGATGATTGACTCATCCCTGTGTGTCCTCGCTCGTGTGCTGCTGCACAGGAGCTAGTATCGCTGGCTCGCTCACAGAGCAGCTAGCAGGGGGCGGGGAGGCTGCAAGAGATTTCTCTCCTCTCACTCCCCCGCCCCTCTGCATTTACCTAACATAGTAGCCGTTCAATACTGAACGGCTGCTATATACACTGAATAGAGATGAGAAATTACCACTTAGCCCCGATCTTACAATATGATGACTGTGAGATAGTGAGTGGTGAAATATTGTGGGATAATGACTAGGGAAATATTGACTGAGATATTGACTGGTGAGATAATAACTGGTAAAATGGTGGCTTGTGGGGCATAAAATCTTGAGGTAGGGCTTGTATGATTTTTTTTCTTGCTTCATTCACATTTGCTACCCATTAATTTTCCTAGGGTCAGCCTTTATCTATAACTACGACCTCTCGAACATGAGTCACCTGGAGAAGATACACAAGAAGATCGGATTCTGTCCACAGTTTGATGTCAAATTTGATCCTTTGACTGTGAAAGAAAACTTGAAGGTGTTTGCTATAATTAAAGGGACCCCTTCTGGCTCGGTGGATCAGGAGGTAAGAAATGCGCTTTGGAAAACCCTGTCACATGTCAATAGGCTTCCAGTTTTTTATATGAATATTAGATGATGTAGATGAAGAATTGTTTTGTGTTCGCACCTTCTAAGGCAACCAGTCATTATCTGGTTCATATTCCAGGTCCAGAAGGTAATTTCTGATCTGCAGTTGACAGATGTTGAGAATGTTGAGGCATCCAAACTGAGCGGAGGACAGAAGAGGAAGCTGAGTCTTGGAATCGCAATCCTTGGAGACCCCCAGGTAAAAGACTAGTAATTATTAGGAAGTTATAGTACCAGTGTTTCTGGTGGTGCAATGCACTGCACAGCTCTGCTACATGCATGTCACACATACACAGCTCTGGTACACATCACACACACACACAGACAGCTCTAATACATGTACATCAGATACAGTTCTGCTATATGCACGTCACTCACACACACACACACACAACTCTGCTACATGTACATCACATACTGCTCTGCTACATACATTCTTCATTCCATACAACAGGGATTACAAGCAGCACAGCAGAGTCCTGCACACACTGATCACCCCCTGGTCATGCGACCCCAGACTCTTCCTACACAGGTGACTAATCACATGACGGTGACATCATAACAGGTCCTGTAAGCAGGACTGCGGCTGCTGTCCGGCTAGGTGGTTGTTAGTTTTCCATAGCAACTTAGGCTGTGGTGGTTTATAGGGGATGTAGTCAGCCCGTAATCGGCACAGGAATGAAGGACCTGTGATGATGTCACCGTCATGTGACCAGGGGCGGAACATGTAACTCACTTACAGACGGACAGTTTGTTGTTAGTATTTTGATGTTGTATTCATTAGGATTTTATTAATTTATTTCAAACAACCCAATTATGCTGCATCCATTTAATTAAAACATAACTTTTATTGATGATATTAAACTATTAACAGAATAAAACTAAAAGAGCAAAAACCCAAGGTGATTGTCCACTTAGTATATAGTATCATTAGACACAACCCCAATGTGGAACCAACCACACCCCTCATCTCTGTTATCCCTCAGGTCTGTTAGGACATCACCACTTATGGAGGGCATTAACCAATAACAGATTGTGGCTCCTATGTGCCCACATGTCAGCACTGGATCATATCTGTGGCATATCTGATGCCAAACAAGATGGGGAATAAATAGCACTGTCAGAGGCGCACAATATTAGGGGCATTTTGTATTCGTGCAGTTTGGTTGGTAAAGAACAATGGTGACTTCATTGACTCTTTATATACAACGTGTTTCTGGCCTCCATGGCCCCTTCCTTGAAGAGCAGAGGAGAGTAAAGATATATTTAAAAGCTAAAACCACATTTTTTTTAAAATTTAATTTGGCACCAATGATCGGACTGACTAATGATGTACCCAATGGTAGAATCTCTACTATGGTGCATAAAATACATTTAAAATAAGGTTACCTATGTACAAAGAGCAGTGTAGAAGTATATAAAACATTCAGCTACATCAATCTGTTTCAGATGAAAAGAACATGAAATATTGTAGTGACATCAAAAATATTTTAAATAATTGCTCCTTCTGTTGGTTTTTTACTGTTATTGTGGCTGGTCATGGTCGATGGCATCCCTTACCTCTGCCTTCCATTGGTCACAGCCAGTACTGTGTCCTCCATGTCATCTGTGGCAGATGATGTTCTAATTGTTAGTTTCCTAAGCACCCAGCTTTTCCATTCCGGACCAATCTGTACAAACTTCTGTTTATTTAAAGCGCCCTCCCCCACTAGTGGGTAACTGAGTAACTAGTCTCACCTGACCTCTAATTGTGCTACTCAGCTTTCCCATCTTCTCCATTCCATTTCTCCACTCCATTCCTCACCTTGACCTATTTCTGCACCGTGTTATATCTGTCTTCTGCCTGTCCCGACCCTTGGCTTGTTGTATTGCTATACAAGAATTCTGCCTGTTCTGACTTCAGCTCTGTTTCATGACCATGTCTCTGCCTGCAACCGTACTGCACTACATTTACCCTGACCAGTTTGTGCCAACTGTGACAAAACAGAGATAACTTCTGGGGTACTGGCATGGAATCCCTACAGCAAAGAGAAGAACTTGGTGGTCTTAAAGGGTAAATACCAGAAACAGCTACAAGCAAAATTGGTTCTTGGCATGGTGGGTCCACCCCCGCTGTCCTGACAATGACTAAACCACAAACCTCTCAGAATCCTGCTGTTGGAAATTCTTGGAAAAGAATTTACGTGCGTCAGGTGCGGTGGGTTTCCCTCTTTTTGTCTACTATGTTACATGCACCTGCAGCTTATGAGATTTATGTATTGATAGGGAATAATGATTATATGAAAAAATAATGATTATTGTTTGAGCACTGGCACTTTAGTATGTATGATGATATATGAATATTTGAGATTGAAGCACTTTTGGGTGGTTTAAATTCTGGTATCTATCAGATTGTATTTATTAGATTGTACTATATATATATATATATATATATATATATATATATATATATATATATATATACTAGATTGACCCGATGTTTGCTACGCGGACATAAAATGTTTGGAAGGATGGTTGTAAATGTTTTAAGAACAGTCAAGCCGAGGATTCGGCTTGAACCGTTCACCGTCCACGGCTCGGTCTTCCACGTTGTGGGGACATGGCGACAGTCAAACTGGTAAGCACTTGATATGAACGTCGCTCAGCAACGCTTGACTCCCCCTAGCGGCACTGTTGGCTGAAGCGCAACCGTGCCGCTAGACTTAACATAGGACCTTTAACCTGACAGGTCACTCAATGTATCAAACTCAAATGTTATAATTTTACGGCAGTGGTGAGAATGTCACAAATCTAATGACACCAAAGTCATCCACCAAAGGTCACGCATAGGGGTCAAAGTGTGCTGCAAGAAAAAGCCTGTAGGCTTTATTATATTGGATGAGAGATTATCTGCCTTGTTTTGTCTTGCGTGTCTGTGCATGTATTTTGTGTTTTTATTATCACTCAATGTATCAAACTCAAATGTTATAATTTTACGGCAGTGGTGAGAATGTCACAAATCTAATGACACCAAAGTCATCCACCAAAGGTCACGCATAGGGGTCAAAGTGTGCTGCAAGAAAAAGCCTGTAGGCTTTATTATATTGGATGAGAGATTATCTGCCTTGTTTTGTCTTGCGTGTCTGTGCATGTATTTTGTGTTTTTATTATATTATATAGATTTTTAATATCTATATATATAAAATTGAATGTATGTGTGTCTGTCTGTGTGTGTGTCTGTCTGTCTGCCTGTTTGTCCTTTATGCGCTACTACACCATTCATCCGATCGCCATGAAACTTTGCGAAGTTGTTGAGTACACTCCTGGGAAGATTACTGGCATAGTACATCTATCCTATGATAAATGGTGTGCGTGCGAGCGTCGTCGACAGTTATGCCCCCCCCCCCCACGTAGATCGTTCGATTTCCATCATTGCCACTAATTCTCTCACTTCCCGATGTCGTAGAAACATGAAATTTGGCACAAGCATTCATTATGTCATAAATAGGAAAAGTTAATGGGTCCCAACTCAATTATTCAATTCTAAGCGCAAAAGAATTAGCGTCCAAATTTTATGTACGTAATCTAATTCTCTCACTTCCCAATGTCACAGAAATTTGACATTTGGAACAAGCATTGATTATGTCATAAATAGGAAAAGCTAATGGGTCCTAACTCGATTGTTCAGTTCTAAGCGCAAAAGAATTAGCGTCCAAATTTTACGTACGTAATCTAATTCTCTCAATTCCCAATGTCGTAGAAACTTGAAATTTGGCACGAGCATTGATTATGTCATAAATAGGAAAAGCTAATGGGTCCCAACTCGATTTTTTTAATTCGAGGCACAAAAGAATTAGCGTCCAAATTTTACGTATGTAATATAATTCTCTCACTTCCCAATGTCGTGGAAACATGAAATTTGCCACAAGCATTGATTATGTCATAAATAGGAAAAGATAATGGGTGCCAACTCGATTATTCAATTCTAAGCGCAAAAGAATTAGCAACCAAATTTTATGTAAGTAATTTAATTCTCTCACTTCCCAATGTCATAGAAACTTGAAATTTGGAACAAACATTGATTATGTCATAAATAGGAAAAGCTAATGGGTCCTAACTCGATTGTTCAATTCTAAGCGCCAAAGAATTAGCATCCAAATTTTACGTACGTAATCTAATTCTCTCACTTCACTTCCCAATGTCATAGAAACTTGAAATTTGGCACGAGCATTGATTATGTCATAAATAGGAAAAGCTAATGGGTCCCAACTCGATTATTCAATTCTAAGCGCAAAAGAATTAGCAACCAAACTTTATGTAAGTAATTTAATTCTCTTACTTCCCAATGTCATAGAAACTTGAAATTTGGCACGAGCATTGATTATGTCATAAATAGAAAAACTTAATGGGTCCCAACTTGATTATTCAATTCTAGCGCAAAAGAATTAGTGTCCAAATTTTGCTTACGTAATCTAATTCTCTCACTTCCCAATGTCATAGAAATTTGAAATTTGGAACAAGCATTGATTATGTCATGAATAGGAAAAGCTAATGGGTCCCAACTCGATTATTTAATTCTAAGCGCAAAAGAATTAGCGTCCAAATTTTATGTACGTAATCTAATTCTCTCACTTCCCAAAGTCCCAGAAATTTGAAATTTGGAACAAGCATTGATTATGTCATAAATAGGAAAAGCTAATGGGTCCCAACTCGATTATATAATTCTAAGCACAAAAGAATTAGCGTCCAAATTTTACGTACGGAATCTAAATCTCTCACTTCCCGATGTCATAGAAACATGAAATTTGGCACACGCATTGATTATGTCATATATAGGAAAAGCTAATGGGTCCCAACTCGATTATTTAATTCTAAGCACAAAAGAATTAGCGTCCAAATTTTACGTATGTAATATAATTCTCTTACTTCCCAATGTCCCAGAAATTTGAAATTTGCCACAAGCATTGATTATGTCATAAATAGGAAAAGCTAATGGGTCCCAACTCGATTATTTAATTCTAAGTGCAAAAGAATTAGCGTCCAAATCTTACGTACGTAATATAATTCTCTCACTTCCCAATGTCATAGAAACTTGAAATTCGCCACAAGCATTGATTATGTCATAAATAGGAAAAGCTAATGGGTCCCAACTCGAATATTCAATTCTAAGCGCAAAAGAATTAGCGTCCAAATTTTACGTACGTAATATAATTCTCTCACTTCCCAATGTCATAGAAATTTGAAATTTGGCACAAGCATTGATTATGTCATATATAGGAAAAGCTAATGGGTCCCAACTCGATTATTTAATTCTAAGCGCAAAAGAATTAGCGTCCAAATTTTACGTATGTAATATAATTCTCTTACTTCCCAATGTCCCAGAAATTTGAAATTTGCCACAAGCATTGATTATGTCATAAATAGGAAAAGCTAATGGGTCCTAACTCAATTATTCAATTGTAGTACAAAAGAATTACATCCAAATTTTACGTACGTAATCTAATTCTCTCACTTCCCAATGTCATAGAAATTTGAACTTTGGCACAAGCATTGATTATGTCATAAATAGGAAAAGCTAATGGGTCCCAACTCAATTATTCAATTGTAGTACAAAAGAATTACGTCCAAATTTTACGTACGTAATCTAATTCTCTCACTTCCCAATGTCATTGAAATTTGAAATTTGGAACAAGCATTGATTATGTCATAAATAGGAAAAGCTAATGGGTCCCAACTCGATTATTTAATTCTAAGCGCAAAAGAATTAGCGTCCAAATTTTACGTACGGAATCTAATTCTCTCACTTCCCGATGTCATAGAAACATGAAATTTGGAACAAACATTGATTATGTCACAAATAGGAAAAGCTAATGGGTCCCAACTCGATTATTTAATTCTAAGCGCAAAAGAATTAGCGTCCAAATCTTACGTACGTAATATAATTCTCTCACTTCCCAATGTCATAGAAACTTGAAATTCGCCACAAGCATTGATTATGTCATAAATAGGAAAAGCTAATGGGTCCCAACTCGAATATTCAATTCTAAGCGCAAAAGAATTAGCATCCAAATTTTACATACGTAATATAATTCTCTCACTTCCCAATGTCATAGAAATTTGAAATTTGGCACAAGCATTGATTATGTCATATATAGGAAAAGCTAATGGGTCCCAACTCGATTATTTAATTCTAAGCACAAAAGAATTAGCGTCCAAATTTTACGTATGAAATATAATTCTCTTACTTCCCAATGTCCCAGAAATTTGAAATTTGCTACAAGCATTGATTATGTCATAAATAGGAAAAGCTAATGGGTCCCAACTCAATTATTCAATTGTTTTACAAAAGAATTACGTCCAAATTTTACGTACGTAATCTAATTCTCTCACTTCCCAATGTCATAGAAATTTGAAATTTGGAACAAGCATTGATTATGTCATAAATAGGGAAAGCTAATGGGTCCCAACTCGAATATTCAATTCTAAGCGCAAAAGAATTAGCGTCCAAATTTTATGTACGTAATCTAATTCTCTCACTTCCCAATGCCCCAGAAATTTGAAATTTGGAACAAACATTGATTATGTCACAAATAGGAAAAGCTAATGGGTCCTAACTTGATTGTTCAATTCTAAGCGCAAAAGAATTAGCGTCCAAATTTTACATACGTAATCTAATTTTCTCACTTCCCGATGTCAGAGAAACATGAAATTTGGAACAAACATTAATTATGTTATAAATAGGAAAAGCTAATGGGTCCTAACTCGATTGTTCAATTCTAAGCGCAAAAGAATTAGCATCCAAGTTTTACGTACGTAATATAATTCTCTCACTTCCCAATGTCATAGAAATTTGAACTTTGGCACAAGCATTGATTATGTCATAAATAGGAAAAGCTAATGGGTCCCAACTCAATTATTCAATTGTAGTACAAAAGAATTACGTCCAAATTTTACGTACGTAATCTAATTCTCTCACTTCCCAATGTCATTGAAATTTGAAATTTGGAACAAGCATTGATTATGTCATAAATAGGAAAAGCTAATGGGTCCCAACTCGATTATTTAATTCTAAGCGCAAAAGAATTAGCGTCCAAATTTTACGTACGGAATCTAATTCTCTCACTTCCCGATGTCATAGAAACATGAAATTTGGCACAAGCATTGATTATGTCATATATAGAAAAAGCTAATGGGTCCCAACTCGATTATTTAATTCTAAGCGCAAAAGAATTAGCATCCAAATTTTACGTACGTAATAAAATTCTCTCACTTCCCAATGTCATAGAAACTTGAAATTCGCCACAAGCATTGATTATGTCCTAAATAGGAAAAGCTAAGGGGTCCCAACTCGAATATTCAATTCTAAGCGCAAAAGAATTAGCATCCAAATTTTATGTACGTAATCTAATTCTCTCACTTCCCAATGTCCCAGAAATTTGAAATTTGGAACAAACATTGCTTATGTCATAAATAGGAAAAGCTAATGGGTCCTAACTTGATTGTTCAATTCTAAGCGCAAAAGAATTAGCGTCCAAATTTTACATATGTAATCTAATTCTCTCACTTCCCGATGTCAGAGAAACATGAAATTTGGAACAAACATTAATTATGTCATAAATAGGAAAAGCTAATGGGTCCTAACTCGATTGTTCAATTCTAAGCGCAAAAGAATTAGCGTCCAAATTTTACGCACGTAATATAATTCTCTCACTTCCCAATGTCATAGAAACTTGAAATTTGCCACAAGCATTGATTATGTCATAAATAGGAAAAGCTAATGGGTCCCAACTTGATTATTCAATTATAGCGCAAAAGAATTAGCGTCCAAATTTTACATACGTAATCTAATTCTCTCACTTCCTGATGTCATAGAAATTTGAAATTTGGCACGGGCATTGATTATGTCATAAATAGGAAAAGCTAATGGGTCGCAACTCAAATATTCAATTCTAAGCGCAAAAGAATTAGCGTCCACATTTTACTTACCTAATCTAATTCTGTCACTTCCTGATGTCATTTTTTATAAAGGAAACGTCGCATGGTTACCTCCACGTGGTGTTTCCTGGGTAACACAAAGAACCATGCAAAATGGTGAACATATTTTTTTTCCTTGGTTTCTCTAACATAACCACGACTTCATAAGATTTTCCGTGTGAACACCAGATAAACACCAGTACCAAATGAACTCGGGCGAAGCCGGGTATATCAGCTAGTCTTCTATAAATGTTTCTGTTTGCTGTCCATACTTGTACAGTATATTGATGGGCGTGAGGAAACCTTTGTGCATGTGAGATAGATATACTCCTTCACATATGCATACCAGAGTCTATTCCATACTTGCAGTTTGAAAAATGCGAGGAGGATTTTGCGTATGTGTCTTTTGGATTAATTGTGATTAGAGCACTTGTCTTTGGGAAGGTGTCCCTCCTAGCTCATTCCATTATTGACTAGAGTCCGGAGCTTGATGCCGCACCTATCACCTTGCACATCCACCTTATTACTATATAATGAGGTGGATGTGCAGCGTCCAAGGAATGTGCCCACAGCTAAGGAGATAGCGGGGTAGATAAGGCCTTGTCACGGGGCTCTACCATCTCCTCCCCTGTCCAAGTTACCGTTGGGGGAGATTCACAGGGAAAAACCTAGTTTGAGGTTTACCTTAAGTCCTTGTCACTCGTGACGCCATCGTTCCGTCCTCTGCGGTGAATCCAGAAGTTGGAAAATAAGTAGTCCTTACACAGGGATAACTTTATGAGCAAAACTGGGAACGGTCGGTAGAGCTTGTTTACTCCAACAAAATGTTACAGTCCCAAACTTTACATACGCCAGCAGGACACCGGTGCAACACAAGAGTGGTGTGACAAGGAGGATTCACAGGATGACAGAAGAGTTCACAGTCCCAGTTATCTGTGGGGTTCTGTTCCCAGGCACTCTCTTTCTCTCTCCAACTCTCTACCGGTCAACTCTCACATTTGGAAGTAACACTCAGCGCTGCGTGACAGTTTCTCTCACTTTCTCTTTCTCAGTCCTCCATATTAACAGCAAGGAGGCCTGGGTGGATTGGGCCCAGGGCACACATCAGGCCATCGGTCAGCCTCTTCCATCCAGGGGCTCCTCACAAGATGAGGCACAGTTTTTCCTACTAAGCAAAAGTTCTCTCCACGACTCTCTTGCATAGACCATCAACTACTTTCTTGCATACACCTTGCAGCACATATATACAAAACGTGATCACGTGACACACAACATGACACATTTCCCAGACATAACCCAGACATTAAGCCATTCAGTGCTGCAGAAGTGCAATACACATCAAATTCATACAACATAGAAGACAGTGACAATACAATTGCACAAGACAAACACAAGCATACTTATGGAGGGGCCACTACAGATGTAGCATTCTTTGGCTCTGTTTACCAATAGCAATGTAATACGTAAATGAACAGCTCAGCACATCCAACAAGGTCACTTAAGCCCCATATACACTGATAGATGATCGCTGAAAAGTCGCTCAAACGGTAGTTTGAGTGACAGTTTTGAGTGATCATCTTTGTATACTTTATAGTAGCTAAGTAGCTGCTGTAGAATATGCAAGCGGAGCGGGACACAGCCGCGGCCGCTAATAGAACAAAACGCAAAACGCTGAGAATAGAACCCAATTATTTCAATTGGTTCATTCAGATTCCCTTTTTTTGCATGTACATTTCCCTCGCACGTTAAAAAACAACAAAAAAATAAACATGCTCTATTTTGTATGCATTTGCACACCAAGGGGACCCATCGGAGTCTATGGATGATGTGCAAACGCGCACACAATATGCAACAGTATTTGCGAAATAATGTGCAAAACCACAGTGAAAAGAACACATCTGGACCTCATTAGGCTACGTAGTCTTTTAAATCAGGGCATGGTAGGGTGTCCTGCGCCCATGTAAACAGGCCCTGTACAGTAAAATGCACAAACATGCTTGCAAAAGCACCTAATTCATAGCGCAAATACATTGTGCGGAAGCGTCCACAATTGCGCATATACTCATGGAAACAAGCTCTAATAGATTAATCTGTAAGGGCTTATTTACACCAGAGTATTTAGGACAACGTTTTCCTGGCCGGCCAATATACGCTTCCATCTGAGCAGTTCCCCCCTTTCCTCCCACTCACCAGCTCTCTTCCTCTCTCCTCCACTCCAAGCGGTTTGCAAAGGGAATGGGCAGGGTGTGGGTGGAGCTTAGCTCCCGCCCCTTGCCCATAGCCAGCAATGGGAGTGGGCGGGACAAAGCAGAGCTTAGCTCCACTCACTCGCATTGCAAATGCCGGAGTGGAGGAGAGAGGCAGAGAGCCGAGGGGGAGGTACCGCTTAGATGGAAGCGTATATCGTCTGACCGTGAAAACGCTGGCCGATATACGCTCGTGTAAATGAGCCCTAAGACTGAGGACTTGTTCCCACAAGCCTATGTGCAATTGTGCACAATTCAGTGCAACATATTTGCGCTATGAACAACGCGCTATTGTGCACATGTTTGTGCATTTTACTGTACTTTTTTTGCGCACACATGGCCTGTTCACATGGGTGCGGGACACACCCACGTCTTGATTTAAAAGGCTATCTAGCCTAATAAGGTCCACATGTGTTTTTTTCCTCACAGTTTCACATAGTATTTCACGCATATATGCTCTATTTTTTGCGCAAAAAAAGGGAATATAAATGAGCCCATTTAAATCAATGGTTTCTATTCTCTATGTACTCTAAAATGCACACAAATACGCCCGTGTGAAGGAGCCCTTAGGGCTTTTACCCACTAGTGTTTCTTTTTACGCTGCGATATCACTGCGTTTTTTTCAATGGGACTTTCTAATGTTAAAATTGCAAGTTTGCACTGTTGCGATTTTTGTGTGATGCGATTCTAACATTAGAAAGTCCATTGAAAAAATGCAGTGATATCGCAGTGTTAAAAAAAATGCTAGTGGGTAGAAGCCCTAATTCTGTAAAACTGTGCATCATAGTCTTTTCCCATGTTATTATTCTCAGAGTTCCCAGCTTGAATGCTTGTCTGGTGTCTATGCAATTACCCTTCTGTAATCCAGAATCCTTGGATTATCATATGGTGAGACTTGAAGACCACTTCTGTGGTTATTGGAGGCCACCATCATTATATAACCCCTTCTTTGATTCAATACTATGACAGAGCGGTGGATGACTTGACAAAGAAGACACAACCGGTTTTCCCACCCTACAATATGACACAAGTGTGATAGCTCCACTCTGCTGAGTTAGGCCTCCAGCTCATTGCACTCCATCTGGGATATAGGAAGCAAGTACTGGATCCAAGAGACTTTATAAGTAATGGTGGAAACATAAGACCTCCAAACGATAATGTACAGTCCTCTTGGTTTGATGTCTATCTGTCTATCCTCTAGGTTCTGCTACTTGATGAACCAACTGCTGGTCTTGACCCATGTTCTAGGCACCATGTTTGGGCCATGCTGAAAGAGAGGAAGGTAGATCGGGCCACACTACTCAGCACCCAGTTCATGGATGAGGCAGACATCTTGGCTGGTGAGTGATAATTCTAGAAGACACAGTTATTACATGACTTGATATAAAAAGTGGACTATGAACCAGTGACTCCTGATATCCACAGTAACAATCCTGTCTGCATCCCAGGCCCGTGTCACTGATCCTAATAGCTCTAGTTCACATTTGCCTTCCTACCTTTCCTAATTTATAAAACTGGTATTAATTCCATGCCCAGGACTACTACCGACTTTATGAGTAGGGCATGGTTATGGTCACTTTTAGTGGCCCTACCATATCTCTATTAGACTTGTTCCCTTCACAAGCTGGATTATTAAAGTGACAGCTCCATGTACACCTGACTATGTTCCATCCACATCTCTTTGGCTCCTGATTTTGAGTAACAGTAATTTTTGGTAACAGTTTACCAGAGATTCTGTAGTGTCCCAGCAGGGACTACAAAACACACACAGCACACTGTCCTGTCTTACCTGTCTGTATGTCATCCTTGCATACAGAAGGTGCCATCTGTAGGAGAGACCCTGTGTCTCCCTCTTCTGCTCTATGCCAGGGGTCCCCAACCACCGGTCCGCAGACCGGGGCTGGGCCGTTAGGTGTCTTTTGTTGTAAACACAAGGCTCGCGGGCCGAATCCGGCCCACTGCCTCGTGTTATGTGGCCTGCGGCGTGCCGACGCCGCTCACCACTGAAGCGATTACCAGCGGGGGCGCCGCAGCTCCCCGCTGGTAATCGCGCTAATTCCGGCGCACACTGACGTCAGTGTGCAGCCAGGATCCTGCTCCCCGAGTCCCCTGCTCATTAGTTCCGCAAGAGAGGACTCGGGGAGGAAGCGTGCCGGGCTGCACACTGACATCAGGGCAAGCAGAGAGAGAGTGATGCTGACAGCAGGGAGGAGGTAAGTATATGGGTTTGGGGGGGGGTGCGTATTACTAGGGGGGCTGTTTATTTCTGAGGGGTGGTGGCTGCCTATTACTGTGGAGGGCTGCTTACTACTGGGGGGGCTGCTAATTACTGGGGGGGGGCTGCTTGTTACTGGGGAGGGGGCTGCTTATTACTGGGGGGGAGGCTGCCTATTACTGGGGGGAGGCTGCCTATTACTGGGGGGGCTGCTTATTACTGGGGGGGCTGCTTACTACTGGGGGCGGGCTGCTTATTACTGGGGCGGGCTGCTTATTACTGGCGGTGAACCTGCTTATTACTGGGGGGGCTGCTTACTACTGGGGGTGCCTGCTTATTACTGGGGGGGCTGGTTATTACTGGAGGGGGCTGGTTATTACTGGGGGGTGGGCTGGTTATTACTGGGGGGGCTGCCTATTACTGAGGGGGGGGCTGCCTATTACTGAGGGGGGGCTGCCTATTACTGAGGGGGGGGGGCTACTTATTACTGGGTGGGGGCCTGCTTATTACTGGGGCTAGGGGCTACTTATTACAGGGGGAGGGGCTGCTTATTACTGGGGGGGGGCTGCTAATTACTGGGGGGGCTGGTTATTACTGTGGAGCGGGCTGGTTATTACTGGGGGGAGGCTGCTTATTTCAGGGGGGGGCTGCTTATTACTGAGGGCTGGGGGCTGTCTATTACTGGGGGGAGGGAGATAAATTATATGCTGCCCTATGTGTGTGCCGGGGGGGAGGGAGATAAATTATATGCTGCCCTATGTGTGTGCTGGGGGGGGAGATAAATTATATGCTGCCCTATGTGTGTGCTGGGGGGGGGGATAGATTATATACTGCCCTATGTGTTTGCTGCCAGGCGGGGGGGATATATTATACTGCCCTATGTGTGTACTGCCAGGACATTCTAAATGTCATAATTAAATAAGTATGCACTAAACTCCAACCCCCTTCATAACCCCACCCCATATAACCAAAGGCCTGCCCATGTCCCGCCCAACCCTGCCGGGCCTTGTAAAAAATGGTCTTGCTTGAAGCTGGTCCCTGGTGCCAAAATGGTTGGGGACCACTGCTCTATGCAATGAGCTCATCACTGACATCAGCTGGCCTCCCATTGACTGACAGTCAGGTTTAATCTAACTGGTGCAGAGCCCCAGGGGCCGGAAGCAGTCACACAAACTTCTATGCAAGTGGACGGGTAGTGAGAAAGGTGATATAAGGAGGAGCCTTGAGCAGTTAGGGAGTCGTCGTCAGAGTCAGAAAGTGGGAGGATGTCAGAGAGAGAGCGCGAGGAATGCAGAACATTTTTTCCAAAGGCCGGACAGAGTCAGTACCCGTCCCCTTGGCATCCCACAGCAGAGGAAGAGAAGCATCTCTCCCAGATCCACTTCTACAAAAAATAGTGAGTCATAACTTTCCAGTGAAGTTCAAACCGTGATCAGTCATCTAGCCACTTAATCCGCTGTGTTCATTGCAAATTACCCAAGTTAATAAATCTGCTCATCTACGGATTACTAATCTATACTGGACTCGTCTCCATTTTTTCTGCGGCATACCACCCGGAGGTTCCAATTAGGGTGTGGCGTCACCGTGACAAGAACTAGGCCTCTGGCCATATGCACAGTAAGGCTGCCTGTCCATGGGTGAGTTTGAATTGCGTTCCCCGCGGCGATAACCCGTCCGTGGGGAAGGCAGTTCAAGCTCTCCATAGTGTTGCTATGGAGAGCTCTTTCCCCTTGTCCACGAGCGGACAATCATTGCAATTCTCCACTCGCGGCCTGCAAATCACAGCATGCTTCGATTTGCCGCGGTCCTCCGCAGTCAGCCTATCTATGAGATAAGGCAGAGATCCATCTGGCGGCTCCTGCTCCTGGGCGGCGTCTCCCGCGGCGGAGATTTGCCGCGGGATACCGCTACGCCCGTGGACAGGCAGCCTAATGTATTGGGGTGTTACAGTTCTCACACCTCTTCAGTTGATTCCTTTGGTGGGACACTCAAACTTGATGCATGACATCCAACACTGGGGCAGAACTCCATTCATATCACTCATAGTTCCTTGGCTGAAGGAGAATTTCTTCTAACAAGGGTTTTGTGTTATGAGCTTTTCATATCTGGTTGAATGAAGTTGTGCATTCCTGCTACATTTTGTTTTTCACTATCTGTATATTTCTTCAGTTAAGATAGTCATGAAGAGTGCCCTATAAGAGTCATTCTACTGTAACACTGCAGATCCCAGCATCTGTCCCATACATTCTGCTAACCCCCTCTCATCTGCAGATCAGAAGGCTGTGATCTCTAACGGGAGATTGAAATGTATGGGATCATCATTGTTCCTCAAGAGAAAATGGGGAATCGGGTATCATTTAAGGTAACCAGGAATAGTTATATTATCAGTAAAAGGCTGAGGGGGTCTTTATTGTGCTGGAATCTTTGTGACCATGGGATATGGCTAGTAACGTCCTCCCATCTCTCCATGTCAGAATGGTAGTGACTCCGTCATGTGACCCTGAAGTCATTACGTCCCTGATACAACAACACGTCTCCAATGCTAAACTCTCTGTCAAGAGTGAGCATGAGATGACCTTTACTCTGCCCTTGCAGAATATGGAAGCCTTCCCAGGTAACATTATAGCAAGCCACCCGAATGTTCTGTCTTCATAGTTTGCCATTTGGTTGGGTATTCATTGTACAGTCTGGTGACTGGGTCTTCACTGTCCTGTGTTTTGGTTGGGTCTTCATTATTTTGTCTTGTGGTTGTTTCTGCATTATCTAGGTTTGTGGTTGGGCTTTCTATGTCATCTTTTGTGGTTGGGTCTTCTATGTCATCTTTTGTGGCTGAGCCTCTATTGTCCAGTCTTATGGTTGTATTTCATTGTTCTATTTTATTGTTGTGTCTTCATTGGCTAGTTAAGTGGTTACATCTTTGTTATTCAGTCTTGTGGATGGATCTTTATCTAGTCTTTCATTGTCTTGTCTTCACTCTTCTGTCTTGTGGTTAGGACTTGATTGTCGTGTCTTGTGTGTTGGATCTTTATTGTCTTGTGGTCAGATCTTTGTTGGACTGTCTTTCGGCTAGGTCTTCATTGTCTAGTTTTGTGTTATGGTCTTTATGGCCCTATATTGTTCATTAGTCCGGTCTCATGATTTGGCTCCATTGTCTTGTCTTGTGTTTGGGTCTTCATTATCTTGTATCATGGTTGGATCACCGTACATTTAAGTGAGGGAACATTAAAGAGATATTCCTACTTCGACTATTACAGCATATCCACAGGATAGTATAATAGGTTTGGGTGCCACCTCTGGGACCTGCAGCTATCTGAAGTTGTGGCCCCCACTTCCCCTGGCCCAACTGTATATGGAAACAGCCAAGCGTGCTGCACTACAGGACTGGATCAATCGTATACAAATGGGGGCCATTAACCTGCCCCAAAGTACTGCCAGTCACAAGAGAAATCAGAGTAGCAGAGGCTGCTAAAGGACAGGGATTTATACTGATAGCAGCGCCCAGCAGCATCTCAGAGAAGTCTATTCCCTCTACAGCTTGCTGTGCGCTGATGATCAGCTGTACAGCTGATGCATGGAAGCGATTGCATTTTCTTATTGGGAGAGTGATGTGCCCTGTGCAGTTGCACAGGTTGCATGCCCCTAAGGCGAGCCCTGATTCAGTTTTCTCTGACCAGCCCTGTGGTTGGGTATTTTCTGCTTTGGCCTATGGTTGGGTATTGTCTGCTTTGGCCTACGGCTGGGTATTTTCTGCACTTTCATGTGGTTGGGTCTTCTCTACCCTGTCTTGTGGTTGGGTCTTTATTGTCTTGTCTTGAGATTAGATCTTCACTACACTGTCTTGTAGTTGGGTTTTCATTGTCCATTCTTGTATTTCAGTCTTTATTATCGGGTATTGTCCTTGGGGATTCTCTGCCCTGTCTTGTGATTGGGTCTTTTCTGCTCTGTCTTGTGTTTTGGTCTTCATTGTCTTGTCTCATGATTAAGTCTTCAGTGTATTTTCTTGTGTTTTTGGCGACAATACCTGTTCTTTATTAACCTCACATCTTGGACATTGTTATAATGGCCTGTCTTCTATCACCAAAACAATGTATAGATCTCTTCTCACACCTGGATGGGCTCGTGGGACAAGACATCTCAAGTTACGGTGTCTCCGTCACGACATTGAATGATGTCTTCCTGAAGTTGGAAGGTGAAGCAGAGATTGAAGGAGGAGGTAATGTGTTCGGGATTGGGGGGGCTGAAAGGGTGGGAGTCATGTCAGTGTGAGACCCTTCCATGTTTCACATGCTCACATCTTACATAGTATATCCCACACAGATTATGCCGTCTTTAGTCAAGAAATGATGAGTGAAGAAGAGAAGGACATTCTAAGCTCCGAGATGGAGGATTCTGTGCATCTGATGTCAGACGCCGGAAACTCTACAGTCAGTGGGATGGCATTATGGAGGCAACAGGTGATGGCCATCGCACGTATTCGCTTCCTGAAATTAAAGCACAACATGAAAGGCTTCCGAGCTCTGTGAGTGGTCACAATGAAGGATATCATCAGCATCTCCAGATCTAAGTTACCGGTACTGTTGTATCTTGTCTCCATCAGAAGAATGGGTGGAGACAAGCTGCACGCCGACAAGCAACACCCACAACTTGATTGGCTGGGCTGGAGAATGGGTTTCCATTATGTCCCCTCCCGCCTCTTCATGCTACTGACCCCACAGCTGCTCTCCCTTGTGCCCTTCCCGGCTTCTGTACTAGACTGCACCAGAGCTCCGGGAGCCAGTGACACTCTGCCACTCTGCCTTGCACCTTCCCGTCTCCTGCACTGTCAGTCTTCTCCGTGCTGTCACGTATTGCAAGCATTATGCAACGCCGGCGAGGAGACTGACAGCGAGTGACCGTCTTTGCCATAGCAGATGGGAGAAGGTAGAGTGATGGAGGCACTGACAGCGGGTGAATGCAGCGGAGGAGGGGGGGGGATTTACAGCGCCAGGGGAAGTATCACTGCGGACCGACGAGCCCACGGTGGTGCCGGCTTGATGGGTTACCGTCTAAGAATACTGACAGCGGGGGAATTCAATGGATGGGGAGGGTGGGGAAAACTTACACTGCCGAAGTTGGAGGGGAAGAAGGTCACCGGGGAAATTATGACAGCGAAGTTAGGAGCACAGATTTCTGGCCCAGCCAATTAAGTTGTTGGGGTTGGTTGTGGGCGTGCAGCATGTCTCCACCCATTCTTCTGGTGGAGACAAGATACAGCGGTACCTAAGTTACATTTTGCAACGGAGACTCTTGGCCTCTGTTAATTATATAACTCCTGTTACCTCTTCAGATTGCTGCTGGTCTTCCTCTTCCTTATCTCAGTAATTGTGGGTTTTGCAACCAACAACCTTCAGAAGTCTCACATGTGGGAGCTGCGGCCAGACCTGTATTTCCTGGGAGCAGGAGATAGAAATCACACATATTATTCCTCCCTCCTCATCAACAACAATACAGGTAATGATGACTGAACCTACAAGATACATTAACGAAACCTGCACCCATATTTCTATATGTGCTTTAGTCCATACAAGCCCAGCTTCCTCCACAGCCCACATATGGTCTTAAGGGAGGGTATGTGGTAGTACATACAGAAAACAATGTGGGCAGCATTACCTCTGACTTCAGTGTCCTGGGGCCCCAAACTGAACTGTTTGTACAATAGTTCCCACTGTCAACACTTTCTTGTATTTCACATACATGTTTCCAGGTTCACCTATAGAAGACTTCATTAACGCAGTGAAAGCCCAGAACATTGTAACGGAAGTGATCGATGGTCCATATGACCCAAACACTACAGCTTACAAGGGAGCTATAGAGGTTTCTGGAAAAGATGAGGTAAGGAACTGAGTGTGGAGGGCCGATGATAACCTGGGTCACTGTTCATTCTATTATACACTATTTGTCAAAAAAATCAAGCACCTAGTAGGAGTTATCATTTTCCTGCAAAACGTGGCATGCGGTTCCATCTCAGTCCGATATGTAAATGATGAGAGTTGTGGGGATTAGAGGAATTATCTTGCCACCCGAGGGCCTAAAAGTGGTTCCCCCCGTGGCCTATAAGAGGCTCTCGGAGGCCCCTTGTGTGTAGTGACCTCTTCTTCCACTTGTGTAGAGCTTGTTGACCACTAGACGCCTCTACGACGCAGAGAAGAGATTTATTCACCCCGTTACCAGAGTCTGAGAGGGGTCGGATTATTGGAATGCAAGAAGCTAGATGGTCGTATCAATGAACAGTCAACCATCTGGACCATTCTGACAAGACTTTTAGGAGGTGTTGGAACCAGTGGATGTGTGAGGGCACACAAGGCAACTGGGCTCAGGACGCCTCCTACAGACCACCAATAGAGAAGAGCATCTTACCAGACTGTTAGGAAGTGTTGGGACCAGTGGATAGGGGCACACAAGGTGACTGGGCTCAGGATGCCCCATGCAGACCACCAGTAGAGAAGAGCATCTGACCAGACTGTTAGGAGGTGTTGGGACCAGTGGATGTGTGAGGGCACACAAGGCAATCGGGCTCAGGATGCCCTCAACAGACCACCAGTAGAGAGGAGCATCTGACCAGACTGTTAGGAGGCGTTGGGACCAGTGGAGAGGGGCACACAAGGTGACTGGTCTCAGGACCCCTTGACAGACCACCAGTGGAAAGGATTGTCTGACCATCCAACAAGCGCGATCAGCTCCAACCTTTTTTATTTTCTGCCATCCAGAGACAGGTGGCACCATCCATACAGGGCCGTGTCTCTAACTAAACTAATTTTAGGCACTTGGCTGAAGAACATTTGGCCTCATGGCACCCATTACATGTACTGCCTTTGACATTCACCCACCATAGCCTCCGTTTTCAGTGGTGTCGTGAATGACAAAACTGGACCGTTGCGAAATGGAACTAAGTTATCTTTAGTGATGAATTTAGGTTTCGTTTGGGCACTAATGATGGCTGTGTTCATGTCTGAATACCAAAAGATGGGCGCCTCAATCTTGTCTTTGCTTTGGAGCGGCACTGCCACCTGCTGGTGTGATGGTCTGGGGACCATCGCATATGACTGTCAGTCACCCCTAGTAGTGGTACGAGGGACAATGGCAGCTCAGCGATATGTTCAGGATACCCTGCAGCCACATGTCTTCCTCTCATGATGACTTCCAAGAGGCAGCAGGATAATGCTCGGCCGCACACACAAGGGGGTCACAGGAAGCCCTCACAACATTATCACACTTCCGTGGCTGCCCGGTGGCTAGATTTATCGCAAATAGAACATGTATGGGACCATCTGGGATGCCAGCTTCCACAGCCTATGGGTTTGCACGATCTACAGGCTGATTTACAGCAAATGCAGAGAAATATGTCGCCGTATACCATAAAGAACCTGTATGACTCCATTCCTGCCTGTATCACATCTTGTATTCAAGCTAGAGGCGGTACAACAGGGTACTAGAGCCTCCATAATCGCATGTATCACATCTTGTATCTAAGCTACAGGTGGTACAGTAGGGTACTAGCGCCTCCATAACCGCACTTATCACATCTTGTATCTAATCTAGAGGCGGTACAACAGGGTGCTAGAGCCTCCATGCCCACGTGTATAACATCTTGTATCCAAGCTAGAGGCAGAACAACAGGGTGCTAGAGCCTCCATGCCCACGTGTATAACATCTTGTATCCAAGCTAGAGGCAGAACAACAGGGTACTAGAGCCTCTATGCCCTCCTGTATTACACCTTGTATCCAACCTAAAGGTGGCACAACAGGGTACTAGAGCCTCCATGCCTGCCGGTATCACATCTTGTATCCAAGCTAGAGGCGGTACAACAGGGTACTAGAGCCTCCATGCCCGCCTGTATCACATCTTGTATCCAAGCTAAAGGTGGTACAACAGGGTACTAGAGCCTCCCTTCAAGGGGACAGTTTTCAGCAATAAATTCTCCTTTTGCTCTGATATTGTAATCCCTTACTAATATCAATGTTACAATCACAAAAGTTTAATTCGATTCCGACAACTTCTTCTAGGGGAGGGATTATATAAGATAGCTACTACACCTGCACTAAAAGTCACCACGATCTATGAGATATAAGTGAAAAACGCACCACCATGGTCTAAATTACAGAACTCATCACTCAGAATATTCAGTGAAGCTCTCCTGACTGAATATTTGCATGGGACAGTATCCCCCAACATCCCTGGGAAGCATCCAGCACAAGTTCTGCTGAGGACATCCTATAGTGGTGATGTGTTGGTCTGTACATCAGGTATGATCAGTCCCTGGACAGGACATCCAGGAAGTTCCCAGCTTTTATTGCCCCCCACCCCTCCATGAATAGGTACTCTCAATAAAGGCTTTCACTTCTCCAGCTATCAACATTCAAACATTGACATATTTCTTACCGCAGGACTATAGATACACCATTGTAGGAAATCCTCGATCCAAAAACGCATTGCCAGTGCTTGTGAACATCATCAGTAACTCTCTTCTAAAGAGTTTCCAACGCAATGAACAAATCCAAACATGGAGTAACCCTGTCCTACCGGTGAGTACTACAACATATTCTATGCATTATGATCTCCTATACAGACAAGTGAGTCTGAAATGTATGCTGCCACTAGATCCCTTTTCAGTGGGAGAGACTATCCCTCTCCTTGGGGAGAGACTATACCATCTCCTGACCCACTCACCTCCTAAGTGTCTCCACACACTTTTTGGGTGCTCTCCCTAAGGAGATACAACACCCCTTCTGACCCATGTCACAGGCCTCTCAAGAGCTAAGCCAGTAACTTACTGCACACTGATGGGGGGGGCAAACACTCCGGAATAGCTGTCTGTGCATAGTTTCCTGGCTTGGTTTTCTTATTCCCAATCATTGTTAAGACTTGTTAAAAAGTCACATTGATTTGCAGGAATGATGCCATCCAATAGGTGGCACTGCAGAGGTCTTTTTCCATCTTCCTAATTTGCATAAATTACCCAGAGGAGCTTGCATGGCCTTATAAGTCTCCTCACTTACCTTCTAGTTGTCCCGACCTCCCTTTTGGGTGTTCTCTTTGGGGAGAGACTATACCATCCCCTGACCTACTCACCCCCTAGGTGTCTCCACACACTTTTTGAGTGCTCTCCTTAAGAAGACACGACACCCCTTTTGCACCACTAGATCCAACACTTCATTGTTATCCTGTAAGTAAATGACCCTTCTATAAGTCCAGTGCAGATCTGTCATTGGTATAAAACTATAGGTCCACTGTAGACACATCATTGAATGGTCCTTCTATACTGTAGGTCCATCATAGCTCCATCATTGATATGGCCCTTCTGTAGCTGTATGGATTTAGTGTAATGTCATTAATATGAACCCTCTTTAGGTCCAGTGTAGTCATATCATTGATGGGATCCTTCTATAGTTCTTTAGTCCAGCATAGTCGTGTTTCCAGTCCTAGATGAACATATTGGTCAGGGACAGGTTTTGGCGAACAGAGGTAGATGTGTGTCATTCTTCTCTTATTTCCTGTAGATTTATGAACAAGAGGGCTATATATTTTATGAAAGTCTGTTATTCATGATCTTTGCAACAGGCATGGCACCCCACTTTGCAATGAGCAGCATTGAGGACCTTAGGGTGAGTGTCTTGCACCTCAGGGTGGCTTGCAGTGCGGGATACAAATATATAAATGGTTCTTACCACTCATTCTTCTCTGTTTTTGTGTAGATCAAGGCTCGCTCTCAGCTACAGATCTCCGGCCTCTTCCCCTCTGCATACTGGTGTGGACAGGCACTGGTGGACATACCCTTTTACTGGTTGCTGCTCTTTCTCATGCTCGCCATTGTATTTGTATTCAACTATATGATTCTTCTGGACTATTGGGTGGTATCACTGCTGGTGAGAGAGGGTCATGTCCCATAGCTGCTGGGTTATTACTGGTGACATATCCATCATAGACCTGTACCCTGAATGTCAGTGTGTCCTTATTATGTACCTCACATGTCAGTGTGTCAGTCTTCTGTACAATACCTCTGTAGTGCCACCTATTAGAATTTCAATAGGTGGCACTGCAGAGGTATTGTTCCATCTTCCTTATTTGCATATTACCCAGAGGAGCATGAATGGCCTTATAAGTCTCCTCACTCACTTTCTAGGTGCCCTCCCTAAGGAGAAAAGATAGTGTTCCTGTTTCTTCTGCACTTCACATGTCAGTGTGTCATAATGTTGTACTCAACGGCGAAGAAAGAGGTTCAACGCAGGAGAAAAAAAATCCTTAGTGGATTTCTATTGAGCTGACTGTAGAGGCGCATCCTAATTATAGTAGTTATACAAAGATCGTATCGATATTACCAGCATACAGTGATCATATAGTGGTCGATACCAGTTCTTCACAGGCATTCTGCAGACCACATAAGGCTCATAGTTAGACAAGAGAATGTGATATAAGACCTACATTATACTCGCTCTTTATGCGATGCATTTAAAAACACATCGCATTGCATCACTGTTCCGTTTTTCACGCACATGAAAAAAATTGATGTTGCTCCAGTAGTTAAAATGAAAGAAAAAAAAACGCAACGAGTATAATGCGATTTTGTTTATGGACACATAAGAAATAATGGGTGATTCTTGAATGAGAACTGACAAAAAAATAAGACTTGCTGTGACCTTTTGTATCTTGGACTCTCGGTCCGAGAGAAAAAATGTCTATGTGTATAAACCCATTGAAAATAATTGGTTCTTTTCCCATGCGGGTTACACCCATATTGCAATAAATATAGACTAAATGATTACAATACAGTAAAAATCAATGACTCACAGGTGACATCCTTTCTGACTGGAGATGTTCACTTTTCTGTGTTTTCCATACAGCCCAGACTACCATGATGTCTTCTTCCAGCCACAACTTGTCTCTACACAAGACCTGAAGCATAGACATCTTTGACACCCCACTAACCTTGACCCAACCTACACAAACTGTCCTTTTCGTGCTCCCATACATTAATGAGTATCGGCCCTGATGTCTCTTTGGCTGTCTGTGCTGCACATTTAGCCCTGCATGAACTACTAGGCGTGCTTTAGCGCTCAACCCAGCATAAAGGGTGAGCACCTACCAATGCTTTAATAACAGGACCTCTCCTCCTCTTCCATCACTTGGTAATATGCTAGCCACTTCACCAAAGAGGCGGAGCTTTGCAGGTAATGGGTAGCTGTGTCATAGTAACAGTACTCTTGATTCTTCATAAGGGAGACGTATCACTCTCTTACCTTGTGACTTACCCACTTAGGCTAAAGGTAGCATTACTGACAACATTGGTGTACTCTGTGCTTCTGGTTTCGATGAATATCATGTCCCCCTAGGACATAAACTTCACTTGACACAAATGGTGTTAACACAAATGAAGTAGTGAAGAGCATGTTCCCCTAGGGCAGAAATTTCATGTGACACAAATGTATATGCCTCCTGCCAATATTTTTTGTGATTATTTATTTATAAACATAAGCATAAAGATAACAAACATAAACATAATCACACTGCATAACCCTAAACAGGAAAATATTCTGTAATATGCGGAAGCAGAGTGTGAAATTCTTCCTTGCCAAACTGTTCTCTTCACATAAATTCTGCAAGATATTCTGGAAGAAGAACATGGCTTTTTGTTTGGATACGAGCCTTGTATCTATTCCAGTTAGACTCTATATGTTGCGTGTGCGTACCAGTTGGAGAAACAAATTTACATTTTGGATCCCTATGATTAACACGTTCATGACTGAAATTAAGTGCTAGTTGAATATTGTTGTAGGCAACCTAGCAATCGCGGTGCATCGTAGAACCTGGAAGCACCGCATGTCGAATAATAGGAAGGAGGGTTCCGGCACTTCGGTCAGGAACAATTTCTATATGCCATGTTCACAATCCCAAAGACCCATATTTCACAATCCTGGGCTCCCCCGCAATGGTACTTTATGACTAAAACAACACTTGTCAACTTGAACATAATAACCGGGACCTTAGCCCAAAACAGGGTTAGTACAAACATAGACACTTCATGCTTCACGATAAAAGTTTTAAAGAACTATGGCGCTTTGGATATTCCAGTCAGTTGCGCAGCTTGTTTTTTAGAGGTTTCCAAACTCCGGAGGTAAGCAACATGTAGTCACTTCTTTAGAGAGATGTAAAACTTTTCAAAGAAAGATTCTTTTTTAAAGAACCCCCACGATGATGCACAGTTCTTGTTAATATACTTCCAAAATATCCATCAGTACATTGGCGACGAGCGATCCAACACAGAGGTTGACGGCAGTTCCCGCAGTCCAGATTGTTTGCAAGTAAATAGCGCTGTTTCATGAACTCGATGACATCAGTGTTATTCGTACCAGCTGTAATAGGTTGCAATGTCTTTATCAAAGAAGTGTCAGTTCATTTTAATTTGAGGTTATAGCAAGAATGTCATTTGTTGCCCATATCAACCAATCAGAGCTCAGGTTTTATTTTACCAGACCTCATTAATATATGAAAGCTGAGCTCTGATTCGTTGCGATCGGCAACAAAAGAAATTCTTACCAAGACAGCTTGATAACTTTACCCCAATGTCACTGAGGAAGCAGAAGGACATAATCTTCATTCGTTCAATCAGGTGGATATAATCGTCACTTACTCCATGCTTCTTTTGGACACGGCAGTAAAGATCTATATATACACGTTATAAAATAATCACAAACTCTTGAAATATTAGTTATGTAATTACTCCTAAACAGCTAAACGTCATTAGACTCTAGACACAGAGTAAGGATTGTATCGAGAAGCCAGGATGGCATACATTTATTTGTGTTCTCCTTCACTTTTGCCTCTCACCATTTTGACAGACCTAAATGTCATTGTGTCACTGTCCTGTAACCCAAATGTCATTGCCAGGAGAGCAGATTCCGGACGACAACTATCCTGACCCACAGATTGAGAAGCTCTTCACTATGACTTGTTGTCACTAACTTTAGCTCATTCTTAGCTTTGCTGCTGCTCTTATTGTCATGTTCCCATTACTAAAGATCATGAGGGTCAGAAATGCTATCTTTTCTCCTTAGGGAGAGCACCTAGACGGTGAGTGAGTGAGGAGACTTAGAAGGCCATTTATGCTCCTCTGGGTAATATTCAAATAAGGGAAATGGAACAATACCTCCACAGTGCCACCTATTGAAAGGCAGCAATCCTTCAAGGTAATGTCAGACTCTTTATACAAGCCTTGTAAGAATGACTGGGAACTGTTACAAGGCTTGTATAAAGAGTCTGACTTTGACTTGAAGGAATGCTGCCATCCAATTGGTGGCACTGTGGAGGTATTGTTCCATCTCCCTTATTTAAAGATGATGGGTGTTTGGAATTCTTGGAATACCCATCAGTAATCCCATACAATCTCTCGTAGATCATTGACGTCCTGCAGTATGGTGCCGCCATTGTCCTGTATGTCTATGTCCTCTCCTTTATATTCAGAAGAGGGAAGAGACATCACGATTGTTGGTCATTCTTCTTTGTCATGGTAAGACACTGTTGTGTGACTTGTGTTCGTTTTCCTGGCTGCTCTGCGTCTTCACAGAACATTCTTTTGTTTTATTTTCCTACAGGCAAGTATCATCCCCCAGTTAATGGGGGGCAAAAGGCTTTATTCCAGTATATTTCACATCTTGTACATGTTCCTCTTACCACCCAGCGCACTCATTGGCATGATGATGGCCATAGTAAGTAGGACCCTCTGTCTGTATGTGGTCATTTATAATACTGTAAAGAAGCTGCTGTGATAGATAGATAGATAGATAGATAGATAGATAGATAGATAGATAGACAGATAGATATGAGATATAGATAGATAGATAAATAGATATGAGATAGATATTAGATGGAGGGATATGAGATAGATAGATAGATATGAGATAGATAGACAGATAGATATGAGATAGATAGATATGAGATAGATAGATAAATAGATATGAGATAGATAGATAAATAGATATGAGATAGATAGATATGGGAGATAGATAGATATGAGATTGATAGATATATAGATATGAAATAGATAGATAGATATGGGATAGATAGATATATATTAGATACATAGATATGAGATAGATAGATAGATAGATAGATAGATATGAGATAGATAGGTAGATAGATAGATACATAGATAGGAGTTAGATATGAAATAGATAGATATGAGATAGAACGACAAATAGGGATAGATAGATAGATAGATAGATAGATAGATAGATAGATAGATAGATAGATAGATAGATATGGGATAGATAGATATGAGATAGATACATATGAGATAAATACATAGATATGGGATAGATAGATAGAAAGGAGATAGATAGATATGAGATAGAAAGATAGATAGATAGATAAGGGATAGATATATATGAGATAGATAGATATGGGATAGATAGATAGATAGATAAATAGATAGATATGAGATAGATAGATAGACAGATAGATAGATAGATAGATAGATAGATAGATATGGGATAGATAGATATGAGACAGATAGATAGATATATAGATATGAAATAGATAGATAGATATGGGATAGATAGATATGAGATAGATAGATATATATTAGATAGATAGATATGAGATGGATAGATAGATAGATAGATAGATAGATAGATAGATATGAGATAGATAGATAGATAGATAGATAGATAGATAGATATTAGATAGATAGATAGATAGATAGATACATACATAGATAGGAGTTAGATAGATATAAAATAAATAGATAGATATGAGATAGAATGACAAATAGATATGGGATAGATAGATAGATAGATAGATAGATAGTTATGGGATAGATAGATATGAGATAGATACATATGAGATAAATAGATAGATATGGGATAGATAGATAGAAAGGAGATAGATAGATATGAGATAGAAAGATAGATAGATAAGGGATAGATATATATAAGATAGATAGATATGGGATAGATAGATAGATAGGTATGAGATAGATAGATAGATAGATAGATAGATATGGAATAGATATATATGAGATAGATAGATAGATATGAGATAGATAGATAGTTATGGGGTAGAAATCTATCTATGTTTTTTATATCTATCTCATATCTATCTATCTAATATCTATCTATCTATCCTATATCTATCTATCTATCTCATATCTGTCTGTCTGTCTATCTCATATCTATCTATCTCATATCTATCTATGTATCTCATATCTATCTATCTAATATCTATCTATCTCATATCTATCTATCTCATATCTATCTATCTCATATCTATCTATCTATCTATCTATCTATCGCATATCTATCTATCTAATATCTATCTATCTATCTATCTCATATCTATCTATCTATCTCATATCTATCTATCTCATATCTATCTATCTATCTCATATCTATCTATCTATCTATCTATCTATCTATCTATCTATCTATCTATCTCATATCTATCTATCTATCTATCTATCCCATATCTATCTTTCTAATATCTATCTATCTATCCCATATCTATCTATCTATCTATCTATCTATCTATCTATCTCATATCTATCTATCCCATATGTATCTCATATCTATCCCATATATCTATCTATCTCATATCTATCTATCTATCTCATATCTATCTATCTATATAATATCTATCTATTTATCCCATATGTATCTCATATCTATCCCATATCTATCTATCTATCTATTCTATCTATCTATCTATCTATTTCATAGATAGATACATAGTTATGGGATAGATATCTATCTATGTATTCCATATCTATCTATCTCATATCTATCTATCTATGTATCTCATATCTATCTATCTATCTATCTATCTATCTCATATCTATCTATCTCATATATATCTATCGATCTATCTATCTCATATCAATTTATCCCATATCTATCTATCCCATATCTATCTATCTCATATCTATCTGTCTGTCTATCTATCTCATATCTATCCCATATGTATCTCATATCTATCCCATATCTATCTATCTCATAGATAAATAGATAGTTATGGGATAGATATCTATCTATGTATTTCATATCCATCTATCTCATATCTATCTATCTCATATCTATCTATATCATATCTATCTATCCATCTATCTATCTTTCTATCTATCTCATATCTATCTAATATCCATCTATCCCATATCTATCTATCTATCTATCTATCTATCTATCTATCTATCTATCTATCTATCCCATATCTATCTATCTATCCCATATCTATCTATCTATCTATCTATCTATCTATCTATCCCATATCTATCTATCTACCTCATATCTATCCATCTATCTCATATCTATCTATCACATATCTATATATGAGATAGATAGATAGATAGATAGATAGATAGATATGGGATAGATAGATAGATAGATAGATAGATATGAGATAGATAGATAGTTATGGGGTAGAAATCTATCTATGTATTTCATATCTATCTATCTCATATCTATCTATGTAAAATCTATCTATCTATCTCATATCTATCTATCTCATATCTATCTCATATCTATCTGTCTGTTTATCTATCTCATATCTATCTATCCCATATGTATCTCATATCTATCCCATATCTATGTATCTCATAGATAGATAGATAGATAGTTATGGGATAGATATCTATCTATGTATTTCATATCTATCTATCTCATATATATCTATCGATCTATCTATCTCATATCTATTTATCCCATATCTATCTATCCCATATCTATCTATCTATCTATCTATCTATCTCTTATCTATCTATCTCATATCTATCTATCTGTCTATCTATCTATCTATCTCATATCTATCTGTCTGTCTATCTATCTCATATCTATCCCATATGTATCTCATATCTATCCCATATCTATCTATCTCATAGATAAATAGATAGTTATGGGATAGATATCTATCTATGTATTTCATATCCATCTATCTCATATCTATCTATCTCATATCTATCTATATCATATCTATCTATCTCATATCTATCTATCTCATATCGATCTATCCCATATCTATCTATCTATCTATCTATCTATCTAATATCTATCTCATATCTATCTATCTATCTCGTATCTATCTAATATCTATCTCATATCTATCTATCTCATATCTATCTATCTATATATCTTTCTATCTCATATCTATCTATCTATCTCATATCTATCTATCTATCTCATATTTATCTATCTCATATCTATCTATCTAATATCTATCTATGTATTTATCCCATATCTATCTCTCTCATATCTATCTATCTATCTCATATCTATCTATCTCATATCTATCTATCTATCTATCTATCTCATATCTATCTATCTATCCCATATGTATCTCATATCTATCCCATATCTATCTATCTCATACATAGATAGATAGTTATGGGATAGATATCTATGTATTTCATTATCTATCTATCTATCTCATATCTATCTATCCCATATCTATCCATCCCATATCTATCTATCCCATATCTATCTATCTATTTATGTATCCCATATCTATCTATCTATCTATCCCATATCTATCTATCCCATATATATCTATTTCATATATATCTATCCCATATCTATCTATCTCATATCTATCTATCTATCCCATATCTATCTATCTATCTATCTATCCCATATCTATCTATCTGAGATAGATAGATATGGGATAGATAGATATGGGATAGATAGATAGATGGATATGAGATAGATAGGTATTAGATAGATAGGTATTAGATAGAAAGATAGGTATTAGATAGATAGATAAATAGATAGCTATGAGAGAGATAGATAGATAGATTGATTGATAGATAGAAAGATAGATAGATATTAAGGATGAGTGAGTATACTCGCTAAGGCACTACTCGTTCGAGTAATGTGCCTTAAACGAGTATCTCCCTGCTCTTCCTTAAAGATTTGGGGGCCGGTGCAGCTGACAGGTGAATCACGGCAGGGAGCAGGGGAGAGCGGCCGGGAGAGAGGGAGAGATAGATCTCCCCTCCATTCCTCCCCGCTCTCCCCCGCAGGTCCCCGCCCCGCGGCGGCCCCCGAATCTTTAAGGACGAGCAGGGAGATACTCGTCTAAGGCACATTACTCGAACGAGTAGTGCCTTAGCAAGTATACTCACTCATCCATAATAGATATCCCATAACTATCTATCTATGAGATAGGTAGATAAGGGATAGATATGAGATAGATATGGGATAGACAGTTAGATAGATATGGGATAGATAGATAGATAGATAGATAGATAGATAGATAGATAGATAGATATGGGATGGATATATATGAGATAGATAGATATGGGATAGATATGAGATACATATGGGATAGATAGATAGATATGAGATAGACAGACAGAGAGATATGAGATAGATAGATAGATAGATAGATAGATATGGGATATATAGATAGATATGAGATAGATAGTGAGATAGATATGAGATAGATAGATAGATATGAGATAGATAGATAGATAGATAGATAGATATGAGATAGATATGTAATACATAGATAGATATCTATCCCATAAGTATCTATCTATCTATCTATGTATTACATATCTATCTCATATCTATCTATCTATCTATCTATCCCATATCTATCTATCTCATATCTATCTATTTATCTATCTATCTATCTATCTATCTTTCTCATATCTATCCCATATCTATATATGGGATAGATGGATATGGGATAGATAGATAGATAGATAGTTATGGGGTAGAAATCTATCTTTGTATTTCATATCTATCTATCTCATATCTATCCATCTAACTATTTATCTATCTCATATCTATCTATCCCATATCTATATATAAAGAAGTGCCAGGAGGGCTGATAGAGGTTGTATTGATAACACACCAGGACGGCTGAGCCCAAATGCAATAGCGATAATAGCCGCCAAATTAACTATAAGCAGCGCCGCTGACCCACAGCACTTCTGTTTGACAGCCCTCCTGGCACTTCTTTCAATTAAAGAACTACTTATCCATAGGCGACACAGTGCATTTAGCTTACGCCTTGAATGTTCTATTACAGTAGTCATCAAACAACAAATTATAGTATACGTTTTATCTTTGTCCTGATGAAGCGGTGCTATATCTAAATAGCTGCACCGTAGAAACGCGTCGACGCTCAGACGTTTTTTGGAACGCTGTGGTTGACATCACTTACAGCAATTTCTTTATGACTGCCATAACCGACATCAGGGTTTAGCGTTAGTGCAACAAGCAAGTCTCAACGTCATCGCAGACTAGCTTGTTAATTAACACGCATGACACTCTAATGCTCTGTTGGCCTTTTTGTGTCAAAGTGTCGTGTAATTTTCAGTTTGTTGTTAGACCAACATACGTTCAGGACCCAGAAATAGTACATGGGTCTTGATGGACCATTATTTCTATTGGGGAGCAATTTATAGAAATACTGAACCTTACGGATATAATAATTTGTGCTCCTAGGAGGAGTTTCTTTAAGTGTAGGACTACCCATCCACTATAGTGGCCACACGCCTTATACTAACCGGTTGCCCTGTGGCTAAACACCTTGTTCTGTAATCACTTAGTCTGGATACGTGATCCTGGACATACAGTATCAGGGCCGTGGTTGGCTTCTGGTCTATCATAATAGTGGTCCCCATATGGGCACAGTGGGTTCTAAATAATATTTAATAGAAACTTCTCTTGGCAAGTTAGCCAATCTGTACCCTTGTTACGCATTTAAGCGTACTTATCCTCGAATATCCGTTGGTCAGCATAGCTGGATATCTTAGCAACATATTGCTCTACCCATTGAGTTATTGTTTGTTTTTGTGTGTCTGTTTGGGTCAAAAAAAACACCCCCACACAGGGGATGGTATTTTAATTTTTATAAATAAAGGTTAAATTTTAGTTTTGGGCCTTTCTCAGTGATAATGAGATAAATAGATAGATAGATATGGGATAGATAGATATGAGATAAATAGATATGAGATAAATAGATATGAGATAGATAGATATGGGAAAGATAGATAGATAGATAGATAGATAGATAGATAGATAGATAGATAGATAGATAGATATGAGATAGATAGATAGATAGATAGATATGGGATAGATAGATATGAGATAGATAGATAGATAGATAGATAGATAGATATGGGATATATATGGGATAGATATATATGAGATAGATAGATATGGGATAGATATATATGAGATAGATAGATATGAGATAGATAGATATGGGATAGATAGATATGGGATAGATAGATATGAGATAGATAGATAGATAGATAGATAGATATAGATATGGGATAGACAGATAGATAGATAGATAGATAGATAGATAGATAGATAGATAGATAGATATGGGAAAGATAGATAGATAGATATGAGATAGATAGATATGGGCTAGATATATATATAAGATAGATAGATAGATATGAGATAGATAGATATCAGATAGAAAGATAGATAGATATGAGATAGATAGATAGATATGAGATAGATAGATAGATAGATATAGGATATATAGATAGATATGAGATAGATAGATAGTAGAGATGAGCGAACGTACTCAGATAAGCACTACTCGTCCGAGTAATGTGCTTTATCCGAGTACCTCCCCGCTCGTCCTGAAAGATTCGGGACACGCTGCGGAGCAGGGAGCTGCAGGGGAGAGCGGGGAGGAACGGAGGGGAGATCTTTCTCTCCTTCTCTCCCGCCCGCTCTGCCCCGCTCCCCGCTGCGACTCACCTGTCAGCAGCGGAGCGCCCCGAATCTTTCAGGACGAGCGGCGAGATACTCGGATAAAGCACATTACTCGGACGAGTAGTGCTTATCCGAGTACGTTCGCTCATCTCTAATAGATAGATATGGGAAACATATATGGATAGATAGATATGAGATAGATAGATAGATATGGGATAGATAGATATGGGATAGATAGATATGAGATAGATAGATATGAGATGGATAGATATTGTATAGATATTGTATAGATATGGGATAGATAGATAGATATGGGATAGATAGATATGGGATAGATAGATATGAGATAGATAGATATGAGATGGATAGATATTGTATAGATATTGTATAGATATGGGATAGATAGATAGATATGAGATAGATAGATAGATAGATAGATAGATAGATATGGCATAGATAGATAGATATGAGATAGATAGATATGGCATAGATAGATATGGCATAGATAGATATGAGATAGATAGATTGATATGGGATAGATAGATAGATATGAGATAAATAGATAGATATGAGATAGATAGATATCAGATAGATAGATATGAGATAGATAGATATGGGATAGATAGATAGATAGATAGATAGATAGATAGATAGATAGATAGATAGATAGATATGAGATAGATAGATATGAGATAGATAGATAGATAGATATGGGATAGATAGATAGATAGATAGATATGGGATAGATAGATATGGGATAGATAGATATGGGATAGATAGATATGAGATAGATAGATAGATAGATAGATAGATATGGGAAACATAGATAGATAGATAGATATAGAATAGATAGATAGATAGATAGTTATGAGATAAATAGATAGATATGGGATAGAAAGATAGATAGATAGATAGATATGGAATAGATAGATATGAGATAGATAGATAGATATGAAGTACATAAATACATATCTATCTATCTATCTATCTATCTCATATATATCCATCCCATATCTATCTATCTCATATCTATCTATCTATCTATCTATCTATCTATCTATCTATCCCATATCTATCTAACTGTCTATCCCATATCTATCTCATATCTATCCCTTATCTACCTATCTCATAGATAGATAGTTATGGGATATTTATTAAGGATGAGCGAGTATACTCGCTAAGGCACTAGTCGTTCGAGTAATGTGCCTTAGACGAGTATCTCCCTGCTCGTCCATAAAGATTCGGGGCCGCCGCTGCGGCTGACAGGTGAGTCGCGGCGGGGAGCAGGGGAGAGCGGCCGGGAGAGAGGGAGAGAGAGATCTCCCCTCCGTTCCTCCCTGCTCTCCCCCGCAACTCCCCGCCCCGCGGCGGTCCCCGAATCTTTAAGGACGAGCAGAGAGATACTCGTCTAAGGCACATTACTCGAACGAGTAGTGCCTTAGCGAGTATACTCGCTCATCCTTAATAGATATCCCATAACTATCTATCTATAGATATGGGATAGATATGAGATAGATATGGGATAGACAGTTAGATAGATATGAGATAGATAGAAAGATAGATAGATATGAGAAAGATAGATATGGGATAGATAGATATGAGATAGATAGATAGATAGATAGATAGATAGATAGATAGATAGATAGATAGATATGAGATAGATAGACATGAGATAGATATCAGATAGATATGGGATAGATAGATAGATAGATATGGGATAGATAGATAGATAGATAGATACATAGATAGATATGGGATAGATGGATATTAGATAGATATGAGATAGATAGAAAGATAGATAGATATGGGATAGATAGATATGAGATAGATAGATAGATAGATAGATAGATAGATATGTAGATAGATATGGGATATATATGGGATAGATATATATGAGATAGATAGATATGGGATAGATATATATGAGATAGATAGATATGGGATAGATATATATGAGATAGATAGATATGGGATAGATAGATATGAGATAGATAGATAGATAGATATAGATATGGGATAGACAGATAGATAGATAGATAGATAGATAGATATGGGAAAGATAGATAGATAGATATGAGATAGATAGATATGGGCTAGATATATATATAAGATAGATAGATAGATATGAGATAGATAGATATCAGATAGAAAGATAGATAGATATGGGATAGATAGATATGAGATAGATAGATAGATAGATAGATAGATAGATATGAGATAGATAGATAGATAGATAGATAGATATAGGATATATAGATAGATATGAGATAGATAGATAGTAGAGATGAGCGAACGTACTCAGATAAGCACTACTCGTCCGAGTAATGTGCTTTTTCCGAGTACCTCCCCGCTCGTCCTGAAAGATTCGGGACACGCTGCGGAGCAGGGAGCTGCAGGGGAGAGCGGGGAGGAACGGAGGGGAGATCTTTCTCTCCTTCTCTCCCGCCCGCTCTGCCCCGCTCCCCGCTGCGACTCACCTGTCAGCAGCGGAGCGCCCCGAATCTTTCAGGACGAGCGGCGAGATACTCGGATAAAGCACATTACTCGGACGAGTAGTGCTTATCCGAGTACGTTCGCTCATCTCTAATAGATAGATATGGGAAACATATATGGATAGATAGATATGAGATAGATAGATAGATATGGGATAGATAGATATGGGATAGATAGATATGAGATAGATAGATATGAGATGGATAGATATTGTATAGATATTGTATAGATA